>NC_143576.1:121612950-121924450 GCF_048544385.1 Mastigoproctus giganteus | reverse complement strand
ATTGATTTATTTATTATTATTTTTAATTAAAGAATTATACTTGCCCTCCTTCGAATTTGTTGCATCATTCGTACTCTTACCACTTCAGAGCATACGCCTTTGGCGAGTTCTTAGTTCAAATTCCAGAAGAAAATAGAAGAATTCTTAAAGGCCACTTCATTTGTAGTTGAGAAGATCTCAGACAAGAAATATCCAGGTATCATCGTGAGGGAGGCTATGACGACTAGGTTTTTGAATTTTTTTTAGATATACCTAGGAACAGTGATACGCATGATTAAGGGTGGCATATGATTCTCTGTCTCCCCCGAATACACCTCTGGTCCTTGATTTATTGCGATTTAGTCCGGTTTTTCATATCACAGAACATGCAAATCGGTCCGTGAACACAATCATCGTACAGATAAAAAAAAAAAAAGAAAACATAGAGCTGTCTATTACTCCTAGTACCATAATAACTGGCACACTGTCTCCAGTACAGTCCCCTCCTCAGGAAGACCCTTAATCATTCAACAAATCTCTAGCGTTGTATACCTAAAGATTTATCAAGTAGCATTCAATTTTAGCAGATGTGACCTTTTTTTAGCCCTTGTAATCCAACAATACTTGGTATCTTTTCAGATCTACTGAATCAACTTTATTTGCCTTGCCATTTGCAAACAGTGTATACATAACCAGCAGTGTCATAAATAGTTCTTTTCTGCTTGAAGAGAAATGAAATTCTGTTTATTTAATGATCGTTCCTTGTCATTGATGACCAGAAGGATGTGATGAAGAGAGAATAAACTATCACATGCCTGTAGATCTAAACATATCAAAGTAATTTATAGCACTCCGGATGGAAAGGACAACTGTAAAGAAGGGAACCGAAAAGAAGAAGGTAATGAAGAGGATTCGTGTTTCAATAAAACAGTATTTGATGTCTCTCTAAGATTCAGTTATAGTTTTTAATTTTTTAGAACAAGGGGGGAAGGTAATGGATGCTAGCATACAGGGATGTCGAGAATAAGGAGATCGGAGCTCATTATAAAATAAATCAAGGAAAGAAATTAACCACGAAAGGGGGAAAAATGAAAAATCTCATTACCACCACCAACAAAACACAGAATAATGTACATAAAGAAATCCACATCGATCTTACAATCACAAGTCGATCGCCTTAATGTTTTTTTTTCTCCTTCCAACAGCGTCGCATTAGCAGTAGGGAGAAAAAACTCAAGAAAGATAAGAGATAAAATATATTACAGCCATTCAACTTTTATGAATTTAAATTAGTACATTAGTGTGAAAAGTAAGTTTGTTAGCTGCAACTATTTATCGAGACAGTGTTTAAACAGGCAGCTGTTGAAAGCACGCACAAATTCATTAGCACTACATAAAATCAGCATGAGATGCACCGACTTTGAATGTCAAGATGCGAGTTAATTCATTAAGCCTGTCTCTATCTGTGGAGTCAAGTTGATTGGTATAAGAAGGTTGATACGCGCTTATCTTTTTCCGAAAAATAAAAAAAAAAGATAGCCTCATTAATGGTGGAAAGCTAAAACATGACCCCTGGACGAGATCATAATGCGTTTATGTTAATTTATTTGTGTAATAAATGAAGGATTGTTCTTAGTGGCGGTATGGATATGGAATTAATGCAGTGATTTTATCACACTAATGAATATTGCTTTGAAAGCTATTATTAACGGTTTTGTGTCAGCATGCATTATATTCTGGGCGAATATGGAGATTACAGCGGACAATACAAATGAACGAAATCATAATAAGGAACCCGACTAATGTATCCAAGTCATTCTGTGGAATATGCAACGGTTTTTTTTTTTAAGTTTTATGAAATTTTATATTCTTTATTACTTATCAAGATTATATCTTAGGAGCTGAATAACTGCTGAATTAATGAGTTGTTTTGTGCAATTTTTTTGACTACTTAAACAGCTTATATTTATCCAGTAGGCATGCAGATATTTTGAGTTAATTTGTTGAGATTCTGTTTGTCCTAAATGGGGGAAAAATTGTCCTGCGTAGGTCAGATAGATGGATACTGCTTGTGTTAGTGCCGGTTGAAAATGAACTGTTCTTGCATTTATATGTACTTCTCCCAAAGTGCATTGTATTATTATAAAAAAGTAAAATCAATCCATTTAGTGGTACCGTGTCCATTAATTAATGATGGATATGGGACCACCAAACACTTAGTATACAAACATTAAACGTGATACATTAAATGTGATAGTGTATTCACTAAATTCACAGAATCAAAAATCTGCTAAAATTACTTGTGAAGGAAGACTTATGGAATGCCTTCTTCCAGCATCTGCAGGACAGAATCAAATTTCCTACTGAAATACTTACAGCAAGACATGAAAAAAAAAAAGGATCTCCCTTTTAAAAGTACAGAAACCACAATCTGTAAGTATGCATCAAACACATTTCGCGAAAGGTGAATTCGTAACCAATCTTTTCGGCTATAATTTAACAAAGATGAACACAATCTCCTCCATAAAGGTCTGAATTACAGCTTGACCCCAATAAAAGTCCCATGCCGACCGGGCTAGCCGGGTGGGTAAAGTGCCTGCCTGGCAACCCAAAGGTCGCAGGTTCGAATCCCGCCTCGGGCTTGGATCACAGTACTGCAAAAAACTTGGGAGGTGCATTATGGCCACAGAAGCCGATGCCCTAACAACTTACTAAAAAAAAGGTCCCATACTACGAATATGTGATACTAGTCCAAACAAGTTTACACAGCCACAGCAATAGAAAAAAAACTAATGAAGCAAATAAATAATGTAATAAATAAATAAAAAACCAAACTTTACTCCTAACTTTTCAAAGGAGGAGTTTCAATGTATCAAAACATTAGCCACGAATAAAAACATCATCCAAAAAAGGCTGAGAAGGGCGACTCAATAGTATTCATAAACAAATCCGATTATGACAACACACTAACAAACCTCCTACAAGATACAAATAGATACCAGAAGCTAGAAAAAAATCCTATTCCCACCAAAGATTACGCCCCGAAGAAAAGATTACAAGTAATTTGTACACAGACCTCTAAGTGCTCATACAACACGTTCGCCCTACATTTTTGGTGTCATTAAGTTACATAAACCCGACAAACCATTAAGGCCCATAGTAAGTTTCAAAAATACGTCAAGAGTAAACTTGGCAAAATTTGTAGTTGACTTACTAAAACCTCTAACGAATTATTACAAATATCTCATAAAGAATACGAACACCTGTTTTCGTCAGTCAATAATATAAAATTAGAACCCGATGACAAATTATATTCCTTCGATATAAAATCATTATATACAAATGTACATCCTCAAAAAACAGTGAAGACTACTCAGGATTTGTTACGCAATAATCCCATACTGAAAAACAGAACAAAATTAGAAATCACTGACGTAACAAACTTACTAAACATACTGTTATCTGCCAATTATTTCACCCATGTAGAAGTTTTTTTTTTTTTACCAACAAGTGTTTGGGATACCAATGGGCGGTTCCATAAATGGACACTTCTCTGAATTTTACCTTCTGGAAATAGAGAATCACATCATTTCCAAGTACACTTCCCTATTCCTTAAACTTTATGGAAGGTACGTAGATGATTGTCTGCTTATAGGCAAACCAGATACCATATACAATCTTTCATGAGTTGAATAATGTAGATGAAAGGCTACAATAGAAAATGCAGAAAACAACCGCATAAACTTCTTAAATCTAATATTAATACGAAATGCCACCAAAATCAATACTAAAATATATCACAAAACTACAAATAAGGGAAGTTATTTACATTTTGACAGCTACGAACTCCTTTCTCAGAAAAAATCACTCTTTATAGCCCAGTTCAGCAATGCGTTCAAGTATTCATTTATAGAGGACGATTTTAGACTGTCCTTAAGTGATGATTGTAACCATCACTTAAAGACAGATTCTCCAAACCCTACCCGAAATGGCTTATAAATACTGCCGAAAGAAATGACTTATAATATAATATTTCTAAATGTAATATTTCTTAATATCCTATATGTTCTATTAATTATTCTATTTTTATTTTTCAAAATTAAACCATTGATTAAAATTCAAAATGAGGACACGGATTCTCTAGAAGAGAAAATCACAATGTCAGCATTTGTCCGATTTTACGAAATTAGCGGGTCTCGATTACACAAGTTGTCTGTCCAACATGTCTGATTATGAAGCTCGATTAAAATTCTATTGGAATAGATATTGTAAAACGGTTTTCTGCACGTAATAAAGCATCTCAAAGAATTTCTCATCACACAACCGCACTTCAGTAAACCGCTACATGGACAACTTTGCTAGCACGTAGAATGTCAAGATGGTAGCCGATTTCATTCCAAACGTTTTGAAGCATCTCTTGAGAAATGGAAGTCACTCCCTGTTCAGTCCTGTCTTTTAATTGTGTGGCGTTGTTAACTTTTTTTGCATACGCATACTCCATGTCTTTTTATTATTGCAATAAAGATTTCTTTTACTTAGCCCATACAAATAAATCCATAGATGTGATATTCGGGGGAACAAGGGGGTCATAGAATGGGACTATCCCGCAGAACCATCTGTCAGGAAATTTTTTATTGAGGAAATCATGTACATGAAAACCATTGTGGTGGTGCTCCATCTTGCTGATAGAACATACGTGGCTGCTTTTCTTCCGGAGAGATTTGCAGAGTTTACAAATTGTTTTATGGAAGAAAAATGGCCCAATCCTGGCTGAAGGATAGTGCGCACCACACGTTTATCTTGGGACCATCATGCTCCTATTCACGAACTGAGTGGGGATTCTTCGTCTAAACGGTTGAGAATGCGAACAGCGAATTCCGCTCGTTGTGGTTTGTCGTGAGGCGGCTTAATTTCTTCGACAATTTGTACTTTATAGGGATAAAGTTTCAATTTCTTGCGAACCACCCTGTGCAGTGTTGCTGGCAGTATTTGCAGCTGCAGGCTTCTCGGCGGCTGGATTTTGTAGGAGTTCGGGCAAATAATTACAGGAATCTGTAGTCATCCATCGCTTCATTGATGGTTCCGCAGGTGGATCTTTCTGGAATTCCTTTTGAAAACGTCTCTTTACAGTCACTGGAGGTTCAGTAACAACACGCACATTTCTTTCTTTCTCCTGCACTATCGCAATGCTTGCTGAAGTCAAGGCTGCCAACCGCATGAGAAAAAAACTCATTGACTTGCTTTGATAATTGCAGAAAACCATTTTAAAATAGCTATTAAAATTTTTATTAAATTTTAACCGTGCTTCATAATCAGGTGAATAATTTATAGACATCTTGTATAATTTTTACGTAGGGTAGGGGACGAGACGTCACAACGAGAGGCGTTTCAGTATCCGTATCTCATTTGACATGTATCACAAGAAAAGAACAGTCTAGCTGAATTGTTTCGCGGTGTCCATTTTGAAAGAGATGTGTAATTTTTCCACTGACTGAATTTCATATAATATTTGTATAAAATAAACTGCTATACATTACTGACCGACACTGTAGGATAAACATTTTTATATACTAATTTAAATGACAGCACACCAATTACAAAAATCAGCTCGTGTTTGCAGTTTCAAACTTGTGCGGAACATAGGTCAATCTTTGATGTCGTGCAGACAGCAATGCTAATTGCGTTGTCATAATACGTGATCTAGCCGAGGGCATCCCTTCCAATATTTTGGGTGAGATGTCCCACTGGATGTTAAAATATTCCACCCCCATATTATTGAATTATTACACAAGAACTGAAAGCCGCTGTTGTTGGAATCAAAGCGACCTTAGCCAAATGGACCACGAATTACTTTGATACTTATAAATGGAAGTCTTCAAACATATGAGATAAACTTTCTAAAAATTGAGAAAGCTGAATGCGTGTAGCCCATTAGCTGATTTAACGAAATAAGAATGAATTCGAATTCAACAAAGAACGCGAAAAAAATAAGGAGTGGGTTAGAGTGACCACAAGTTTAACCCATAGATTATCTAGCAATCTTTTAATATAATATTTAATTTTTGTTCATCTAGGTATTTTTTCCAGTGTTTCCCTCCTCGAAACTAAGCTAAAGTTAGTTGAACGAAAGCATTAAACATCATCGTTGTTTTTATGTTGGCTTTGAGGTATTGGGAAAATTCAAGAGAGAGAGAGAGAAGTTATCTGCACAATGTAAAGCGTGCTGTTTTGTATGGTAGACATTGATCCGTTTTGGCGCTTCTTTAAACAGTCGACTGGTAAAAGCTGGATCTGCGGAATTTCTTCAGATATGACAAAATTAATTATTTTTTAAAAATCAAAAAAAAAGTTGATATTATTCTCTTCGGGGTGAACTGCGCTCTGACCTCTTACCTCTTTACACAAATTATACTTGTACGTGTTCCAGTAGTAAAAAAAGTTTTCCATTATAACACAAATGGCTCTCACATAAACTAGATCAATGATTATTGAAGCATTCGGATTCTAATGCAACAGTTGCACTTGATGCGTCGTAAATCGATTCCTATTATAGTGAAAATCCTCAAAATGTAATATGTTATTGTAAACTTATTGATATTAGACTTGAATTTCTGTAGATTGTAATTTTGACCCGACTGAAAGAGTTGGGTCATTAGTTAACCTGACGTTATTAATCCACTGATTATTAACCCTTTATTAACGTAAATTAGCCATCTTTTGATAATGAGTCTAGAAGCATGAGAGAAGTTTGGGTGAATCGCCCAGATGTGGTAAAAATTTTCTTGGTATGGAGGATTTTAGATTTGTACAGAGAGATTATAGTTGTTTAGAAAAAAAATAAACTCAGAGTAAAATATTCGCTTATATTCGTATATTGCTCCAGAAAACACTTTTTTTTCCAGCTTTTTTTGTCCCTTTGTAATTTTATAATAGGCGTTCTTATTGATATATGCAGAGAC
Organism: Mastigoproctus giganteus; assembly: GCF_048544385.1. NCBI lineage: Eukaryota > Metazoa > Arthropoda > Arachnida > Uropygi > Thelyphonidae > Mastigoproctus > Mastigoproctus giganteus. Next base: position 121,917,512 of record NC_143576.1, on the reverse strand, counting down.
ATTATAAAGTTATTTTCAGTTTCTAGAAGAAAAGAACGGCCATAAATAATCATCTAACGTTAAATGTTGATAAAATATTTGTATCGAGCATCGATGGTGAATATTCTATCAATGATGTTAGAAAAGTGAATATTTGTATCGATTATGTTTATTCTATCAATCAGTAGATTATTATTTATAGAAGCTTCATCATGGAATAATCTGAGGTTCAATACTAATAGAATTATTATTAGTATTTCACAGAGATAAAGCAGTGTTTGGCCACACTTCAGAAGAAAGAATAATATATGGGACGGTGAATGGGACAGAGTTGATGGAAAAGAGAAGTCTGACAATTTCCTCCCCAGAATCATATATAAAAAAAGAAACTGGCTTCAACTAACACGCGTGTATTTAAGAGAGGTGGAGTTGTGGTTTAATCCCCATTAGAAACTTAACTCAAGTTAAATATTCGTTTCACAATTAGATTGCTTCATTTATTTCAAAGCGCAATTAAGATTTCATTATTTGAATGTACTATTAAAAGTTTTAAGTTACCTTTGAAACAAACAGATTTATGACACTTCATTATATCTGGATGCAATTTTAATAAACATTTTTATTTAACTTCACGTTATCTTAGTAGGACCAGTCTTGCATAAATTTAATTAGCTTTTATAAACATCTTACATTTTTTTTGTAACCATCCTCTTTATAGATGATGTTGATGTTAGATTTTCATATTATTTTCCCCACATCAGTACAAAATACCCGCTACTATTATGCGTAAAAACTTATTTCTAATAATATGTCCAGGATGAATCCTTACACAGAATAAGGTGTCTTCCAGTTATTTAGGGAAAAACATTTTCGTAGTTGCAGATCTCTCCACACTCCATTTATTGAAAAATATACACAGATGAGTTTACTTTTCCAAGCTGGTCAAACTTCTGACAATCGGAATACAAATGATGACTTTGATTTTCAAGAAAATCTGTCTTCATATGATTAGATCTTTATGCGTTTCTGACGACATTTGAAGCATATTCGAACTTTTCGATTCTGTTTTTAAATTGAGGTTCCAGCGTAATAACTAAACGAAGCGCAGCTTCTAATTTTGAATACTATTAAAACTGTGATTGTGGATTTAACATAAGACGGAAAGTTTTCGTTTCAGCTTTGCCTTTATTTTAGAAACTTTATAGAGACCCTTTTAGAGACTAAGGGCCATTTAAGTAGTATCAAAGTAGTACCAAGTGATATTCTGGCACGCGTCTTATAAGTCGCAAATTGTGTTATTAAATCAACCTAACTGAAAGCTGCATCCTAGCTTTCAGTTGGGGTTGGCTTAATGATAAAAGCCTATTATGGTTGAAAGTCATTTCTTTCTCTTTCTCTCTCTCTCTCTCTCTCTCTCTCTCTCTGTTTGATTCTGTTTAATTTACCAGCAGCCAGTTGTGTTATTCAGTTTTGACTTATTAAATGATAGATGCGTACCGGTAAAATTGCATGTAACCAGAGTAAAGTTTTTTTTAAGGTTAATTAAAGTCTTTCATCATTCTTCTACCAGCAGATGTTTGGATGACAGATAAGGTAGATGGCAACATTCCGTGATAAAACAGAGACACAATACACAGATTTATTTTCTTCGAATCAGAAATATATTTGATCGGAGTTCATTATACTAGTTTTTATAATGCACCTGAAATTGTCGTAGACTGTGGAACAATTTTTTTCTAAGAGAGTTTCTGATATTATTTTACAACTAGTATTAATGCCCACCATATGATGGAAAAAAGGGTTAACGCTTTAAAGCCAACTGACCTGATTTCTCTTTCTCTTATCTTTCCGCTCCCTTAATTCATCGTCATCTGGTTCTGTCACTGCCGCATCAAAACTTCTCCATCTGTCTTATATATTTTTCTAACTGGAGCACCCGATACCCACCGCAGTCGATGGAGAGTATTTGTTCTATCTATCACTCCATCTGTCTTGATCTCACTCGTTTTAAATTTCCAGGAACTGGATTTCATAGTTATTAACTATATTTGTATCAGTTTTGAAGAAATATTGCCAATCCCATTCTTTCATAATAATAAAAGAATTACAAATTGAGGTACACTGGTTGTTGATTAGAGAACTCGAGTGTACAAGGAAGCTTGAAATGGCTGCCATTTTAGAATTCTTCATAGCAATCCCGAATGTGAGGGAATATTCAGCCAGGTTAAAAAAAAAAGAAAAATTGAGTTCAGATCTTTCTCGTTCTGGAGAAGCTTTGTAAATGCTTTTAACACCCATTTCTAAACAGCAGTGACATATTGTTGTAAACAAATCTTTAAGTCAACTTTCAACATCTCAAAATTTCAACAGAGTTTGCAACAGTATCTTTTTTGTTTAAAGTAAGCGACTCTCAGTTGATGTCTTATAGACAATTCAAACAGGCAGAAAATGGGTAAGCTAACGTTTGAAAGCATACTGTATTGGTAAATAATCATATGACTGTATATTATCAATGAAAGTTAATTTTTAGCGCCATGCAGACTTTAAAAATCTTATGTTTTGTTTTTCTGAAAAAATCTCCTGTTTTCTGCTTTTTTTCCCCCCGAAGAACTAATTTGTTGTCTCTTTTGGACAAAAATCTCCCGTTTTCCTTCTGCTTGCAATTACACCATCTCCACCTTTTCGAAAGCAAAACGTTGGTAGCCACGCGTTCTTAATCCACCATCTTAATCCACTGTTTTGCTCATCAACACTGTTTAGTGGTGTTCAGAAAAACAAAACATCCCACAAAACCTAGCGCACAACGGTGTCTGTCCTTGGCATTTGAAAGGGAGAAAGAACGAATCCTGGCAGGCAGCATCTGTACTGAGATTTTCTATTAGTGTTCCCAAGACTCCACTAGGTCGACTTCCGACAGTCGAGACTACAGGGGAATCGGATATATATTGACCTACACGAAGATGCACCTGCCCATGCTACCATATATTTTGATTTCGCAAGCACGAGGAATTACAGCGCCGTTCCCGAGGGTATATATTTTTTTCTGGACGTCACCGTTCTGTCACATTCAGCTGCCGGATATTAAATCATACGCGTACATTTTATCCCAGGCTATTAAACTGTAATGAATTTAAATCCATAATTCGTTTTATGACAGATTGCCTCACTGCATGAGGTAAACCAGAAGGCTCACGCTCTTAGCACGTAGCGCTTCATATCTCGGGATTGCAAAATTCGCTTAACTGTTCCTATATTTTGTGTCCCACATAGGAGCACTTCATTACTAGGATAATGTAGTGTACATAATAAATATTCAGTTTAAGCTACCAAAGTGAGCAGTTCAAATAAATTTGGTCTTTCATTTGCGTTCTTTTCTGCAGGAACAAACTGATCCAGATGATATACCGATGCTGCATTGTTTGCCATATATTGCATTTTGGGAGTAATTAGCCTTGAAAATATGTTCTGCTCCATCACAGAAATTAAAATTCATTAAATGGTCATTTAATTTCATATTTGAAATAGTTTCCTTCTTCTGTTTCAGGCAACAAATAAAACGTAACGGTTTTTCTAGAGGTTGTCGAACAACCATATTCTTTATTCGATTTAAATATTAAGTTTTAGAAAATCGATAGCGCTCATTAAATAACTCTACTGATTTTCTAAAACTTAAGATTTAAATTTCAGTAAAATTGGATTGATATTTACTTCAGAGAAACAGGTCCAGTGCATTTCTAACTACGAAAGTCTTTTGCCCAACTTACACCTGATAGAATATTGATTATGTTATTTTTGGCACTCATTTGGATAGGATGGGATTCGAATCCTGTCGACCACCCGAGGAGCTCCTCCCATCCCCCTCCCTGCACATGCTGGATTTCTCTATGGTTTAAATACAGAGTTAGTCTCCGCGACAGTGCAGTGGCTACGCTGACCTGCTGCTAGTTCAGAAAAACGTATGAGGTCCTATTTCGGTTAAGATCGGAGAGTTTCTGTATAAACTTGAATCCATTTCCACAACAGATGGAAGCCTGTTCCAACGATCAACCAAATTCTGGCTGAAGGCAAACTTCCGCACATCTATCCTGCAACCATCTTTCCTCAATTTGACTCAACCCTGTAGTGTATAGTCTCGGCAAGTGGAGTGGAAGAATGCCATTAACATTCGGCTTATTCAATCCATTCAAGGTTTAAAACACCTCAATCAGATCTCCCAGATTATTATCACAATCAGATTATTATATACAATATATTGATTCGTTTATTGATCAAATAGCCGTATATAGAAATTTATCAAGGAGGGTGAGACACCCTCCAATACTTAATAGAAATAAATACTTAATTTTATATATAAAGTTGTATACACTATTAGTTGACTCACAAGAATTAAATATATTATACAGTCTTTCATCAATCTTTTAAGTCTTTTCAGACACTTTATATTGAAGTGTCTGAAAAGACTGTGATTAGCATAATCCACAGAACTACGTTCAAGTTTGCATATACACTGAGTTGGCTTTGCATTAGCAACATCTATCTAATACCTCGTGAAGCTACTTTTTTTCCGTAATACAGCCCTTACACGTCTTCCTTTTGGACTCCTCAAAGTGGTGCAGGGTTCCTGTGGTAGTGCTACCTATGCACAATGAGTTCAGTAATGCCAATCAGTGTCGGGTGGATAGCTGCAGCATAGAATGTCCTTTTCTAGTAGGTCCCAAATATGCTCAGTTAGGTTGAGATCGGATGAGATGGGAGGACAGAGAATTAATTGCCATGTTGCTGAAATCAGTCAGCAACCTGCCGGAACTAGTGATATGGTGCCTTGTCTTGTCGGTAGACGCCGAAGTTGTCTCTGGATACACTGTCATCACGAACGCATTGTACTTGTCAACGACGATACAAATGTAGGCTTTCTCATTGAGACGTTGATTAACGGTGATCAGAAGACCAAAGGCATGCCGCGAAAACAGTCCCAAAACCATTACATCACCGGCCACCTCCAGCCTGATGAACACCAACAATAGATCCAGGTGCCACGGCCTCCTGTTGCTTTCTACAAATGCGGATATGCCCATCAACTCAATAGAGATGGAAACGGGGTTCATCAGACCAGGCGAACCATTTTGACATGTCGGTGGTCCAGTGATAGTGACGTGCCTATGCAAGCGTACTTTTCTCACAGTGAGCATGGTACACGCGATGGCCGTCGACTGCCATAACCTATACGACCTAATGTCCGTCGCAGTCCATGTTGATATTGGTCTTACTGTTCCTACGTTGTACTAGGTAGTTAGCTGGGCCATTGTGCTGCGTCGCTGCTTTGTTACTAGACGAGACACACGAAATTCCCCACGGGTCGACCACGTGAGTCCTTTAGATGGTTGTTCCACTGTTGTTGAGCCAGTCACGATAGACTCGTGACACCACAGAACGGGTGCACTTAACCATGCTGGCTTGTCGAGATACTTGAGCTGCACGTCTTGCCCCCGCAATCATTTCACGTTCGCAGTCGGAAAGGTCTGGACGCCGACCCATTCTTTTTCGCTGGCACTCAAAAACTGATCGCTGCTTGTGCCAACTAGCTTGTTCGTGATGCTGTTACTGCTATATAAAGCAGGTGGGCAAATATGCAGGAATTCTGTATGAGTGCATGAATAAGCAAAACGAAAGATTTAACTGAAAGTGTTTTTTTTTTTTTTTTTTTTTTTTTTTTCCCGTGGTGTGGTGGTTTGTTGGCTGTTATAGAATTTTGAGCATATTGCGCCGTATATTATATCTATAAATTGTATGTGTTCGGTGATCGATTTGCTGTTTCCTGGACGAAGAACCCGAGTTTCCAGAAGAAAAAGTCATATTTCCCTCGCCTGAAACCGACTAGCTCAGCCACGTTGTGAAAAAGGCCCATAAAAATTCCTCGTGTCATTGACGGGATTCGAAATCAGGTTTTCTCCACATGGTATGAGGAGGACCGCGATTATACCAACTGTGCTACCCACGAGAAATGATAGTCGGAGCCAGACGCGAGTATTGAGTGTCTTGGAAACTGCAACCCTGCTGAGGTTTTACGTTTGACTGTGCCTAGGGTGTATCGACATTAGTCCAGTAACTAAATAACATCCAGCCAACAGTGATCCAGTGGTTGGAAACAGTTCGTTGATGCAAGGGCCCATAGGAGGCTAATTAAGAATTGTGCAGGGTAACAAATAGGCTACAGTCGGTCAAATAATAACCCAGTACAACAGCGGTAACCAAAGAGGCATTTCAGAATACACAGTTCATATCTTGTCACGGATGAAGAACCGGAGCCGACTACCAAATCGCATTCCATTCCTCTTGGGGGAAAGGACGAACCCAATAAGGCATGGTTGCAGTGGTGTCGGGAACACCGATACCGAACAGTGAATGATTGAGAAAAACGTTTGGCTGGTTTGATCAATCCCAGTTTCTACTGTTTCATGTGATGGGAGGACTAGAATATGAAGAAAAGAGCATGGACCCGTCCCGTCAGATGTCAACAGTGCAGACTGCTGGTAGCAGTGTAATGCTATGGAGAATGTTTTCAGAGTGCACATTAAGCCCTCTTTATTATCAGTGCAGAAATATTTGGGTGCTACGGTTTATCTACAGATTGTTTCTGACCAGACGCGTCACTCTCTGTTGCTGCAGTATATCCATTTGTGAATGGGTTCTTCCAACAGACTAATACGTCATGTCACAAGGCGAGAATTGTAAAGAACTGCTTTCAGGATCATGACAGTGAATTCAGCGTAGTGTAGTATCTTCTCCACTTACCAGATCTCAATCCAGTTGAATGCTTGTGGGTTTCAGGTGGGACGATGTGTTCAAAGTAGAGATCCGAAACCATGCACTTTGCAGCAATTGTGGGGAAGCAGTTGAGTCAGCGTGATCAGCATCCTTGTTGATTGCTTTCGACAACTCGCTGACTTCATGCCAGGAAAAATTCAAGCTGTTCTGAGGATTAAAGGGGACCTACTCGCTGTTAGGTAGGAGTACCTAATAAAGTGCCTTTCACTGTAAACGTTGACTTAGTGATGTTCCTTTTCAGCCTGTACCATTGCATATTCTGAAACTGGCTGGAACCAGTTATTATTTTTGTATGACTACATTATTGGCATCAATTCCGAAAAACTCTCTGGACATCCTCTAAAGAATCCTATAACAGTTTCTGGCTAAAAAGAGGAGAGACTTCCTATAGTTTAAGCCGGATGCTCTCAGCAGTTTCGCTATTCTGTATGCCAAAATGGACAAAAGAATTTTTTCTGCCAGTGTTGGACAGAAGGCTTAGCAGCTTCCAGAACCTCACAATCAACCTTAGTTATTGAGTAGACCACGTGCGCAAGTTTGACTCATAACTCCAGCCCTTTCAGAGAGGCGGTCTCTGGAAGATACATCGTATGATTCCTTCTTTTGCCGTTACAATGGAAACTTTTTCATTAGTGGCACATTAACCTGTTTTTCAATTGAACTTTTAGCTAATCTGTAATTCAGAAAATATGGAACAGCTATAAGATGGGCTCTCTGTCCAACGTGTCAGCTACAAAATCAATAACCGATTTCAGATCAGCTGTCATCTCTTATCATCGTCTCCAATGTACAAAAAATAGCTTTTAGACAGTTATTCAGAAAATTTTCTGGACAGAATAATGCAAGCGTGTCATTCATCATCATCCTCGCTTCTGTTTCTGCTTTTCACCTACGTCTAACCCTTATTGCCGTTATCCAGAAACTAAGAAACTACTATAGATTTAACGGTAGTTCTGCAAATTTCTCGCGCCTCCGTAGCCAGGTGGGAAGGAGCAGCAGTGCGTAGCACACGCTTCTTGATTAGACCGGGGTTCGAGCCCGTCACCACCAAATACGGAGGATGCGGAAAGGTTAAGGAATGACCACCGCATATCCTGGAGCAATATGGCCTTAGTTGCTAATGCTCCTAAAAACCAAACAACAACAACAACAACAACAGCAAATTTCTCAAGATCATACATTCAAGTAGATTCTTCCATTTCATCTCATGCAGTGTAGAAGGGTGTTAAGGTAAGCAAGGCACGGAATCCCACCAGGAGGATATCAGTTTTAATCTTTACTTGTTTGTCCTTTCCTATAGGTCGCCTGTTTCAGATCCTGCACTGATGATAATTTTGCCGACCGAACACCAAAACATTCCTGTGAACAGCTCATCGCAGTCAATCTGAACCAGTAATTGGAAACTCTTACTACTACTGCAGTTGTTTCAGACATGGCTGATCATCAGATATTTCCATCGTCTTCTATCGTTTTTCCTTTGAGTCTAAATGATTCAAAGAAAAACCAAATTCAAAGTATTCTAGGCTTAACTTTGGCGAGCATATTTTGTTCCTCAATTCTAAGTCTTTTCGAGTATTTCGGAATCTAAAACTTGATATCTTTCGAATCCGCAATAAGATGATGGTAATGAAGTACATCAGTTCATGGGTTGGGAAACAGGAAAACAAAATAAAAGAAATTTTTATCTGATAAAAAGAAAGAAAGAAACAGAGCAAATAATGTAGGGATAGTACAAAATATACGGAATGCAATGGCTTTAAGAAAACATTTACATAATTAGGAAGACAGTATAGTATTATGTGGAGATGTGTTATGTCTTTTGTAAGGTGGCCCCCGAACGTTATTGAACTCCCCCATGGAGTTGAATTAACGTTTAGGGGTCAGATTTCCGATAAAACGAAGAGAAATAAAAACAGCAGCCTGCTTTCAATCCAGTAACTTCAACTGAAAGCCGAATGTGCTGTTCTGCAAATTTTTATTTATTAATTCATAAGTATAATTCCTGTTCATTGTTAATGTTAAATGAAATCTGCTACGTATTCGATTATTTTATTTGTATTTGTATTATCTTTTATTCTTTATAAAAGAATAAAAGATAATACAAATACAAATAAAAGATAATACAAATACAAATATTAGATAATCTTTTATTCTTTATAAAAGAATAAAAGAATATCTAATATTCTTTTATTATCTGCTCCTATCCATGTACTGTGATGGGGTTGCTAATGAATATTTATTGCAAATAATATAATGAATATTTATTTGTTTAAATGGGTTATACAAATTTTTGTATAATGTATATAATAACATTTTGTTACTGTCTCTAATCTCTAAGGCTTTGGTCTGAGTGAAATGGCGTATGTTATGGGCTGAAGCTCAAACGGGGGAAAGAGGAGAGGAAGTGTTGATGATGATGATCTTTTACCTGTATGTTGTATCGTTTTGAACTTTACAAAGCCGCATTCAGTTCTTCTGCATTTTGCATTCTGGGTGGGTAAAATCTGTCGGTGTTACGCGTATTGAGCTGGATGGAGTAATAGGTTTTCTCCCAGTATGTGTGTGTGTGGGGAGGGAGAAGGATGATACCTTTCGGTTACAGATTTCCTGTAATTGGGGGGAGATATATCCAACTACCATTCTAATATTGGTGGATAAATTCGTCGAAATTTGATGCTAGTCTTGCTCAGTTACAGCTGATAGCCTGCAGTTCTGCTGGATTCAGACATGGTGCACATTCCGCAAATAGACCAATGGACCTATCAGAGCAAGCAGTTAAAATGGTAGAATGCACTTGCAGCATTTTTGGGCTGATTTGTTTTTAATCCAAATGAACACCGATCTTGATCTTTCTCACAGCATACTTCATGATATCTTTTCATGATTATAACCGAGTTGGCCTAATAAATTAATCACTCACTCAGTATACTCTCCAGCGGAATGTTGTGTGTTAGCTATCGCTGCGCATAAATAACGAGGCAGAATTCTAGGTGAATTATTAAGTATATTCAAAGTGGTTCCATCTCTGTAAATAAAAGCAATTTCCACACAAAAAAAGAATTCTGTGCGTGCGGTTATTAAGGTTGGTACTGACGACGACAGCTAGCTCGGGCAAGATAAACAAATGTCCATGGAAAATTGAAATCTGTTAAGGAGCAAGTTCTGCTTAGGCAGTAACGTGGTTTTTTACTGAGATGCCTTAGGGAGAGAGGTCTCGAGCTGTTTCTTTCCGTAACCTCCCTCAGGCTGAAGTGCCGCTATTTACAGTTGTGTCGGACAAATATTTGATTTACTTTTTCACCCTTTCCGTCTAGTTGGTGCCTCCGCGTAGACTTTATAGAAGAAAACAAAGCAAACGAAACGTAATCAGTTTAGCGGAGGATTCTATCCCTCTTGGGTTTATTGGCAAGCATCCTGCGCCGGAATGCCTCGGATCACATTCTGTAGCTAAAAAAATAACAAGGAATTTCATCATCGATTCGTGAGGGAGAGATTCGGAGATGGAGGATACCGGTGAACGGATTTTAGCTGAAGTTGGCAGGAACGCTTTATGAGGAGTTTCTTATCGTGAATAAATCTGCGTATACTAAACGGTATCTGCAAAAATGTCACGCAATTCAAGACTACAAGTCGCTATATGAAACCATATGGACTGTGACGTGTCCGTTGGAATCAAATGTAACCAGAGATCGGAAAAATTATTTTCGGGGTATTGCCATGTTAATCAGCTCAGCATTTTGCACGGTTATGCTGAGTTCAGTAAAATGTCACCTGGTCTCAATGTCAGTGAATATATCGAAACTGTTTCTCGAACAACCTGTAGTCCCTTGTGGCCTACTATTTATTTTATTAATACTTAAGGGGAGGTTTTCACCAAGTTCAGCTGGGATCCTTAGACGATTATTTTGTGTAAATTAATAACATCAGGAATTTTATCTTTTGGTCGACAAAGTCTTCGTCTTTCATCTAAGATTCCTCAAAGCAAATAATCGAAGGCGAGGCTACCTTTTTGAATTGAAGCCACTGTCGATCTTTTACACGAATGGCAACTAAACGATCCTGTCATTCTAAGCCTCCCTGATTTTTATTATGTAGCTCTATTTTAAGATGATGGTGCTTACACTGATTACACAGTTCCCTATTCAAAGTGAAACTTTCTAAATGTATGCAATAAACTTTGAAAAGTTTAACAGTTAAAACTGCATTCCTAACAGTGCTTTGTGAAGTGTCTTTAGCGATCGATATTCGTTTACGTAATGCCATCTAGAAATCATATTATAAAATCAACACATTTTTCCGAGTTGTCAAGCGTTCATACAGGTTAGAGTTATGGTGGAAAATTCAGCCAGAAAAATCTACTTTTCGTGGCCACCAAATAAGACTGTTAAAGGAATAACTAAAGGGTCAACATTTCTGTTAAAATTTAAAAAAAAGTTAGGATTTTAGTTCCTAACGAGAATTCTCTACCACTAACGTTGTTTGTATGAGGTTGGTTGAAATATGAATGAGGATTGCTTTTTAAAATTTTATTGGCACAAAGTATCATTAATGCAAACCTTGTTGGTTCTCGAGGCAGTTTCTTTCATTATCTAACTAATTTTGCCATCTTTATGCTAACTTCCGGTGCCTTTTTCGAAGAAGCTCTGGTTGTTGTCGAATCCAGAATTGCATTGTTTTTGTTCTAGAATCTAGATAAAGAACCTTGGTCACAATATGCATAGAATGCTAAATTTTATTTAGCACACATTTTTGGCAGTTAACGAACCAGTATCCTTCGACTATTCGAGTAAGGTCATCACTCTTTTGAACGGTTTTAGAATTCATGGAAATTCCCCGTCTCTGAGAATTAAGTTTGGTTTTCTGCGTCTTCACGACCTTCCCTGGAAACTTGTCCCACTCATACCTTTGTTATTTTGATAATCATTGATTACCACGTTTAAGTGATAGAATGTCGCCGACTAGGTTTGATGTGCCCACTCTGGTTAACCTACCCATCAAGTGATATTACCCAGCTGTTTCGCATCGTTTTTCTCCTTGATAAACCGTCAATAAATTAAAAAAAAAAAAACATTCAAATTTGAATCACCCTCGTATATTGATGTTTTTTCCAACACTACTGAGCGCTACGCATCTCTCAGATAAATGTTTCCCATTGGAAGGATAGTAACTGCTCATCTTTCTTCTGAACAGTAACGCCGGTGCCCGGTTTCAACCAACAAGCTATAAAAAGTTATTAAAGATCTCGCGCATTCGCTTTCATATTGAGTGAACGCTTGTAGAAGCCAGCACCTATGGCTGCCTAACACTTTATCACTTTCAGGGGAGGTGCATTTTTTACAGCAATTCCTGTACTCGTGACAGAACACAGATGTGACAAAGAAACAAACAGTGGTAGCAGAATTGAGACCAGACTGCGCTATGGAAAATCAATGTTATTGTATCGGACAAACGATTTATCTTGGGAGAGGGCGGCTATTTCAGTAAACACTATTACACAAAGAGACCTCTTAGCAATCTTCGTACTTTAACTCGTACGCAGAGTAATAAAGAGTGTTTGTGTTAAGCGTTATAGTCCCCCCCTCTAATTTCCTCGCTCCTCAGTGTTGTTCAAAAAGCACAGTTTAAGATAGCCATCGAACATCAAGATCCGAAGGTTGTTTTTCTGACTATCGGCTGGCGCATGTCAGTGATAATAAATCCCTCCCAGGGAAAATAAAGTGGGGAGAAAGAGATATACTGAGCAGTGGCAAGGCATAAACTTGCAAGATATTTATTGATTAAATTTAGCTTAATTTAAGGCGATACAAATTTGTTAATACATTTAAGTTTTTTTGTTCTTCGACTTACTTAATTGGGAAGAATTAATTCATTACGGTGGCCATGTCATCAGTAAATAAGTGTTCTTTGTCATTCATTCATTGTGAATGTTCTGCCCGAAGGCAGGTTCTTAAAAGTTGATCAATTAATTTTCCTAATGCATTCCACCCGCTATGTACACTAGTCTGTATTTCGCGCGCGTGTTCAAGGCTCATTTGCCTGTTTGAAAAGAAAGAGGGGGGAAAACTGATTACAAGCACCACTAACCAGCTGACTCAAAACGAAAAGGACTAGGCAGTAGAGATTACTCGGATTAGTAACAGGACTGGACCTCAAACCCTTTCTTAACCTTCAGCTGCTAGCGTGGCGTCTTTTTATTAAAATTTTTCTTTCTTTCTTTATTTTTTTAAAATCTGGAAATAACATGAAATCCTGCTGTTTACCTTCCCCCCCTAGTATTCTTTAGCTGGTTATATTGTATTTTCTGTTTATTTCGATATTCTAATGAATTACGAGAGTTAAATTTTTGTTTGGCGTTTAACAGACACCAGGTGAGCCAAAGCGTATGCCTTTTAGGCACCTCTCATTCACTCGCGCTGTCTGTGAGACGCCAAAGCCTGGTGTCTAATCTAGCCGTAATGCTTTCATTTTACTAACTAAACAGAACAGCTGAAAAAAAAAAAAAAATACAGGCGTTCACATTGCGTCTGCCAGATGCCACGCAAACACCTAAATTTCCATCTAGGGTCCTTTTTAATGAATTCAATTAAAAAAAAAATAAAATTCGATAAAACTTTATTATTATCGGTTTCTTTCATTTATTTTCGTTCGATAATTTTAATTTGAATTTAGCAAATCATAATTGACAGACTACCGTCTGCTCAAAGTAAATTTTTTCTAATTAAAAAAGCAAACGGGATAATTAAATAGACACCACGCCAATGTTCTTGTTACAGTTGAAGATGCGAGTAGAATGTTACTCGTCGTGCTGATAAATACATTTCTGAACGGGTAGAAATCCAAAAATTATTTATTTATTTGACTCATTGATGAGTAGAAATACATACGATGATTAAGAGCGCTTTGAATTAAAAAAGAAAAATCTCAAATTATAAAACGTAAGAATGCTTTTCTTTTTTCCTTAATAGCGTTTGGCAGTGAATATTTGGAGGAGAGACACACCGAATAGAACAAATCCTCAGGCAAGCTGCACTTTTCCAAAAATACGTTTAAACGCGTATCATTAAGAAAATTAACCATCTATTCACCAGCACGCCCTGACACCGCTACAGTCCAAAAATACAATCTGAAAGCACGTGATTGATATTCTCCAGGACTAAATGTTAGCAGAGCCGCCTAACGACGGTTTTTGTAATCCTCATTGATCAATAAAATATAAGGAATACGCATATTCTGAAAAATAATAATATTGAATAACGTGAACTTGACTAAATTCGGAAGAAAAATATACTTGCTGGAACATTGTAAAAGAAAAATGTCTACCGGAATAAGTGACAAGTCTGACTAACTAACATGTACAGGTTGATGAAAGAGTCGCTACGTACACTGCTCGAAAAACTTAACGGAACACATAGAAAACGTAATGTAACTCGTGTAGCTTGCGATGAAGCGAGTCAAAATTTGGTATGGTGGTGTATCGTACAATAACGATGAAATGAGGAGAGAGCGAGACACTTAGGACAGGTATAAGGGACTGTATTTATAGGGACTGTATAAGAATTAACAAAAAGGTCACAGAAGTCGATATAAGATCCGCGAAGATATGGTCTCATGATGTCAGTACGGCGTATGATCCTTCCAATGGCTAAACAGGCCTGATAGCATTGAATCATGCTTGATATAAGGGTGTCTATAAGATTCTGTGGCAACAAATCCCATTCTTCCACCAGCACAGACCTTAGCCCTCTACCAAGTGACCAAGGAGTTGGCTGTCGGTGCAATGCAGCGCCCAAGGGAGTCCCACCCATGTTTGATCTGCTTTAAGTCTAATAATCGTGTTGGACATGGCAGCCGTTGGATATCTTCAGTTTCAAGATATTCCTCCAACACTTGAGCCCTATGTGCAGTGGCGTTTCGGTGCACGAAAAGAAAATCTGGTCCAACTGCACCCGTAAAAGGTCACACATACGGTTCGAGGATCTGTTCTCAGTACCAAAAACATGAAGAGGGGTGCGGCCGTTGATTATTATTCCTTCCATCACTAGAACACCGCCTTCACCGTAAGTGTCCCTCGCTCTCATGTTCGAGGTATGATACCGCATTCCTCATTGTCTCCAGATGAAATAACGTCTAGAATATGTTTGTAGAGAACAGAACTGTATCCCATTTTTCAGAGCTCTAAGTCACATGTTCATGACACAAGTTTAGACGAGCTCTGCGGTGGTTTGGGGTTAATGGGATACAAACCACTGGTTTCCTTGCATAGAGTCCACTTGAATTGAGCCATCTTAACACACTCCGTTTGGAAACGTTTTCAACTCTGGCCGCACCAACCTCAAGAGACAGTTGATGAAAAGACATCGTAAGGTTCCGTCTTGCTGTTAGAGTCAGAAGGCGATATGTTCTTGTAGTCATTGGGCGACCTTAGTCAGCTCTTCTTGTAATGGTCTCTGTCTCCTGAAACCGCTTCCATAGTCGAGACGACACTGTGTGACACATTAAGCCAACGTGGCTTAATTAATTAATATAACGACCCACCTTCTCAAGGAATCATCTAAACGACGACGACTTGCCATCCTGAGTACTGGAAATCTGGCAATCTCAATGAGAAAGCAAAAAAATAAAAAAAAATAATAAAAAATATATAATAATAAATAAATAAATAAATAAAATGCAAATAAAAACCAAAAATGAAGTGATGTGGTCGCAACCGGTGATTTTAAAGGCATGAATAGTTTGTATAATGTGCGACTCTGTAAGGTGGTAGATCGATTTCTACTGGATACTAGGAACTTGAATGCAGGATGCCCATTATATAAAATATTCTCTTTCGGCAACACTATTCACAGTAAAATATCCATTATCGATCAAGCAGTGTATTTTTAAAATGCTTTTGCAGGAGCGCAAAATTACATGTAATATTTATTAAAATGAGTTCGTTATGGACTTGATGCCTACACTACAGTTTTGTTTTGTTTTGTTTTGGATAAGAAATGGTTGGAAACTGAGTATCAGCCACAAAGCAAGGATTGCAGTCGCATATGAGATGAGTGGTGAGTTGAAGAAGAAACGAATGCCAAAGTTAATTCTAAAACCATTAAAGATTGTCACTATAAACTGATGACAAATGGATTGATTCTTTGGCTGATAGAAAGCCCAGTGAAAAAATCCACTTCTGTATTGGATGAGAATATTAAAGAGGCACAAGATGCGCATTTTTTCAAAAAGTGGTAAGAAATCTATTAGAGTGTGTTTGTCTGAAATTGGGCTTGCTTATTATTCTGTACAAAAAAATTTTGAAAAACAGATCTGTAGTGATAATCATACTATGTTTAGGACTTTATCCAGAAGAAAGTGATCAATCGATGAGTTTTTCGAAGAAAGAAAATTATTTGATCAGATGAAATCATTTGTCATATTTAAGTCTTCGTTAACACATACAACAGTCATTATTAGACGACAAAGGAACCGGTGGAGAGGAGCCAAATCCGCTTCCAAAGTGACATTGTGGAGTAGTATGTTAAGATGTATGAGGACATTTTCGGCCCATACATTTTACAAAGAATGATGAACTGATAAAAATCCCTTACTCGGCTCAAAAGAAGTCAGGAATTGTCCAAATGAGCACGCGCAGGGATTCCTGTACGAAACTGCTTGACATTAATTTTACTTAGAGATAGATTATAAACATGGGCCAACAAAATGACCTGTAATTTGGCTCCTAAGGATTCCCCCCTTCCTTTTTGGAGTTGCGTCAACGTTTACTAGAGAAAGCCAAGAACTGTTGATGAACTGAAGGAAATTGTCAGTGACCGGGTGCTCCTGTGGATTTATTTCTCGCTCAGTGGAAAATGTAACAGACAGTTTGAGATCGGTTGTTCGCAATACTGGTACTTATATTGTGATTGGAACTCGCGTAAAGCAAATGGTATAAAACTGTATAACAAAATTTCTGGATTAAATCTTTTGTGTTCCTCTCCAATAATACTTTTTTTTTAAATAGGTTGTGATTTTACAAGGACCATCGGTATATATAAACGTTATACAAAATGACATGACTATGAGGAAACTCTGAATACTGGACAAAAATGGCCAGCATTTTTGGATTCAGCGTACAACACAATATATCTTTATTTAAGGTAGGAGGGCTCCTGAACATATGCTCGACTCCAATGGGCAAAACAATGAAAACTCAGCATCTACAAATGATTTCTTGAATATAGTGTAGGATGTCTCATTTGTGGCTTCTCATTATAGCGTGTTATGCTCTAGGGAACATTACTTCTTCCACATAATGGACAAGATAAGGCCTAAGAGCAGCTCTCAGAAGTGCGCCGATAATGTCTTGAGAGACTTTCAAAGAACTGCTGCACTTTGTGGAGTTTTTACTTTTCTTTTACTCGTTTCTTACAGTTGGATTTACTGAACAATTAACCTCTGTACACACAAAAGGTTAAATGTGATTGTTTCTTTTGCGAGCCTTTAAGAAGTCTCTCGCTGCTGACTGAAGAATCCTCTCTGGCAGAGACAGACACACCGAGAAGTATTTGAAAGTGGTGATGCAGTTGATTAAACACAGTGCCACGCGCTGTCAGATCAGTGATTGATTCTTCTGTCTCTTGAGTCCGTGCTGTCTTATCGGGGAAAATGAGAAAGAACAAAAAAAGACTGTAGAAAAAAAAAGCAACACAAAAAGGATTGAGTTTCGCCTTGGAAATTTAGGCATGAGTGATAATAGGATTAGTCGAAAATTGCTAAATATCTCAACATTGTTCAACAGTCTAGAGTCCAGTAGTTGTCAACCCTTTCCCTCTGGGGCCTTCGTCCCCCATATGAAAGTAATATTATTTCCCAGGAGGGATAATGAAGTACTTGTCACCTCGCTTCTCTGGCCCTGCCGTGCAGTCTTTAAGAACCTTTTCAATAATAGCGAATGACAGCCCACGACAGCAATTTCTGAGAACTTTCACTTTAGCAAACAAGCAGTTTCTTAATCTACATTAAATGTTTTCCGTGTACACGGTAAACACACATCTATCACACAATGATACAAGTCAGAAGTGCGGTGTGCGATCAGTTGGCAAAACGAAGCGGAACACACTTAGGCAACTGGAACAAAAAAAAATAAAAGAAAATAAATAAAAAAAAGCTAAAAGCGCGGATATTAGGTGAGCCAAGAGGCGCGAGTTCATCATTTCTCCATCTAAACATCAATCCATCACGGTCCAGCAATACCAGTCAGTTCTTTTTTCCGTCCCTCCCCAGTCTGTCGTGGTACGTTTGCCTGTTTCCGCCGATAATCCAATACTTCCCTAAACATTCATCCATCTAGCGTTCTCAGAAAGCGCGCACATTATCGACACCGAAGACGTCAGAAAGTGGTGTCAAACAGAAGTGAAACTGAAAGTTCTGGGTCAGCGTGGAGCGTGCAGATTAGGTTTTCAATTCAACACCGATACTGGACAACACTCGTGCCATGCACAGTGAACACATTACGCGTGGAATTTGCACGGAGGATGTTCGCGTTATCGACTGTCTGTAGGCCTGGGTAGGTGGGGTTCCATTTCCCATCACTTCCCTTTTTTTGGACAGGATATCTCGGCACGAAGATTTTCGTACTACTTCTCAAAGCTAAAGCATTTTGGCATCGGATTTTCTGCCTGCGTCTCTTTGTCCCCCCTCCGCTCTCATATTCTGTATCAAGAGAATTTTTAGTTGCTTATTTATTTATTTTTTTAAATGCATCGCCCTTGTGTGACAGATTTTCAAGTTGGTGTTTTGGACTTTTGGACTTTTTCGTATGTTAATGTTAGCGGTTACGTGATCCATAACAAAATTGTGGCGTATGATAAAATCGTAACTGATAACCGATTTAAAATTAATGCGTGAATTTTTTCAAATTCGTTCTGCTCCAATGGCAATTTCAACATCTTCCAGCTTGTACAGTAACCTCTCACTCAGGAGTGAGTCATATGTTTTACTGAAATCCAAGCAAAAATATCGAAATTATTTCCTAACTCGAGCTCATGAGTAACTCCTTCAAAACGATTAACATGATTGGTTAACATGATTTTCTTTTACAAAAGCATGCCGTATTGCCCTCAGAATTGATTTCTGTCTATGATCCAGTACTGCAGTCTGGATTATTACCTTCGTGACTCTAATTTTACCATTTCCGGAGAATCTCTCCTGAGCCAATCTTTTGCCCTTTTAATTAAAATTAAAAGTTCGATGCACTCACTCTCTTTCCACCTCCTTTAAAATTAATGGGTGAATACCATCGGCTGCAAGAGCCTTATTCTCTTTTAGGCTAGAAGGCTTTTCTAGGCTTTTGATAAATAATCTTTTCTGATAAATTTTAATATCAGTAATTTCATGTTTTGCAACTTCACTTGTATTTTCTCATCTTGAAGAGTCTTTAGTCTGTAAATATCGACGCGTACCTGTTCAATTCATCCGCAACATGAGCTCAGTTGTCTAAGACTTTCTCGCGCCCATTACACAAGAATCTAAAGTGATTCATTCTTCTCTTTTTGTATGTACGTACATACATGAAAAACTCCATATCCGCGCTCCTTGCTTTCTTATCCAGCGGTTTCCTATAATCTCCTTCGTCAGTTTAACCATTTCTGTGATACTATTACAGAGTAGTTTGTAGCTGATATACGTTTCAGTAATTTTTATCGTTCAGTAACTTTTCTATGCCGTCTTTTTCTGGTCTTATAAACGGCAGCTCATTATCCCTCCATCTTGGAATCCTCGTGCTGTATTTCCTTAGTGGTATATATGCATTCAAGGCTTCTGGGACCATAGCTTTAAATATTATTAGTGTTAATAGCGGCAAATGATGCAAGAAAGAAAGCTTATAAAACATTAGCCAAAAAAAAACTAACTTTGCACATCACCAGTCCTCCTCCCCCAATAATTTTCCCGGATCTTCCATGAATTCATACCGGGTGGAAAAGACCTCAGTTCTAATCCCGTCAATGAGGGGAGGAATAGTTTGGGTATTTTTTAACGTGGTTGAGTTAGTAAGTATCAGGCGACGATAGCATGGCTTTTTCTCACGGAAACTCGGGTTTTTGGTCCAGCAAATAACAAATCGACCATAAAACACATGCAATTTACAGACACTATATACGACTCAATATGGCCTAAGCTTTTTGCTTTACAGGCTGTGGATCAACTAGTCCTAGGCTAGTCGCCGTCTCAGACAGCGAGTACGCGGCTTTTCTCTTATTATAAAAGCCCCTCCCCCTCCACAAAATGGGAAACCGATCACAGAATATATTTCAACATACCGATGTTTCGTGGCTTTAATCTAAACAACACTACCCAGTCTACAACCAAACGGAACCTTCCTCTCCAGGATTTGCACTTACACTGGTGGTGAGGTACCTTGTTTTTCAATTTCATGGAAGTACGACCGACAGAGGTGGATCACACTTCGTATTTCTATGAAACTACTAACAACTTATCTTTCTCAGCGTCCTACTAGCATCGTTAATTGCACCATTATTATAAATCTTATTCTCTGGGCATAAATAGGATCCGGCCACCCACTCTTAATTAAGATCCCTGTTATTATCTTTCGGATACAAGGCATTCCAGGAAATCAGAACCTTTGACATGTTTTATGGTCTATTTTTCTATCAAATCTTGGTGGATAATGTTTTGGGAAGTCTCTTTCTTTCGTCTTTTGCAAAAAAAACTTGGATGTGAATTATCTCCCGACCCAATTCTTTTAGTACCAATCAAAAGTACAGGCAGATAGTTTAACTATTAAAGAATTTCGACCTACTTAATTAAATATTTCCTTTATTTTATCTGGATCAATGGCCCTTGTTTTTTAATTACTACTCAGCTTTGTTATTAATCTTTTTGTCTTTATGTTCGTTGTTCATTAAATGGCGATTAAACTAGGTATATGTAGGTGTAAAGAGAATAATTAGCGTATTGACAGCTCAAAGTTTTCCCCAATAGATTTTCTTTTTCGTTTTCCTTCTTCAAAATACGGAAAATAACCTACAGTCTTCGAATCACCTACCAGTTTTTTCCTCATCTTTTAGTTTTTATTTTTGACACTCCACTCGTGTGTTGTGGTGTTGCATTTTAGTGTGCCGTGTTCATCTTCCATGTCGCATTATTATTTTTGAACTTGTAAACTTTCTCGTTTTTTTTCTATTTTTAGCATGGAGTAGTTACATCTATTTTAATCCTTGAATTCCGTAGTTAATTGGTCCTTTTTTTCCCTATTACTTTCACGTTGCTTTGTTACACCGCTAGATATCGATTTTGACTTTGTCGTCCGGTTTACTGAGGTAACTTTTGATTTTTTAATCTTTGCTCGGTGTGTTTCCTCATTTTCTTTTTATTCCGAGCTGCACTCGGTGATTTAGGTTACACTTGTACGAAGGCCTGTCGGCTGGACATGTTGCGAATGTTATTTTTAAACATTCGTGGAATTTAAACTTCTCTGTGGGTATACCGAGAAAGAACAACCGTTTTTCAACGTAGTTGAGTCAAATAACCTTTCAATAAAACCATTCCTCTTCTGTTTTAAATATATTTACAAGAGGAAAAGTAATATGAAAAATAAACAGTTTTTATGGAAAAAGGTAATGAGTACTTACTGATGAGGTGGAAAACAAAGGTTAACAGTTTTCTTTTGTGGACCTAGTGGACTAAGTTGGGCGTCAGATGGGCACGTAGAAGACAAGCTAGATCCGATCCTCTCGACTGAACTGTTCACGATCATGATTCGTTGCAACACTATCTGGAATCATCATGGGTCATCACCCAGTACAACCTGGAACGTATTGGAACAAAGGGATATGTTTCTTAAATAACTGTGTTCCAGTAGGAATCTAATTATTCACGAAACACCCCTTTGTTTCAAGGTAAATTGTTAACACGCAGATTGTTAATAGGTAAATTGTTAATTAAGATCCCTAACGTCCGCTCACTTCTAAGAATTCTGAAGTGTTCTGAGGAACATCCTTTGAAGGCACTTCGGTCTGTTTGCTTGGGACTGAAAATGTGAGTTATTTCTGAGTGATCTAAAGCTTACTGATTGTAACAGGATTTTATCTATGACATCTTGATATTTAAATCCTGTGTGAGAGTAAGCAGGGGAGAGTGATAGCGCTTGATTTGATCAGATGAAATTGTCTAGGCGTCCATACTAGGGAGATGTGGAGAATGCTCCTGGAAATGGTAAAAGGCTTTCGCAGAAAGCCTTTTACCATTTCCAGTTTATTTTGGGCCGTTAAGCTGCTGCAGGATCCATTCGATGCCGAGGACATTTCTAAGCTGTGACTGAGCATCAGAAACCTAAATGACTGAGACATAGAGAGTCACTGGGGGACGCGCACCATACCACGTATTGAGTGATTCGCGTGGGACGATAGATGTCAGTCAGTTCCTGATTAGCTCTTAATGGAGCAGCGAGAGTTTGTTTCTTGAAATTGGCAGAGTATTGGGTGAAGGAAAGCCGATATCTGAAACCATCCCAAGATCATCATGGTACTGGACTCTTTAGTCGAATGTTATTACTCTCCGTCGAGAAGAATAATGACATCTAGGAGAATAAGGATATAGATCGTCTGCCTTTAATTAGTGAAGGTTATTTGCGCGGACTTCGACGAGTTAAGTTCGAAGGTGATGCTTTTAAGATGTGCTATTAACTCCGTAATCTTTATAAAGGCGTTTTTGGAGGATTCCGACGCATTCCGAACATTTCTGTGTGGTAGTGAATGTCTTCATATCATCTGCATAGGAGATGAAATCCTTGAAGAGGTATGAATGAATCAAGAACAGCTGCATAGAGGAGAAATAATCTTTTCC
Source organism: Mastigoproctus giganteus (assembly GCF_048544385.1). Lineage (NCBI taxonomy): Eukaryota > Metazoa > Arthropoda > Arachnida > Uropygi > Thelyphonidae > Mastigoproctus > Mastigoproctus giganteus. The sequence goes on along the minus strand of NC_143576.1, from coordinate 121,894,865 downwards.
CCCGAGGCATTGTTTTGTTCAAGATAAAATTATAATAGCCTACGTCATGAACCACATCGATTTCTAGGTTGGCTCTCAATTCTCTGAAGATAGACATCTTAGAAAAGGGGCATAGAAGAGGCACAGCGATGTGGAAATGATTCTTCAGAATGTTGAGTTGCGCATGAATGTAAAGCCTGGCAAACGCTGCTTTAATGTCGACTAACATGACATCGGTTTGACCTCCCACTGTTCATGTTTTTTTTCTATAGTGTCTAATTTGCCTTGTGGCCGTTGAGGTGTCTCAAGATTGATTTTTCAAATACTTTAAATAGATTACATCCAATGGGAATTGGTGTAATCTTTATATCACTTTGGTTGGTTGTCTTTGGGCAGAGTTATCCTGATGTACTGTTTCCGTGATGTATTGTTTCCGTAATGTACTTGTTCCTCGTCAACTACACATCCGTGATGTTTTGTTGGTGGGGAACAAGCTGACTGCAAAATTCTGTTTAAGGTTTAGTGGAGTAGAGATATGAAAAGAGTCTGCAAATTTTGAGAATGAACGAAAGGAATCTTTCAAGTCCTAGAGTTGCTTTGTTGGGTAGATTGTTAATAGCATGGATTAGATTTTTTTTTAACTGAGTAATGGAGGACGACGTATTTTGGGCCTGATGTTAGTCGAAGAGAAAGTGACATTTATGGCGGTTGGATCAACGTTAAGACTCTAGATGGTTTGGCTAACCCAGACCTTCAAAGAAGTACATTACGACCAAGTAGGCCAATCCTAGGTGCGCTAGGGAGAATTTCCTTCGATTTTGCAAGATTTATAGAGATCACGCTATGGGAAAAGGTCTCTCTTGCCCTTTTAACTACTGTTTTCTTAGTTGGGGTGTTTTCTGAATATCCACCCTATATGCACGTTGTTTAGCAACAAAGAGTGATTAATTTCAGCCGAGAACCAGGATTTTGTCCAGCGACAGATCCGGGCGTGCTTGGCGGTTCCCTTTTCAGCAATTGTTCTAAGAAGTTTTGAGATGAAGTCAATAACTTGGGCTGGAGAGTTTTGTGGATATCGTTTCAATCGATGGAACTTAGAAGTTCCAGTATAAGTTGTTACTCAATAAATTTGGTGGAGAGTACTATTTTGCAGGTAGCTTTGTTGTGCTGATGGCTATGGCTATCAAGGTAGCAGCTTGGTGGGAGTTTTAAAATAATTGGCAAGTGGCCAAATGAGAACATGATGGAATTATCAGTGGTTGAGACCTTTTCAGTTTATGGAGACGAGATCCAACTATTCAGCTCCTCTAGTGGAGTGTGTGGCAAGCAGGTTAATACCCACAGAGGTAAGGAATTGGATCAGTTTATCTGGTAAGAGGTAAGTTGAAATCCCTTAAGGCATGTAGAAAGATCCAACAAGCCAGCTCAAGGCTTACTCGCACCTATCAAATTTCAAATACGCTTAACTTCTTGGTACATTACTTGCACAATATAGTATAACTTATTTTCAGTAATTAGATTCTCTTTAAAGATTTTTTTCACTTAATAATTGAGATTAGGGCTCTAGTTAAAAGTTTTAAAAGTTTGTAGGCATAGCTAGAGGATCTGTTCTGAAAACTCGTGTTTATCCACGAGGCGAATGCAAACTGAATTAGAATCACACATAATTTACAGACACAACGTACTGACGTTTCCTGCCCTTTGTTGCCTCGGTATACATCTTAAAACAACCTAACCGAATCCAATAATTAAGTAATATTTAAATTTTATTCAAAATTATTTTCTAATCAAATTAATTTTTCTTCTGTTTCAGTATTTGTGAATTTAATCTTTTGTCTATATTCAGTACTTAGGGCTCAATTCATGACACTCTGGTAACATGTAGTAACGATATTTTAAATTTTTTCTTTTTTTTTTTTTTGAGAAAATCATGTGAAAAAAGCTTTCAGATGATTTTTAGATTTTATTTTTACCAGCTTTCAGATTACCTTACTTGATGACCTTGATGGAGTAGTAGGATAACTCTCGTTTACTATTTTACCGAATATTTGCTGTCAGTTGATCTTGTACATATTAAAAGTATATTTTTAACCATTTCTGTGTTTATAATAAATTTCTGATAACCATCACAATACTTATTAGCAACTAATCGAACGCCACTTGACACTGACGACTACATCAGTAGAATACGAATGGAATATTCAGGAATATATTTGATTCTGTCCAATATTCAGAAGTCATTCACAATCTCTATCCGTCTCAAGACATTTCAGTGACAAATATTACGCAACGGGTTTCTCTATATTTTTGTTTATTTATTTATGCTCGTCATCCTGTTAAATAAATAAATAAATCTCTATTTGGCCTATCAAATATGAATATAGTGATACATTAGTAAGGGACAAATTCCCTTCACGTCAGTAAATTCCAGAGAAAATAGTTAAAATATATCATGGATCGATTAACACTACATTTCTGTCTAGAGTTTCCTGGTAGTTGTTGTACACAACCACTTAAATACACTATATACGTGATATTCAGTGTGCACATAAGCACACACAAATGAGTACACATTTGAGTGCACACACAAATGAGTACACTGTTCACATAGAGTCATAGACACACACACACACAACTGCCAGACAACAATAGCCTGAGCGAACCACGCCGTGGTTTGTTTCCTCTAATTCGGATCTTCTATGAGCCTTTCAAGGTCAGTTCCAATATGTGTTAAGCACTGAATAGACTATCTTCCATCTTCAGTCTGTTGGCTTTCATCCTCAGAGATATTGTCTTCTTAAGGTAGATGGCGGGATGTACCATGCTTCTGGCAGCTATGTGAGTGGCACATAGCTGCCAGCCATCATCTTTATTGCAGCTATTAATTGTTTCCAGACAACGATTCCTGATGTCTGGTAAACTTTGTAGTTTAAGCTGTTCTGCAAGCTTTGCGGTCCTTGAGTGATGGGGGGAGATGATGTTTATTGTTTGCCCACCTCAGAAACCAGAACTCAGTAGCATATATTCTCCTAATGTGGGTAGGGGTGGCTGACGCCCACAGTTCAGCGCCATACAATATCGCTGAATACAGCGTGGTTCTTAAATATCCTGCGGTTGTTGTAGTACTGGGATAGGTATGTCATTTAGATTTGGTTGTACGAGCGTAGGCGATTTTTTCAAAGAGTACACCATCATTATAGTCTTCTGCGGATTTAGGGCCAAGCCAAATTTATCTAAGTGTGTGAATAACTCCAGAAGCTTACGATTAATCTGGTCACACAATGCCCTATTGGTCAAGGACGGTTGGATGGTCGTAAGGATCTTAATGTCGTCTCTGTAAGTGCATACATCATCCCTACCCATGCAGCAATTGATTACCATGGCGGTAAACAGGAGTCCGTATAAGACTCCACCTTGTGGAACTATATGGAGTTGGTGTTGGACGATCTGGTTGTCTGTATGGAAATAAATGGACCGACAAGTAAGTAGGGCCTGTAGGAACTTCAAAAAATTTCCTTTTATTTGGAAGGCTTGTTGGAGCAGATGTAGTAGGGCATTTACATTCAGACTATCGAAGGCTGCTTTTATATCAGCATATATTATTGTAACTTCCTTTTCGGCTTTCAGTATCGCGACCAGAACTATGAGGAGGTTAGTAATTGCTGATATATTATTAATTAATTAGTTATTGCATAATGAATTTGTCGAGGCTGCCTGGCGAGTATCTGATTCGATAACTTTGGCAGTAGAGCTTTCTCCAGTATTTTTAAAAGTGTAGATGCAGTAGATATAGCCCTATAGTGCTCAATGAGGTTAAGCTTTTTAATTTTCTGCATTGGAATTACAGGCGTCTCCGTAGCCAGGTGGGAAGGAGCAGCAGTGCGTAGCATACGCTTCTTGATTAGACCGGGGTTCGAGCCCGTCACCACCAAATACAGAGGATGCGGAAAGGTCAAGGGAATGACCACCGCATATTCCCGGAGCAATATGGCCTTAGTTGCTAATGCTCCTAAAAACCAAATCACACATTGGAATTACAGCATACCTATTCCAGTTCTCAGATAAAACTCAGTGAGCAAGGATAGAGTTATAAATTTCTTCGGGAGTGGTCAATTAGATAAGGGCTGAGACACTTTACCATGAAGTGGGGGACTTGATCAACTCCAGTTGTCCTAAGGTAGTTAATACTCTGTATTAGCGCTTTAGAGCTTTAGTGATAAGAACAGACTCCAACTCATTGTCAACCAATTGATCCCACCCAGACTCCGTGACTTGTGACTCATGATGTATGCTTGAGAATCTGTTGATGTGGTCCATCCACGCTTCTTTGTCAAATCCCTCATATGTGTCAATTTTATACCTGCAACGAGGTAGCTTTCCCCTTTCAAGTGCATTTTTCATGTAGCAGTTGATGAAACGTTCATATAGCGGTTGATGACAAGGGTCTTTGCAGGAGGGCTCAGTATTCTATATTTTAAGGTTCAGATTTTCTATGGAGGCCCCGCCCGGTTTTTGATTTTCGAGCCCGCAAAATCAAAAACTGGGAGACCGAAACAGTTTCTTTTATGCGTGTTAGCATATATGCAATAATGCGCCTATTGTCTTCACCATGTCCGTCCTCATGTAATAACTCGGCTACCAGCGACTTTGGACTTTACGGAAATTTTTGTTGGTGCATCCCAGATTTAATTAAAATCCGACCAATAGAATTCCAACGTTTATTATTTTTTCTTACATATCACAGACAATCCATATACCGTATATTCTGGTTAACGCAGTGGATAATGTTTGTTGCCATGCGCTGCTTGGATGGATGAATGGGCTAAATCGTATGTGTATAAATGAAAGTCGTTGCTTTTTGCTGGTTTTTTTTATTATTATTATTTATTTTAAAGTCGCGTTCGCATATATACATGCATGTGGGGCTATTTTCTGCATGTAGCAGAGGGATTCCAGTGGAACGGGTTTTCATAAAACTTTATATTTAGGCCTGTTAGAAATATTTGTCAAGCCGTTCCAAATTTCATTAAAATGGAACGAATAGAAATCCAACAATTATTATTTCTTTTTTTCCTTAAAAATTGTATGGAAAAAAGAAATTCATAAATTAAATGTAGTTTTATGATGCGGCATTATTCGCCTTAGACGGTCAGTGCACGCAGCGAAAAGAGACTTAAAAGTATACGGGAGCATAGTAATAAATATTATACAGTTTAATTAAACTGAATACTAAGTTTAGAAAACGTAAACCGTCTTACGTTAGATTAATAATATTAGTAATTGGTTGATAAGAAGATAACTATATTTACTTTTCACTTCTATTAATCACAGAAAAAAAATCCTGGCTTGTTGTTATTATTATTATTTTATTTTTTGTTACAAATGGAAATGAAGAATTTGGTCTTGTAATGACATCTCGCAATCCTCTGAAGTGAATTTAAAATACGAGGCTCTTTATTTGATTCGTCTCAGTATGTCCACTATAAACATATCAATCAAGCTCGCGCAGTTGTATCTCACATTCGCATAGAATGATGTGAACACATTTCAGGTCTTGTATTTCGGTTCTTCATACCGAGCACATCAAAAACGTGTTTAAATGACAAATTCTAACCTTACTGAAAACTTGGTTTGTTCAGTTTATTGAACTTTATTCATTCCAAAGTGGTAAACTCAGTTTTGCCAAGAAGAATCGCGGGAAAGACCTAGCGAGGAATCACTGACTAAGCCGAAGGGGAGATCACGTCTGTATGTAAGACACTTCTTTGTTTACCTTGAGCTTAAAGCGAGAGTTACAGTTAGCTCTTGTGTAAACGTAACTATCGAAGACAGCTGAGTTGAAGAATTTCGGAAACAAACAACACACGTGCGTGTAAGCCACCCATCGAAATCTTGCAGGAGACACCTTTTCCGTTGCAGTTCAATCTCCATTTACACTTTTTTCTCTTTTATGTTCACTCTTTCTCAGTTTGCTTTAAAAGGAATACACTAAAAGCAGAAGCACATTCCTCACTCGCGTGTGTACATATCCGAGCATCTCTATTCATTAAAAACGGGTTGGTATAGTTTCTCTAGACAGTCTGGCAAACAGAAACGATTTACTTCCGAGAAGCCACGGTTACAGTTCCTGTGACGTCTCGATTACGTCATATCCTCATGTGAAGTTACGCAATCGCATACGCCTTTGCGTTGATGGTGGTTCGAGCCCACTTGACCACTAAATATGGTTTCTGATTGTATTCTTCAAATCAAAATTATTAGTTGGCCTATTCCCTCGAAGTATGTGGTCACGCTTGGACATGCCCAGAACACCGCTAACTTATTTTAAGACTTTAAACCGATTATTGAATTTTTAGTTGACAACATTTATTTCGTTCGGTTAAAATTATCTATGATTAAAATGGCCAAAATTTACAGTATCTGTGAGTATGTGTGAAATAACCTTAGGTTAGATTGGAGTTTAGCGCAAAGCAACTAAGACTAAGAGGCGTCAGTATATTGTGTCTAATAATTGAGTGTATTCTTCGGTCGGTTTGCTGTTTGCTGGACAAAAAACCCGTGTTTCCAGGAGCGAGAGAGAGAGAGAGAAATTCCTCGTGTTATTCGAATTCAGGCCTTGCCTGTCCTGGGTCGGAGCACTGTAATTGTAACATATTCACTGTACTACCGCGAGAGCGTGAAGTGACTCTGTATCTCAGTGTATTAATAATCAAGTTCTTTATTATTCTTAGTGACTATTCATGACTAACTTTGAAAAAAAAAAAAAGCATTTGTATGGGGGCATGCGATGCGTATTGAGAAATTAACAAACTTAAAACAGTTAAAATTAATAAAATAAAACTAAGAAGTACTCCCCAGGGTTTCATTCTGTATTCCATTTCAGTACAAAAATAATATTAAAATTTAATTATTAAAATATTTAACATTTAAAAATATATATTTAATTTAAATATTACAATATTAAGTGAAATGACTTCATCAGTATACAGACTGCTTGAATTTTACTCTTTATTAGCCCGAATCTCTGTATTTTGGTACGACTTTTTTGGGCTCCTCCATAGCCAGGTGGGCAGGAGCAGCAGTGCGTAGCACACGCTTGTTGATTAGACCGGGGTTCGAGCCCGTGACCACCAAATATGGAGAATGCGGAAAGGTCAGGGAATGACCACCGCATATCCCGGAGCAATATGGCCTAATGCTCCTAAAAACCAAATAACAAACAAACAATAAACAACGACTTTTTTGAGAGCTCATTACAATGTTTTAATAATTTTAAATATTTAATTTAAAATACGTCTAACACACACGCGCACGTTAATTCAGAACATGAGAATAGAAAATGAACTACAAACGGGGATTGGAAATTATGGCAAAATATCAGAAAATAATAGGGAAGTTCGTATTGCTGAAAAACTCGTGATTTTTTGCAACGTCTTCTTCAAGGGTCATTCATCGAAATCACAGGAAAGACAGCAAGAAGTTGAGCCTCTGTTTCTGAGATGAAATATACTCTTACATGCGGCGGTAGTGATAAAGGAATTTTGAATTTAGCGGTGAAGAAGTTAGGCCTGAACGTTGGGTCAGCCATGAAATACGTTCACTATTCCCGCGCTTATCTGAACATTTAGGCCTTTGTTGCAATTCGAATAGTGAGCCTGGCCATGCACAAACTGTAGTGTGGCTGAAATCGCAGTCAGGTTATTGGTAGGGTAGTACAGTCTGAAACTTTTGATGTGTGTGTGTGTGGGAGACGCCCTTGGGAACGGCAGCCACACTATACAGAGACACAAACAGACTACAAACATACTATGTTTACTTTTATGTTTCAGTCTACACCTGAGAGAGAGAGAAAGAGAGAACGCGAACATGCTAATAAAGTTTTTACCGATGTTAAACATTCAAACAGAGCTCATTATTTTATCTCATTTCATTAATTTTTCATTACAGTTTGACGGTCTGAATGTAATTTGTGAACTCCCTGCAGATCATCGTAAAGTAAATTGATTAACTCTGGTGTCACAAGTCTCTCTCTCTCTCTCTCTCTCTCTATATATATATATATATTTTTTTTTTTTTTTTTTTTTTTTTCGAGTTGCAGGTTCTTCGATGAAACATAAATAATGTTATTATGCGGATCAGGTGGTGAGAGGATAAGACAGTAAAATAGTTAAAATACTGGACGTATGCCAGCAGTTTAAATATTAAATAAAGAAGAATATTAAGGTAGTTCAAAACCTAAATAAAATGAGGAATGATGATAAAGGTTAAACGCAGTTTTTATAGGTCCATAGTTATTCACCATATGAACTTTACAAATGCTTTACAAATTCTGAGATCATGTAAAATTTTTGATCTTGGTAGAAAATATTCTCTTCCTGTCATATTTACCTCATCAATGAAATTTCAAGCAACTGTATCCTACCGCTCTTTGTCCAAGCAAACAGCCCAGAATGTCATGTCCACATATGCATCGAACAGATTTCCCGAACACTTTAATTCGATCGTGGACTGAATCATATTTTTCAGACCTCACGCTCCTGTAGAAATGTTCATCCTCTTAAATAGATTCGTACTTTGTCACCGAATGAGCACCACTAAATTATTTTTCTCAGTGTTGGACGATTTTAGAATGGCGTGTGTCAGATTTTCTGGGTGATATGATTATAAAAATTACGACCAGGCCTGTTTCCAAGACCACGATCCAACTAATGCTCTTTCGTAATGATCCTCCGGAGTAGGCACGCGGTTAAGGTATCCATGCTTACGGGCCACCCATCGCCAACAACGACTAAAGTTAGCATCTGAACGGCGTAATTGGACCATTGATCACTAGAAACTTCACGTTTCACTGATTTCACTGTTTTACTTTTGATGGAGGGGTGGTGTTGCATTCATCCAAGAGAAGTTGGGAGAGGGAGAGAAGAAAAACTGTCGTACTAGAGCCACCCAAGAATTATCTCATATACTCGTGTGTATTATGGCTGTAAATTTCGTGTGTTCTCTGGTTGATTTGCCTGTTTTTCTGGACGAAAACTCCGAATTTCTCGGGGAATTTGCTGTATTCGCACAGACCGACTTATCATCAACTTTGCATAGACCTTTCTCTATTGTATTTCGTGGTCCGGGTGGAGGATATAATATCCCACTAATCTATTTTTAGATTAGGTGGATATGATGACCTCCACCCGTACTGTAAAACATTGTCACCTTCTCTGCAATTATTTTAATCGGTGTGGGATGTGGTAGAACGTATTCTACACTTCTTGTGGACAAGCGCTTAACACATTGAATTATTGAGATATTTTCTTTTCGGTGTTATGGCAGCTTTGCATGAAATAAATCTTTACGAAAAACCCAAGTGCTTGCTAAAATAAGACCCTTTTCCATTAGCAACTTACAGTGGGCCGTTAGGTACATCATAATTCTTGATAGTCTATACTGGAGGAACTTTATGGGCTATTTTCACATGTGGGCCAGTTTTTCTGACGATGATTTTTCTTCTCCGAAGGTTGTTTCCCCACCCCCCCAACCATTAAACTGCCAAATCGATCTTAGAAGAATCAATATACTGACGCCTAATGGCCTAAGTTTCCTTTGCGAAAAATCTAAAAACAGTAACAGTATTTGATGGCCTTCGGCTACCACTGTACACTTTCATGCGACAGGTGTATGTGGCTCTAGTTCTTCATTCAACTCGTTGTGTATAATTCATACAAACTTCTACAGCAATACATAAATTTTTATGATGGAATAATCATCATCATCATCAGCAGCAGCAGCAGCAGCCGCGCGAGGAGCAATCTCAGTCTTGTTTGGCCTAAATCAGTAACTATGCTTCAGTTATGTTAAGCAAAACTGCGTGAATTTTCAATTCCCGATGTAAGTACAGTATAGGAACTTCTTATCTGGCCCTCATACGTTTATCCCTTTCCGATAGAAATAAATGGCTTTTGTTGTTAGTGCCTTGTTGATTGTATTCCTTTCATATTTATTCATGATCGTGGAATTAACATCAGTAGTTCGTTCCCCAAAAATGATTATTAACGCTCTCTTATATGTTCGAAACCATCCTGATAATTGCCGCCATGGTCACTAGAGTTCAACGAACAGCCATCTACCAGCAGCCAGAGAGCTCAACAGAAGTTACTCATATTAACAACCAAAACCAAGCTGGAAGAAGGTGTTACTGCTGGATCAAATCCAAGAAAAACAACTAAGGCTTCTTACCAACTGCGTTTGCAGGAGCAGAAGTGGACACCCACCCATTAAGGAAACAGAGTACCAACATCCTGTCCACCTCTGCAAATAATTTTCTCTGTTCCTATATAAAAATTAACATACTGTTCCATGTAAAGAAGAGTCTACCAATTCATCCATTATTCAATCTTAACTCTTCCAATTGCAAAAATATATTCCTTCTCAATAAAACTGAATTTGCAAAATTTTGTAAGGCAATAAAATTTTCCCTTGTTTTAATAAGTACTGGCACAATCTCATCCACCAGATGAGTTACATTATCAACATTATTCAGTAAATCCGAACGCAAATCGGCATATTCCAAACAATTAAACACAAGATGTTCCCATGTTTCCAGATCACCACACGTACAGTTGCATCTTGCTACGATTCCAAGACTATTCAGTTTAGCAACCGTGACCTCGTTAGTAAGAATGTACAACGTAGATTTGGTACTAACCAGATTGGTTTAATATAATTCACACCATTAACATAAGGGAAAAATTTGAATGTTATTCTACCTTTTCCTGAACAATTCCATCTGTTTTGCCATTTTTGTAAATGGCAAAACAGATGGTCGATGTCCATCAACTCAGATTTTATACTTCTTCAAAAATAAAAGGCTTCTAAACACTAACTGCAAATCAAGTGGCATTTTGTCAACTAACATTTGCAAAGCTTCTCTGGAAACCGTTCTGCAGGCCATAACCATTTTGAATAGCATAACTCGATGTATAGAATACAGATTTCTGGTGTTGCTTACTTTGATTGCATGGCCAACCCAGATTGATGCACCATACATAACAATCGGCAGAAAAATGCAATCGTAAATCAAATTGAATGCCTTCTCCTTTATTCCCCATTCCACCCGCGTTATTCTTGAGATCATTGCAATAAATTTCTTCACTTTCTCTGATATATAGTTAATATGCGGAATAAAGTTCAAGCCACTAGCAATACATATTCCCAAGTATTTAATCATTAACACCTGCTGTAAGGAAATACCATTCAACCTTACGAGCGGAGGTCTACTAAGAGCCAATTTACCCTTCAACATCATGATTTTAGTTCTGGATGCAGAGATTGTCAACCTATGAAAATTACACCATTTGCATAATTCTTTAAATATGCAATCAGACCTCATTTCAAGTTCCTTTCTGGAGTTTCCGTGCACAAGTATTACCATATCATCTGCATAAGCTATTGTGTGTGAATGGTCAAATTCTCTCTCGAGCCAATCTTCCAAAACCAAGTTCCACATTAAAGGACCAAAGACAGATCCCTGCGGACAGCCTCGAGTCACACGACGCGTAATTGATCCAAAATTCGACTTAACTGTTACTGTGCGATCTCTAAAGTAATCTTTAATTATAGAGAAAATATTAAAGGAACATTTAGCCATGCGCAACGTCATCAGTACACTGTCCCAACTAATGGAATCAAAGGCACCAGAAAAAGTCTACAAAAATTCCGGAGGTATATTTATAATTCGATTCCCAAACATTGCGAACTAAAGAGTGAAGCGCATCCTTAGTACCTACACCAGGAGATAAAACCATATTGATTGTTAGAGACGCCAATAGTACTTCTTTGGTAGATAGCAATCCGCATGGCTAAAAGCTTCTCATAAACTTTACTAAGATCAGGAAGCAGTGCAGTAGGTCTATATGAAGCAGGTGAACTGGTTGGGTTGGTTGGAGATTCTAAGATAATCTTGAGCAGTGCATCCTTCCAAGGAGACGGAAATACACAATCTCTTAGACAGTTATTAAAACCTTGTAACAATTCGGTCGAATAAAGATTAGAGAACTTTTTGATTACCTTTCCCTCCAGTAGATCCATACTTGGACATTTGTTATTTTTAATGGACTTAACAACATTGAGAAGTTCCTCATGGGTAAAGGGCAATTCTTCAATGTCATTGCCATACGACTCATTCAACGCATGCATATGACGATGTTCCTGATTAACACATGGGTTATCAGCCATGTTATCATTACCTATAAGGTTATCTAAGATTGCACTCATGGAATCTTCCCAACTATACGTCTCAGTGGTGCCCTTGCCAATAGAATATATAACATCAGCAGCTGCTCTGAATTTGCCAGTACTATGATATTCAGATGTTATAAATAAACTATTAAATGCATAATCGTAAGTTATAAGGGAGTAAGAATCAGAACGGACTGGACGTTATCATTCAGTAGAATTTTCATGATGGAATACACCAAAATATATTATAACACTGAAGGATTTTATCTAATAGTACCTTAATCAACTAATATAGTAAAGCATTACTAGCTGTGACATTTAGTGAAGCCTCCTCGCTGCTCATGTTGTGCAGACAGGGCTGGCTCGAGGGCATGTGGCGCCTCGAGGCCAGTTTGGTTTTCAGCGCCTGATCATTTTTTTAATTTAAAATCTATAAGCTTTATAAATTTTACAAAAGGGGCATGTCGTAATAGAATATGTTTAAAAAATCTTAAATAAAGTATATAAGCTGTGTCTATAAAGTATAAGAATAATTATTGAAAATCGTAGCAAAAAACAATTTTTTAACTAAAAACTTTTCTGGCTTTTACTGTCGCAAAATTAGTTATCAATTCTTCCACATCAAGTTCTTTTAAAATATCTCGTTCAATCGATAATATTGTTAAACCGTCTAATCTTTCCTGACTCATAGTTGTTCTCAAATGAGTTTTAATAAATTTCAGTTTCGAAAAACTCCTTTCCGCGTTAGCCACAGAGACAGGCAACGTTAGGAAAATGAGGATAGCAACGAATAGGTTTGGTAAGGAAGATGTTAATTGCTGATCACAAATGAATTGGAGAATTTTCACAGGTGACATTTCTTCATTCGAATATGAACAGCGAAGAATTTCGTGAAGCAAATCCATTCCCGATATGTCTTTCTCTCTTAGTTAACTAATAATTAATTGATTAACCGGTTATTTAATTTTTCTAGTTTATTGAACGCCTCCGAAAAGTAAAATAGGCGCCCCAAAAATAAAATTTTTGATCAAAATGGAGCCCCATGCAATACGGCGCCTGGTACGAAAAATCAAATAGGCAAACCAAAAACAAAATATGCTAAAAACGACGCCCCTCGCAATACGGCTTTTGGGGGGGAGCACTGCTCGTACCACGAACGCTTCGACTCTCTGGTCCTCTTTAATACAATTACTTTTTTTTTACGATGTTGGCGCCCCAAAGCCATTGAGCTCGTCGGCCGATGCCTAAGTCTAGAGCCATCCCTGTGTACAGGTTTACAACACACTTTATAATTGGATCATTCTTCGAGTAAGTGGTCTCAGAATGCGTACAGTTGTGGTGAACATTTCTCTGACACTGCATGATTCTGCCCTTTGAAAGAGAGAGAGAGAGAGAGAGAGAGAGAGAGAGAGAGATGTTAATATCATTTGAATTTTACGTACTTATCTCAGCAAATCAGCGTGGAGATAACACACATCAGAATTTGAACCCACTGGAATTAAATTCAAATCACAGTGCGAAACTCGACGATTATGAAACTGATTCCTTATCTCAGTTATCCCAGGTTTTGATGGATTTATTTCAGGCTTTTTTTCCCCACTTTATTTTAAAAATTTTCTGATAGAATAAAACAAACTATCTTTTACATTAGAACAGTTCAAAACTAAAGTAAATTTAGGGCAAAAGTTTCATGCTACGAGAGCTGTAGGACATTATTAGATTGGGCATAGCCACATTTTGTACATAATGGTGAGTAGACTACGTTTGTTGCTCAATGTATCGCTCGAAGTAAACCGCAATATATCCCCCCCCCCTTGGTCCACTGATTTTTATTTAGAACAGTGAAATAATGTGGTAACTCGTGGTGAAGTACCTCCACAATATGAGATCGATGCTTTAAGGACCAAACCTAGTTTCCTCGCTGCTCCTAACTGTTCACGGTCCGGCAGCCGAGTGGGCAATACTAAAGTGCAATAGCACACGCATTTCATGGACCGTGTTTCAAGCCCAAAGGACTGTTAATGAAGTTAACGATTGTATCCTTTGTGGAAATGATTAATTATAAACTTTTTTTGACCTAGTTTCCGGTATACAAAAAAAGCATTTTTAGAACTGTAAATTTAGTAAAAGTATCGCGATCAAGCTGAGTCCTTGGATTTTTCGTCCAGGAAACAGAAAATCGACCACAGAACACGCGCAATTTACAAACATCTTATATACGGCGCAATATGGATTAAATTTCCTAAAACTCTACAACAACAGCCCAATATGTTCGTGGAAAGGAACATGCTTTTTACAGATTGGAACTCGCCAACTATGAGTAGTATGTTATTGAAAATACTTGCAAACAAACAGTATTAATAATTGTTTATTTACTTGGAGCTCTAATAGTTTGTTTGTTTGTTTGTTTGTTTGTGTTGGGTTTTATTGGCGCATTAGCAACTAAGGCTAAGTTTGTATAGTAATGCACCACTGGGTGACATTTGAAATTAGCGTACTGCGTGATCTTCATGGCTTCACATGATCACCTGATATACTATTTAAACTTTAAGAAATGTAATTTATAGTTTAATTAAATATGTACGTTAAATTAAAAGGAACTCTTTAGAAATTACGCAGTTATTATGGCGTATAAATAAACAAGTATATGGATTTTTTTCTTCTCAATTTTGTTTTCTTTCACCTATCATCGTCCAATGAAAACATCTCAAATGCTGTTATCCACAGATGAATGCACACTTGAGATTTATTAAACGGATAAGCACATACCATCATCTGAGTTGAATTTGGATATTTTTTGTCGTGTATATGTTATTTTTTACTTGGAAATTCAACCTGTATGCTCAAACGTATTTGAAACAAAAGTGTTTCATCAAGGAAAATATCCTCGATTTTAAGATTACAAAGTCGAGTTTTCATTTAGCAGGATGAGTGTTTTGAAAAGTTTTGTATTAATACCATCCGTAGGGTATGCTATTAACATTCAACTTTGAAAAACATGAATATAATCTCTCTCAGTTCCGTTAATTAATGCCCATAAAAAATTCTAAAATTAACATTAGATGGTAATAGGTGTTTCACTTAAATGGTGTTTCACTTAATTCTAAAATTAACATTAGATGGTAATAGGTGTTTCACTTAAAGAACGTCAACAAAAAGAGGACGAAAAAGCACTCACAGTGCTAACGTTAATTTTTTTTCTTCTTTTACAAGGTCTAACACGAACTGACAAACGAAAATGTTTTCCAATTTCCTTATTTTCATTTTCTTTAAACTTCCAATAACACGATAAAGTCCTTTTTGTCGTGTACTCTGCCAGTACACCTGTGTTGTAATTTTTGCAAATTTCATACTTTCCGAACTGTAATAATGTTCCAAAGTGTAACAAGAACCTGAACAGAACTTTGTCTCCTGGAAGTAAGTGATTGAACTTTTCCATCCATCTGGAGAGGCGGCAGGAACTTCTAGATCGCTGCCTCGTTCTTTCACGCATCACCTAATCTACGAAGATCTGTCGCTGTGCCTGATGACAGATATAATGAAAGTTGGAGTGACGATGTCACCCATCCAGCCACCAAATTACAGCTTATCCTGGGATAAACTAAAAAAAGAAGAACGTGGCATAGTGTGATGGATGTTCTGTCACTAATCCCGTCAAATGACGAGCTGCCATTGCGGTACAACTATGGCACGCCAAAGTACTTTTCTCTGCGACATGAATAAACTTTATTTTGCCAGTGAAAAATAAGATTGCACAGTGAAGACCATTTTAACGACACCAAATCATTTAATTTTCATCGAAGTGTTTGTTATTGGGGAAGCTCTAAAATATGAACATTTTTTTTTTTTTTTTTTTTATATTCCACTCATTATCAGATAAAAATGAATAAGGTTTGGCCATTAAACATGCGCGATTTTTTAGTAACAGTGGAAAACAAAACAGTAGGTAACAGTATCAAGCAAGATGGTTTGTATTGTATTGCTTCACCTGAAAGTTGCCACCACAGGTAGCACTGCAGTTATGGTTCTTCTTCTTCCACATTGTATGGAAAAAGCCTGGGTTCCAATTCCTCCTCGATTAGACTAATTTTATGCACCTTTTTCATACTGTAGCTGAGTTAGTGATCTCAGGTGAGGGTTACAGGTTTTTTCGCCCAGAAATTTAGATTTTCCATTTCGCAAATCAGTCAAGCCGGCCACAGGATACGCACAATTTATATGCAGACTCTGTGGAGAGTATATTTGAAGATGAGAATTTATCATGGTTATTATTATTCTTTGTATTATCTGTTCCTTCAATACCTTTTCTGTATAAATATGTATTTTGGGCAGAATTATACGTATCTAATGAACAACTGAGGCTGACACACCAAATGGAATAACAAAATATATACCTTTATGAGGTGTGTGTGACTTTACAGTTTTTATTTCTTGAGTACTATTTCAACGCACACAAAGACACACAGTAAAAAATTATCATTCTCAAAATTCTCTCGCACTTTATGTAACCACTCAAATAAAAAACAAAACCTGTCTCTTTTAATGTTTCTGAATTCATCCAAACCTATATGGCCCCGGGTGCCAAGCGTATTTCGAGGCCAAGCGATATTCTGGTGATATATAGAGCGCTCTTCTAAAGTGATTGAAGTAATTTCCTTTTAAGTTCCTACGTTTCTACCAAAAGCCTTTCTTTTATAACTAGTTCTATACTTGAAAACCACAAGTTAGAACACAGAAAGGAAACACACCTTTCTTTTTCCTATATTTCTTGTTCTATTAACCAACTAACACTTCAACCGCTTGGCCTCCGAGCGGCACTGCTCCTGCCTCCCCGTGGCGGGGCCGGTAATCTGGGGGAAAAGTTATCCCCCAGGGCTAAAAGGAGCAACGATGGATAAAAATGAATATCCACCTCTAGAGCCTCCAAACTCAAGGCTAGACAAACCTAATGATGAAGACGTGAACCAACCAAAAAGGCTCCGAAGAGAAGTTCAGTGCAAAGAAATGCCAAACTTTCTGGTGATACACTCTCTCTCCAACCAACCTGTAGGCAAATTATCACCATTCGTAATCCAAAGATTTCTGGAATCGATTGCTGGAACACCAAAAATGGTTAAACGACTGCAATCCGGAGACCTATTAATTGAAACAGCCAACTCCAAACATTCCGAGTGGCTGCTCAAAACAACGACATTCGGTGGCCTGCCAGTATCTGTTACTCCACACAACACCTTAAATTCCTCGAAAGGCGTTATAACCGAATGGGACCTACTTACAATATCAGAAGAGGAATTAGTTCAAGAACTGAGTAATCAAAAAGTAACCAACGCCAAACGCATAATGACTAAAAAAGATGGAAATCTCGTCCCAACTAGGTCAATCATTTTAACCTTCAGTACCCCAGATTTGCCATTATCAGTGAAAGCTGGCTATTTAAACTGCCGAATTCGGGCTTATATTCCTAACCCCATTCGTTGTTTTAAATGCCAAAAATATGGACATTCCCAACAAGCATGCAGAGGAGAAGCTATTTGCCCTATTTGTGGTTCCAAGGAACATACACAAGCAGACTGTTCAGCATCAAGTCCCATTTGCCCTAACTGCAAAGAAAGTCACCCAGCATTTTCAAAATCCTGTGAAATGTGGAAAACAGGGAAGAAAATTCAAAAATATAAAATTGAACACAAAGTCACATACCCTGAGGCACGCAGACAGGTTATGTTGACCATGCCCAGTAGTTCATATGCGTCTCACACTCGAAGCTTTATTTCAACAGCAGTACAAACAGATGTATCAATACCCCCCAGCACATCTATGGCTAATTGGGTTAAAAATACATTATCTAATTCAGGAAAAGACACACATCAAACTAAAACCAGTGAATCGACCAACACTCCAATCAGCATCCCAACTGATACTCGGACAGTCTCGCATGAGAAAGAAAAATTAAAAACTACCAAAGACAACAAGAAACCTGAATCATCCACCAATAGTATGGAAGTCGACGTACACTCAGATCTTGAGGAACCCATACTTGAACTTCATGCAAATGACACTATGGATACTGGGCGCCCCAGCTTCCCAAAAAAAGACCGGAAAAAGTGCTCAAACAAAAAACAGTCTGATGAATCATCCTCAACTAAACCTAAATGAACCACAGTATCTTACAATGGAATTGCAGAGGTTTTCGTTGCAACACTGACGATATTCAATACTTAATTAACCGATATTCTCCAGCTGCCTTCTGTCTACAGGAAACTTACCTGACCTCACAAATTTCTCCTTCGATAAAGAACTATTGCCTTTATCGAAGAGATCGAAATACCGCTAATGCTGCCCATGGTGGTGTAGCAATCCTAGTAAACTCGAAGATCCCAACTAGACATATCCCAATCCAAACTGAAATAGAAGCTGTTGCTGTTCGCATAACTCTCCATAGTGCAATAACACTTATCTCAATCTACCTACCACCAAACCGTACTTACTCTTTAAAAGATCTTGAAGACCTGTTTATACAGATACCTCCACCTCTCTGTATATTAGGGGACTTTAACGGGCACCACCCATTATGGGGTTCTCCCAAATTGGATAGACGTGGCCGACTAATTGAAAGCTTTTTAGAGGCACTAAATTTCAGTATACTCAATACTGGTGCACCGACACACGTACAGCTCCCAGCAGGACACACATCAGCAATAGACCTCACAATTTGTTCACCAGTACTAGTCCCAACCATAGAGTGGAATGTAATAAATGATCCCATGGGCAGTGACCACTTTCCAATAGTATGCAACTTTCTGATAGCAAAGACTCCTTCAATTCAACCGTGCAGAAAGTGGAAATTTGTCCGAGCAGACTGGGCAAAATTTCAATCATCAATCGACCTTGATGAGGAAAAAATCCGCCTCCAACATATTGATGATGCCACAGATTACATCACGTCGCATCTTCTAAATGTGGCTAAAAATACAATACCACTATCAAATCCCCCGGGCCGAAAGCATCACAATTACTGGTGGAATGACAAATGCACCACAGCAAAGAGAGCAAAAAATAAAGCTTGGAATTTGTTTCGGCAATGTCCGAGCACAGTCAATCTTATTAACTATAAGAAATTAAGGGCAAAAGCACGCTTCACACAAAAGCAAGCAAAGAAAGAATCCTGGATCCGTTTTGCCTCTAGTTTTCACAGAAATACTGATTCCAAAATAATATGGAAAAAAATTAGACAGCTGTCTGGTAAGTTTCCTACCATACCTTCTCCAATCCTCTCTTGGAATGGGAAAGATCTCTCTAATCCAGTAGATATAGCTAATGCTTTGGGCAATACTTTTGCCGAAATTTCAGCAGCAACAGCCTATCCTACCTCATTCCAAAGAATTAAAAACACTGAAGAAAAGAATGCTATTCATTTTCAAACTGCCCGTCTTCTCCCATATAACAAACCTCTGCAATATTCCGAACTTTTACATGTCATTAAAACTGCCCGCAATGGTGCTGCCGGGCCAGATGGGATTTATTACGTCATGCTACAACATCTTGATGACAAAGCTTTGCGCTGCCTCCTGGTCTTTTACAATCGCATATTTTTAGAAAATGTTTTTCCAGCTTCTTGGCATCACTCTACAGTTTTGGCATTCCTGAAACCTGGAAAAGATCCATCCAACCCCAATAGCTATAGACCTGTATCTCTCTCAAGCTGCCTCAGCAAAATTCTTGAGAAAATTATCCACAGAAGACTCGTCTGGATCATTGAGTCGGAACAACTAATGACCCATAGTCAATATGGCTTTCGTCAAAACAGGTCGTGCTTAGACCTTATGGTCAAGGCTGAATTTGCCATCCGTAATGCTTTTGTCAATCATCAACATCTAGTAATGGTTTCAATAGACATAGAGAAGGCTTTTGATACTACCTGGCGGTATGGTATACTTAGTGATCTTTACCTTCTCGGACTAAGAGGCAACCTTCCTATATTTGTTCAGAACTTCTTACATACCAGATCATTTCAAGTTCGATACCAACATGCCCTTTCCACAACTTTCATCCAGGAAGAAGGTGTTCCACAGGGATCAGTACTGAGTGCCACTCTTTTTGCTCTGAGAATAGATTCTATCACTAAGCAGCTTCCAAATACAGTTGAGACTTACCTTTATGCAGATGACCTTTCCATCTCCTGTCATTCTCAAAACATGAGGTCTATTGAAAGACAGCTTCAGATATCACTTAATAAAATTCAACAATGGGCGAACCTGAACGGCTATCGGCTCTCGCAGCAGAAAACAGTTGCCATCCACTTCTGTAGACAACGCAAACTTCATCCAGATCCTGAACTTCAAATATCTAACATCCCTGTCCCGGTCACCAGCAACATCAGATTTCTTGGATTAATCCTTGACAATAAGTTAAATTTCCTAGATCATATTAAAAATGTACGGACTTCATGTCTAAAAAAGTTAAACATACTTAGAGCTTTATCTGCCCAAACGTGGGGTGCAGACCGTACCACACTTCTTCGGTTATACAGGGCATTAATCAGATCTCGTCTCGATTACGGTGCTCCAATCTATGATTCTGCCAGAAAGAGTGCATTACGCTGGCTTGATCCCATTCAGCACAGTGCGTTGAGAATTGCAATTGGTGCATTCAGAACGTCGCCAGCACATAGTCTCTACATTGATGCTCACGAGCCCCCACTAACTTTACGCAGGAAAACACTGTTACTCAAATATGCTGTCAAGATACAAAGCTGTGCTTCTCATCCCATTCGGTCATACCTTTTTAACCCACCGTTAGAAACCCTATACAGAAACAAACCTAGCATAGTAAAACCAGCTGGTCTTCGCCTTCTTGAACTTGTGCAAGTTTGGAATATTTCCATCCATTCCGTAAAGCAGGTAGCAACTTATACTCAACCTCCATGGACTCCTCCTCCTCTTCCAATCTGTGACACTTACCTCTGTCAATGGAGAAAGAATTCCTTACAAGCCGCAAATATCAACCAAATTCACGCAGTTCACATTCAAAGATATTCTGATTTCTCTCCAATTTATACAGATGGCTCTAAATCTAATTCAAATGTTGGAGCAGCTGCAGTGTTTCCAAATACAATTATATCTGCTTCCCTTCCATCAGAATTTAGTATATTTTCTGCTGAATTATACGCAATAAAACTAGCTTTAGAAAATCTTCATTTTAACTGTTCCTTAAAATCTGTCATTTACACTGATTCCCTCAGCTCAATCATGTCGTTATGTAATTCCTCAGATAAAGTTCACCCTGTTCTAGATGAAATCAGAAGCTTATTACTGCAAATTAAAGAACCCAACCAACAGGTCACTTTTTGCTGGATTCCAGCACATTCCGGTATTTTAGGAAATGAACTGGCCGATAAAGCTGCAAAAAATCCAACTACCTTAGATCTAACCAACATCCCTGTTCCAGCATCAGATTATGCACTAACCATTCATGCTGCTTGCCTATCACAATGGACAGCCCTGTGGCACTCCCAGACTAATAATAAACTCTTTCAGTTTAAACAAGACCCGAAAATTTGGCGCTCCAGTGTCCGTACATCGAGACGAGAAGAAGTAGTCCTCTCAAGGGCAAGAATAGGACATACACATCTGACCCACCTTCATTTACTGAGAGGAGATGATCCACCACAATGTACACATTGTTCTAACAATTTGACTGTAAAACATATTCTTATTGGCTGCCCCTATTATAAACAAGCCAGAACTTCATCCTTGATCTCACTGGTTAATCTACATAAACCAATTACTCTTGAAAACCTGATTGGTGATAAGGCAAATATTTCTGAATTTTTTGACTTTCTCAGGCAAACTGGGCTTTTCAATTATTTCTGATTTTCCTTTGATTTAGGGAAAACTCATGTCTTATATAATAAGTGAATAGGCACATTATAGCCTTAGCAGCTGATGTGCCATTAAACCTCCAGAGCAACAACAACCAAACCTATATTGTTCACTAGTATAATAAAACTTATAAAGTTAATCCCTACAATCAAACCTATAATGCTGATCCCTACAATCAAATCTAAGACACTGAATTGTAAATGCACTATGCAAGCTTTCATGACACTTCCTTTTCACTGTATCTATAATTCTCAAGGAACACAATTATCATTAAACATTATTTTTCTAACAAAAACATCAATTTCTGTAACTGCATAACACAAAATCTTTAAATAAAATGCTCTCTGACCAATATTACCTTCTAAATAAATGTAAATCAATTCGTACTGCACTTTCACAATTAATTATTTTTTCTTTTAAGTTTCTATTACACTACATAACATCGTACTTATTGTTCATAAATCTGCAACACCTATAATTTAAAACCTGCATTCACAATACTTTTCATTCATAATGCTTATAAATTCATGACGAACTCATCTATCATTCAGTTTAATCTCTTCTACTCAGTTACCTCCTTTATTCAATCTAAATAAATGAAATTACTTTCCAGTTATTCTTAATTGCATTTATTTTCAACTTATCTTACTTTGATATTTACTTTCAATATTTATTTCATCTTCCCTTTTTACAATTACTTCTTTAAGTGTTTTTATGATTTTCTCTACCTCTTATTGTCTTTTCTCTCTTTCAAAACTGTGATACTAACCTGAACGTACAGTATATTTTTCATTTTAGTCGCAATCTAAAAGATCCAGCCAGCCAATAAATTATAAAGTCTATTTAATCTTCACTTTTTAATAAATTAAAACGTTAATCATACATTATGTCTCTTCTCATTTGTAAATTTTTCAATTCTTTCACCATACTATTATATTAATGAGAGCACTGAGAACTTGTATTGCTTTATTCACGGCGTCTTTTCTGCAGATCCCTTCTTTCATCTAAGCAGGAAAGCTTTCCTCGTGGTCTACTCTAATTACTGGAAACGAAACGATTGTTCAACAGCTTTGAGAGAAATTACCGTAGCTGTTAGCATTAGCATTAGCAGAGGCATATGATGCAAGAAATCAAGCGTATACAGCATCATCCAAAAAAAAAAAATCCACCCTTTCCATTTTTACCCACCCATCCGTTCCAAAAGTTTGTACAGTTCTTCCTTGAATTTATTTAAGCTATCAACTTCCACAACAACGGATGAAATAAACTACTCGCTGGCTAAAGGCAATTTTTGCACACATCTATTCTGCACTTGTCTTTCCAATTTGAATTTATGTCCCCTCAGGTGTGTAATCTGAGCAAGAGGAAGAATCCCATCAGCACTGAGCTTGCTCAAACCGATTAAAGCCTTACAACACCTCAATGAGATCACCTCGCAGGTGCCTCGTCTCCAGATGCTGCAATTTGCAGAACTTAATCCTTTCTTCATAAGATTACCCGTCTGTTCTCGTCCCCAATCTCGTTGCCCTTCTCTGTACTCGTTCCAGCAGCTCTACATCCTTTCTAAAATGAGGGCTTCAGACCTGCATGCAGTTCTCAAGGTGTGGTCTGACCATTGCCTTATACAAAGGGATCTTCCTCCTCCAAATCACCTCCTTACCCATGTTAGCAAAATTGCTGTGCATCATTGACAAGACCACATGAGCTACTCTGGCAGCCTGTCTTCACTGCTCTGAAAACTTCTTATCTGACTGCACAATTACCACCAGCTCTTTTTCATTCTCTGCTACCCTGAGTGTAGTACCGCACAGTTGGTGTCCTACTTTGGTATTACTGCTACCCATATTCAATATTTTGAATTTGCCACTATTAAACTTCAGTTGCCACTTCCCAGCCCATCTGCCCAACTTTTCTAGATCATGTTGCAGCAGCGTACTGTCATTAATAATCCTGCCAACTTTGGTATCATCTGAACTTGGATATATAAACCTGATATACCTTCATCAATATCATTGATAATATACAAAACAACAGAGGGTCCAACATTGAACCCTGGGGGACGCCACTAATAACATTAATTCATTGATTACCAATCCCTGTCTTCTCCTACTCAACCATCCCTTTATCCATAGCAGCAACTTGCCCCTAAGGCCATACTGCTCCAATATGTTATAATGGAGGTTAGCGGCCACTAATTTTCTGGTCTACTTTCAAAGTCCGAACAATTTCTTGCGATAAGAATCAGTCCGCAGACTTTTAGCTTTTTATTATTTCATTTCCAAATATTTTATTATAATTAAGAGTTGGATGTCTGAACAGTTTCAGTTCACTTATTCCCGGATTAATAATATGCAGCAGGTCGCAGTCCGCGAATACAGTGCCATGTCAAGATTCCGGCTCTCGAAGGCCTCTTGCTTTCATTCCTTCCCCACCCACGTTCTCTTCAGCTGCATGTTTTTTGATCCACCTTACTCATTATATTATTTACCAGTTTTTCAATTCACTATTAATTATTAATTCATACTATTAACTCTACCTTTCAAAATTAACGCTTCTGTTTACCATTAAGCATTGCTTAATAGTAAACAGAAGGCTGGATGGACCTGTCCTGGGAAAGCTTTACACCTTTAAAGACTACATCTTTAGCACTTCACAGTCAGACCTCCTTTGTTCTACACTCAATTGCCAAACTCCTCCATTCACGGGGAATTTTTTATCTATATCTCACTCTCAAATATCATTAACTCCTCCTTATCTCTTACAAATTGTCTTATGAGGACTGTAACTACATAGCGGCTGCCCTTTATTATTCGTCTAAATCTTCAATTAATGAGTATTGAAATTTCTTTATTTACTGAACGTGCCTCATGTTTGTTTATTTCCCCTAGGCTGGTCATCCCATTACATGCCTAAGCTGCCCTGCTTTGATTTTTCCCTCAAGCGTTTGCTCTAAACCACTCCCTCAGAAGCTTTATGTAGTCGCCCGCTATATATCTATTCCAAAAACTGTTCTAATTGCTTTTAAGTGATTCTAGAATGTTCTCTTTTGCTCGATGATTAACCCTATGAAGTTTAAATTCACTGCATCCGTTCTTTGGTTGTTTATATTTACGGAAATCTAAACGATTCCACTATAATTTGATATACCCATATGTGTTTGTGTAATATTGATGCCACTACATCTTCACATTTCTCTTCTATATAAAAAATATAATACTTGTAGGGCTTAGAAGGCTTACAGCGTATCATGTCCTTAGTCACCTCAGCTGAAATTCAGAAACAAATTCTTTTAAATAATGGTTTACTGTAATAGGAGTAAAGTATAATAAAGTAAACCTTGAATATAACACTTTAGCAAAAGTGGAGCAGCAGTCGTGGTTTCTGATTTGCTGATTCGCCTAAAAACCATCACCATTACGAGCAGCAACAACAACAACATTAGTTCGTGATTAAATTTTCGTTGTGAAAATTGTTTTTATTAAATAACACGGTGTCTTCTTTTTTTTGAAAGGTAAGAAATATTTGTTTATAATGCGAAGTTCGTTTTTAAACGAATTATAGCATTAGTATTGTCCACACAGTGCAAGAAGCCACAAGCTTTAGTTGCACTGGCCAAAAATATACAAACAATAAATAAAATAAAATAAATAACTGAATAAAAATAAACATAGAGTATAAAATAAAATGAACAATCTGTGTGTTTTTCCTCCTCACGCAGGTAACTGCTCAGTTTGACCTTTGAACATTCTCAGCCTCAACTACCCAAGGAAGAAATTATTCCAATAATTTATCAACTGGCGAAAAGAATTCTTCCTGCAATCCAGTCTAAATCTCTTTCCTCGAAATTTGAATTTATAACAGTAAAAATTTCGCCTCATTAATTTTATTGTCACCTCTCAGAGATTATAGACATTAACGAGGGCCCCCCCCCCCCCACTTTAAGGTGCCTGGTTATCAAGCTATGCAGCGCATATATTCGAAGTCTTTCTTCATACAGATACCGTTTTTCAGACCTCGCCCAACGAGATGCTCAACTTTGAACCCTTTTAAGAAGCTCTGTCTCTTTTTTTAACGTATTATTCTCACACTCCACGAAGTCTATGATCATTAAACTGAGAAATGAAATCTCTTAATTTTAAGACGGCTAATTCACATAATAATTATACTTCTTTTAACTGAAGATAAAGCTCTCAAGATAGTAATTATGGGAATCGATTAGTCCCATTTGAACATTGAAGAATGAGGCAGCCTATCGTAGTAAGCTGCTAGGCAGAATTGATTGATCATTGGGACCTTCAGTGTTCTGGATAGGACAAGTCGATTCTCACAATACCTAAAAAGGTTAATCTTTAGTTGAAAGTGGTATAAATGATCCATTGGAAATAAATATAACTACTTTGATAATAGATTAAATTGCATTGTAGACTAAGAAAGGAAGATTTGACTTGCAACAAACTATAAGTTCAAACAAAATGTACATAAATAAATTTCAAACCTAATCTATTATTTTTTAACCTGATTCTTTATGTAGTTCTAATGGTATTTAAATGTAACTATTATCTTTTAATTCTGTTTGTTCATGCACTCCAAAATAATCAAAATTAAATTCCATTTTGCTGATCAGGATGAACTGATTAAAGAAATGGCAAATCAGATTTAATTAATAAAAGGACGAAACCCGGTGATAGTTTTGACAGACAGAAATTGGACGCAGAGAAGTCCGTAATCGACAAAGCAAAATCGAAATTAATAAAGCTCATTTGAACCCACTAAGATTAATTAACTACGTCCAGTAAAAGAATTCGATTATCAGTACGAGGTTTGTTCCATATAATCTGGCAAAGGACGTAGCCAACAATTTTTATAAACAGTTTAATGCGGAAATCGAAATAAGAAAACTTATTGTCAGACATTCTGAATGCTATTCCTATTTTCAAATACGATTACAGAAATTAGCGCGCAGTTCCTTCTAATTTGCAAATAGTTTTCATGAAAGTTCTTAAACGAAGAGTGGAAACAAATAGGGAGATCGTTATTCGATGGTAATCTTTCAAATTGTTTTGAGAACTAAACTTATTTACAAAGGCATAAAAATATGTTCCATACTAATGCAGTTATTATTATTGTTATTATTCGTATTAGTAGTAGTGGCAAATAACGCAAAAAGCAAGCTTATATAGCATCAGACAAAAAAAAAAAAAAAAACTCTACACACTTCACCCATCCATACCCTCCAAGAATTTGTCTAGTTCTTCCTTGAATTTATTCAACTCATCCATTTCCACAAGAACAGATGCAGGCATGTTCCAACAGTCAACCATCCAATGGCTGAAGGCAAAGTTCCGTTCTTCTATCCTGCAACCATCCTTCCTCAACTTAAATTTATGCCTCCTCAAGTGTGTATTCTCAGCAAGAGGAAATATACCATTTACATTCAGTCAATCCATTCAAGGCCTTAAACACCTTAATCAGATCATCCCGCGGGTGCCTCGTTTCAAGAAGCTGTAATCTGTAACTGAAACCTTTCTAGGTAAGAGTCCTTTTTTCCTTTTCTGCATCCGTTCCAGCTGAACTACATCATTCCTTAAATGAGGCCTCCAGATCTGTATACAATACTCAACATGCGGCATAACCATGGCCTTGTTCAAAGGGTAGTAGTAGGAGGAGAGTTTTAGGAGCATTAGCGATTAACGCCATATTGCTCCATGTATGTTGTCTGTAAATTGTGTGTGTTCTGAGTTGATTTTCTGTTTGCTGGACGAAAACCCGAGTTTCCCGGAGGAAAAACTAGGCTACCCTCGCATGAAACCGGCTAACTCAGCTACGTTGTGAAAAAGGCCCACAAAAATTCCTCACGTCATTGACGGGACTCAAACTCGGGTCTTTTTCGCCCGGTGTGGGGAAGACGGCGATCCTACCAACTGTGCTACCCACTGTGCTGTATAAAAGGATAATCACCTCCTTATCCCTGCTAGCAAAATTTCTGTATATCATTGAAAAAATCCCATGAACTGGCCTGGCAGAATGTCTACACAGCTCAGAGAATTCATATCTGACTGCACAATAACTTGTGGGGGTGGGATTAATTTATGATCATTTATATATATATTTCAATTGATTTGATTTATTTATTCCCCTATTTAAATAACTCCCCTTTATAATATCTCCCCACTTGCGCATCTGACTATTACTTCACAGAAAATTCTAAGTTCAAGGGGAAAAGCTCTTAGATGTGTTTAATTCCCTTTGGATAGGCTTGTACTCAGAACAACAAAAACCACACAAATGTTGTATATAAAAAAATCAGTTTATTAGACATATTTACATGAGCATATTAAAACCAAAATAATTGAATTCATACATCTGACAACATGATTTGGTCTCACCTACATGTGTACATATATCATATTCATACATCAGTAAAAATCATTACTAGTTAATATCAATCCCTTCCTTTCTAGATATATTTTATCCTGCATCAATTAAATACCATTAGTAAAAATTATCAATTTCATTCTATCCCTTCTACATATGTTTAATACTGCATCAGTTAAATACCATTAACAAGATATATCAATTCCATTCCATTCCTTTCTACATATACTTAATACTGCTTCATTTAAATACCATTAATAAGAAACATCAATTCCATTCTATTCCTTTCTACATATATTTAATACTGCACCAATTAAATACTATTAACAAGAAATATTAATTCCATTCTATTCCATCCTACATATATCTAATACTGCTTCATTTAAATACCATTAATAAGAAATATCAATTCCATCCATTCCCTTTCTACATGTCATATATCCAATATTCTAAATATCTTATATCTAATAAATCCCCCCTTTTTAATGTTCTTCCTTCCTGATTCTTCCCTGAACTATCTTTACAATTAGGTATTTCTAAAGTCCTGCTGACCAATTTACTGGGTTTCTACAGTTCTTTGTGTATGTGAAGGTACTACTACAATCTAGCGACTTACTTGTAGAACTCGGCGGGGCGTCATCTTTCATCCTTCCTATCAGGTACAGCTTATCTTCACCGTCTGGGGCGGCGTCTTACTATTCTCGAAGATTTTGGCACGGGTAGTAGGGCTGCCAGGCAGGTTTCGGCTTCATTTATTCAGCCCGCTTGATGCACTTCTCCTGTTCCGGAATGGCTACTCTCATGTCGATCGGGGTTCCGATTCCATCCGATCCAGCACTTTGCTTTCCTGAAGTCTTGGTCTTTAACGGCAGATTTGATTCTACCCTTTTTCTTGTGAGAAACTCGTTTTATCTTTCACATATTTCTTCCCAACTCCTAGACGTTCCAAAGAGCCAACATTGACTATGTTCCACTCAAAAAAAGAACTCTGATTTTCTCAACGACTAACCCATTCTTACTAGCACCGACCAAACAAAACTCAACTATGTGTTCCTAAACCATTTCCCTCACACAGACAAAAATCTCAACTTTGTGTCCTCCTAAACCATTTTAACTCACACCGCCAAAATCTCGACTTAGTGTCCTAAACCATGTTCACTCACCCTACAAAAATCTCAACTTAGTGTGTTCGACTGACCGCTTCCTTCCCTTTTTGTCAGTCTCCACCCACATCTTGCTGCGGAGTCCGCCACGCCTAACCTCAGTGATTTCTTCAAATCTTACATTTACTTTCCGATTCTATCTCATTCCATTTGTTGGAAAACCCCTTATTCCGCCGGCCCAGTAGCACGTGATCAATACTCCCCTTTTTACAACCTGCTGGATCTGCGGCCATCCGGTGTGTCCTTTGATGTTGCCGATTGTCCAAAAATAACTCTATCCCTCTCATATAACGCCTTGTCTCCATAGCGTTCAAAAACCACAAAAAGTGACATTAGTGACAACAGCATCTATCTCTGGAAACTTGTGTGTGCTGCTTAAGAACCAATTTCCTGTTTGCGGTAAATTGCCAGTACTATTTAGACCGTGCATAAACCTTAACTTGTTTGTCGCACCAAACCCCCTGCTGTGTTTGCCGTAGTATTCTCCGTCTATTCCCTGCTTTAACGGAAGTTAATGCTAATGGCTCTGCTTTCACTTCTACTACCCACTAATTTTATAATTCCTACTGAATAATTCTTATTGCTGAAACTGACGCTATTGCCATCTTATCCTACTAGCGGCAGAATCCCACAAGGAAAACTAACTTCCAAAGTTTTTATAAAAAAAATTATTTTTGTAAGATTTTCAAATCTTACAAACTCCCCTGGTATTTTTCATTTCCCACTACCCTGGGTGCCACAGTTTAAAAGCTACTCTGGGTTTACTGCTACCCATATGCAGTACCTTGAATTTGTAAATGTTAAACGTCAACTACCTTTCTCAAACCATTGACCCAATTTCCCTAAATCTTATTGCAGTAGCTTGCACTGATTGCTGTCATTAATCGCCTACCAACCTTTGGTTCATTTGCAGACTTTCACACGAAGCCTGATATACCCTCATCAGTATCGTTAATAAATAGTGAAAATAACAATGGGCTCAGCACTGAACCCTGGGGCACTCCACTGATAAAATTAGCTCGTGAAGAGTAGTGCCTATTGGCAACCACTCTCTGCCTTATTCAACTTAACCATCCATCCCTGTATCCAAAGCAGTAACTTGCCCTTAATGCCACATTGCTCCAGTTTATGCAGCAGTCTTTTATGTGCAACAATATCAAAAGCCTTCCTGAAATCCAAGTATATCAAAATAATTTTTTTGCATCCAATTCCTTGGTCATTGCTTCATAGTAACCTATAAGATTGGTTAGAAAGGGCCGCCCCTTAAGAAATCCATGCTGTGACTGCAGTATAATTGCATTCTTGTCCAGATATTCTGATTTACTTCTTTAACCAGTGACCCCATTATTTTCCCGGAACAGATGTTAAGCTAATAGGACTCTAGTTACTCATGTCCCTCTTTATGAATTGAGGATACATTCGCGCATTTTCAGTCCATATGGACCTCCCCTGAATCCAAGCATGCTTTCATAATTATGGTTAAAAGCTTGCGTACCTCCTACACATTTCATGGGTAATTAACTTTTCGGATTTTCTGTGCTACACCAATACTACACTCGTGTAGCACAGAAAATCCGAAAAGTCAATTGCCCATGAAATGTGGAGTAGGAAACAGCTTCCATGAATAGTGATAGAATAGTCCCAAATCTTGTCTATAGCTGTATCTACCCACCCACATTCTAACATATGGTCGAAATGTGGTGGGTGTTCCACAATCCACATTCTAGAAATAACCTGCCATACAATATTGGATCTTAAGCTGACTCTACCGAAAACTTGGCTTTCAATTCACAATCTCACGAACGAAGTAAGTACAAATAGCCTCAAAATTAATGGAACTAAGAATCAAGAAAGTTAATATCACCCTGCGGGACAAGCTTCTTTCTCAAATAATCAACGCGCTAGAGACAAATCACAAAGTTGACAAATCTCGCTAGATTGCACTAAATGGACAGACTTCTTTCCCACCTTGGCACCACAATTCATAAATCACTTCAAGGTTGACTGCTGTCAGTGCCTAAATTAAGGCGATGTTATGAACAGTTCATGCGTTTCCTTTCATCAGTCTAAGAAGTGTATACAGTGTGCGCTGCTTATTTTGACCGCGGATAATGTTATTTGTTTAATGTTTTCACTTTTATGAAGTCCCGATCTGATGTATATTAATACATAAAAAAAAAACATCGTTTATTGTAATCAGCTCTTTGATTTTTGCTATTCGAGTTTTGCTTTATTGCGGTTTGTGCTTGTGCAGTGGAAGTGATTAACGTAACATTGCGGTTTGTTCTTGAATTCCGACGAGTTGCGTGTCCAGTTACTGCCGTTGCCTCATACAGTTCGTATGGTTGTCAGTGCCATTACTTCGTGATAGAAATCACACTATCTTTACTCCTGCCAATCTGACTGCTTTACAGTAGAGCATTAACTCTTTTATAATTCTTTATTTTAATATTTTCTTTGATTTTAATGGTTTCTATGGATTTCAGAAACATTATAACCGCCCTCGTGGGTAGCACAGTTGGTAGCATCGCCGTCATCCTCACCGTGTGGAAAAGACCCGATTTTGACTCCCGTTGATGAGGGGAGGAATTTTTATGGGTTTTTTCACAACGTGGCTGAGTTAGTCGGTCTCGGGAGAGGTAGTATGGTTTTTCTCCCGGAAACTCGGGTTTTCCATCCAGAAAACAGAAAATCGACCACAGAACACACGCAATTCACACACAATAGACATGGAGAAATATGTCGTTAGTCGCTGATGCCCCTGAAGCCTTACTACAATAATACAATCATTTCATTTTATTGATGACCTTCTCGAAGAAATTGTGGATAGCAAAATTAAAGTATTTCATATTGCTTGATTTTCGTGTTTTTCTTCTGTCCACTTCCACCTTTTTATGTACGCATTTCCCCTCTGCATTAATAAGCAACGTTAAAAAACTGCTGTCTTGTTTCTTTGGTTATTCTTATCGATTAAGTTGTGTTCTGAAGTGATATTGTACATACATCCTGTTAGGCTACCATGCAATTTCCGGTCTCTATGCAGTGTGGAGAATAATTCCCATACTCTTTCAGTAACACGTAACGAGAGCCGTGAACCTACTGGCAATATTTAAGGATATACCATCATTGTAAAGTTCCACTATTAATTGTATTCGCATATTTAAATATTTTTTTATATATTAAATCCTTTATTGCATGTTTCTGTTTTTCATCTCTATCTTTTGATAAAAAATGTTTTTATCTACAGTATTTATTATTTTTCTCGCTTTTAATTCCATAGTTTTCAATATATTTCGTTTTTATAGTTTACAATGTATTACAGTTTTATCATATGTTTAATTTTTTTATTAAAGTCCATGTCATGTATACGGGTTGATGTATTTACTGCAGTTATAATGAGTCGAATCTGTTTCTACTTTGCAGATGGTCCAAGGACCTTTGCATTGATTAGATACCACTGAAAACGACATCCTCAAGTTATGAGTTATGCAGGGACAGCTCATCTACTCAAGTGTATTTTGTCTGTAAATCGGATTTCCTACAAAAACTCAAAAGCCAATAAAAGTTCTGCGCAACACTGAAGGGATTCGAACTCATTCGAATCCTTTTCCTAAAGGCCTTTTCCATATAGTGTGGGAAGAATTATTATAACGACTGTGTTGTGCGCAAGGGACAACGTATGGCTTTTATTGGTTGACGAGATGTGTGCTTGCCCACTTTTAAACCTGTTTCTGCAAAGCAGGAATATATTTAAAAGTAACGGATATTGGACAAGAAGCTTACAGATTGACTTAGTGGTGAAAGCGAATCACACGACATCCATGGAAAACTTGGAAATTATCCATGGAAAAATCACACGACATCCATGGATAATTGTTGGTCGAATGGAGACAAGATGCCTTGGCCATGCTCTATACAACTCACATTATCAAGATTGTGGGGAAGAATTCATTAGGATGCTTTCTTCTTTATCTTCACGTTTTTAAACAAAGTTTAAGTGGTTCTTGGAAAACAAAATCAGTTCGGACTTCGAATGAAAGATTTCATGATATTCGGTTTTAAAATCTCAAAGTAACTTATGACTCTGCGTATAAATTTTTTCCCCGAATGAACTACTGTAAGCATCAATGCTTACACCCTTGTATTAAAGTCCGGACAGTTTTCATCTCTGTTTATTGTAACAACGATTATTTTCCCTACCATTTTAACTAACTCCTCTCGCACTGTCTCGTTACTAGGTAGTTTAAATCCACCTGTCAGAAGAGAGGACGAGAAGGACCTGGTCTGCAACATTTTGAAGACCAAAATTGCTGTAGGTTTTTATGACTTTGAAGTTCACTATTTCTTTTGGAGAAAAATAAAATCGGTTAAAGTGTCTCTGCTCACAACTTGAAAGTTGTGTAAAATGAAGTTAAGAAACCCAAGTATAAAGAAACACCGAGATCAAAGACCTGTTTGAGGCAAGGTATCGTAGTGAATATTGTTATCGCTTTAATCACAGTTCCCGGTTATTAAACAAGTTATAGTTATTAAAAGCAAGAATCCAACGGGCGAGTTGTTGAATATTGACAAAGTCCTCTGGTTAGCTTTAACAGCGGCTCGCAGCATCTGTCTATAACAAACTTAATATGGATCGAGTGATCCACG
This sequence comes from Mastigoproctus giganteus, assembly GCF_048544385.1. NCBI lineage: Eukaryota > Metazoa > Arthropoda > Arachnida > Uropygi > Thelyphonidae > Mastigoproctus > Mastigoproctus giganteus. Next base: position 121,860,595 of record NC_143576.1, on the reverse strand, counting down.
CTAATAGCAACTCCTTCAATCCGCTACCTGAAATTAATATCACAAACTTCCATCTGACCAGTTTGCATGAAACAGTGTCACGCGCAGCTGCACTGCACGTAAACACAGTTAATGAACAATATTTCCTCTCCGAGTAGAGTCATTCCACCCAACTGTTCTGAGTGAGTGTGGAAACAGCACGAAATGAATTTTATTGTCAGCTCGTATTCGTTGTAAGCCAGGTGAGTCTCGCGTTGTTATATCACTGCGATTGAGAGAGAGAGAGGCGTAACTGGTAAAGAGGTAATCGTGTTTATATCTAGACGTGATTATCGCACTTCTGAAAAGATCTCTACAGTGTGACGTGGATAGAACCATGTACTGTCCAGGATCATTAAAGCGAAACTAAACACTTTTACTATTAATCTTCTATGATACCTGCTTGAATAACTTTGGTGATTGATTATTATAAACATGTGGACGAAAGATTCTAAGAAGTCTAATATTAGATCCACAGAGGACTAAATATGACCTCATCTTAATTTTATCAGCTCTGTCGATGGGATCCTTCATATGGTCAAGTTGCACAAAGTCTATTGGACCTCTTGAGATTCCCTGATTAATAGCACCAAAGAAAAACATTTGGTTCCATTTTCTTTCATCTGGACACACACTTCTTTAGATTAATCGACTCATTTTTAGATTCATGAAATAATGGAAAGCTGGTAAATTCGAATAGGGCGCTGAGAATGTAATCCATCGATACATGATGAAAGAATGTTTGCCTTGAAACTTAGGACTTCATATAATCGATACCTGTTTAAAGCGCTCTCCACCCATTCGGCAACCCACTCGAAAAGTTTAACCAGATAGTAAACAATAGTTTTAAATTAGATTCTCGATGCAATTTCTCGAATCATTTAGCGGAATCTTGAAGAACAGACATACACTTGGAATGCAATTTTTCCTTTTCCTTATTTTAGTGAATAGGATTCGAGGGCAGAGGAAGGAGAGATTCAAAGTTGACCCCAAATTTTCATTTCCCTTAAACAACGACGTGGATCGATCTAATTTTGCACATTCATTTCATGTTTTCCTTCTGCTCAGTATAACTATGCACTAGCATGCACGTGCATAATTATGCTGGAAGATGCGTCCGTAGAAGCTAAAAAGAAGGTGGAGCAACGAAGTTTAATCCAACTTTTAGTGAAAATAGGCTCAGAATCGGCTGATATCTAACTAAGGCTTGCAGTGCTTCTCTGGAATGATGCAACGACAGAAACACAGGGTGTGTGTCGTACTGCATTCAACCACAGCTGTAAAACAGTGAGAAATTCCTCTCCTACCCATTCTGCACTACTACAAACAGCAGCCAATTACGTGAACAATAACAGAATTTAGAAGCTTATTGTGGACAACTTTCTCGTTTCGGTATGTGAAATCTCACAAGAAGTAAACATCGCTGTAGGCAGTGTAGAAACAGTCTTTCATGAATGCCTTTGCTTCCGAAAAGCGAGGACAAGTTACATTCCAAATCAGCTAGCATTAAATCAAAGAGCCTAGAGAATTAAGGTTTTCTTTAAGCATCTGGAACGCCACCGAAAGAAGGGGGAATGGATTTCTTTGACTAGTGACCTGTGATGAAACAGGGCCCATCACTACATATCTGAGAGAACGGACAAACAATGATTAGCATCACACGAACTGCTCACCACCAAAAAATTTTCTAAACATAGTAGTCCCCTGGAGACGTCATGCCTTCAGTGATGTGGGACTCTGGTTAATTTATGCAGATTTTTGAAGGACAGTGTTATGATACATTCTCAGTATTATTCTAACAACGACGGTAAAGGGAGAAGGTAAAGTTGAAGACGTGGCTTCAAAAGGTGAAGAAAGAGATTATTCGTTGAAGGGGATGCGACGTGATTATTTACAGTTCATGAATTATGAAGAAAGGACACAGTTATACCTGTTTTATGAAAAGTAGATTCATTGAATCCGTTACATTGAGACAAATACTTAACCTGAATGACGACGTTTCCAGATTTAATTGAATCTCGTCATTACACTTGGAGGGTGTGGAAGCGGCAAGCTTGAAGAAAACACAAATGCTGGGGATCATTTGACATTTCCTCGAGCTGGTTAAAAAACAACGTGAGGCCCTGAGCCTTAAAATTGTATTAGTGTCGGTCTAGCACCCTGTCACAAAAAGCAGGCCCAAGTATTGAAAACAGCTTATATATCAAGATTCCTATTTCATTCCTCTAGAGGTTAGTTCCTCTGTTCATGACACCATTGCAGCCTCCGCTTTGAAGTGATGATGCTGTTTTCAGGATGAAAATAGCACTCTTGTTTGTTCAGTCCTTCTAGACATTTCTTTTGAAACGCGTGAGCAACTTTTTCTTCAAAATCTCTTCGTACGAGTATCCTGTAGTGCCCCTTTGTAAACACAATGCCTAAGGATTTTTCCATCAGTATCCCGGAAAAGAGTAACGATCATTTTCTCCGCACTGTAGCAACGCAGAAATTTTTGGACTGCGGTTACTCAGCTTGCTTTCATTGGGCGGACGCTGCTTGGTTTCAGGATTGAACAGTGGAATACGTCTTTCATCGATCGTTATAACCGAGGACGCCTATTCATCGAAGCATATCGAATGAGTATTGCTTCGCACAACTTGACACTCTGTCTTTCTGTTCCTGAGAAAGCTGCCATGAAACTCACCTCTTTGGCAATTTTCTCATTCTGTAATCTTCGTGAATGGTATGCACGGAGCCAACAGAAATGCAAGTACCCACTGCAGTTTCATCCATTGCTACTCCCTCGCCTCCCCAGTTTCCTACAGCCGGCGGATGTTGGCCTCAGAACGATTGGGTCGAGGTCTTCGTTTATGAGCTTTCTTCTCGCGTGTTTCACGAAACTTTCTCACTATACACACATTTTATATATCCATGACGCCCTAAGGACAGATTCCCGACATTTCCCGATGAATTTCAATAGAGGTTTTCCTCATTAAATGGAAATAATTGTACGTTGTTCTTGTTGACTGAAGACCGCTATTTTAAATATCACAAACATACTACTCCTTCTCAGTTTGGAGCTGTGATCGATGTGCCACTTTGTGGTGCTGCCATTTTTTGACAACGTTCTAATCTAACTTCCTGCATTCTCTGCATTTCGGATACCTTTTAACAACAAATTGCCAGCTAATTTGAAAGTCAGATAATTTTTAAGGTATCCTCTGTGTGTGTTTTTTGAAGAAATAGAAATTCATCTTTATACCCGGGCATGACTATTAGGTCAGAGGAGTTTACAGTTAATTATTTTGGTAATGAATACAATTATTAATTGTATTTATCAATCATGCGTGCTTGAACCACTGTCCACTCAAATGCATCCGCATTACTCTACTCTGGGGCTTGACCTCTTGGTTCCGTCTGGCCGCTAACTAAAACTTGAACACAAGAGTAATAATAATTTAGGTCGATTATAATGTGTTATCATTGAGACCATGGAACGCTTACACAGCGTTGCTCACTTATATAATAATTCAATAAATGCTTTTTGGCTTTTTCTCCCGGAAACTCACGTTTTTCATCCAGCAAATCGACCACAGAAAACACACAATTTAAAGACATTATATACGGCGCAATATGGCTAAGTTGCTGATGGTCCTAAAACCCTACAACAAACAACCAATCAGTAAATGCTTTGGAAATAACTCTATACGAATAACATATGGTTTAATGCATATTTAAAATTAAACATGATTTCGGGATGAAATAGAAAATCTGAGATGAACCTAAACTGAGAAGTGGATATTGAACGTTTTCTCTTGGAGAAATGCATTATGTGTTTGTAGAAAGAACAAATACCTCATTCTGTCTAGAAATAAAACAAGCGGGCATCCTAAAACATTAATAGAGAAATAGAGTGGGGCGAGAAACTTTCTTTCCCCAATCAAAGCTTCCTCAATGTAAGGACATGTTTGACGAGCGAAACTAAGATTGAAGACTACAGGATTTTATTCCATTCGCCGCTAAATTAGTCAGCTGCAGTCTGAATTAATAGCGTTCCCCTTATAAACTGCAGTTTTCACTCCACAAAAGAAGTAAAACCGATCTTCAGAACATTCTGAGTTTACAAACACCATGCACAAAACGCCTTATGGACGGCATTACTTTTCTCCATTCCAGCTCATCTCATCCAAAACTTCCTCTTTCCTTATCGCAGCTCCTCTAGCGGCAATACACGCATACCATCACTTAGTCAACTAAGAGCTTACTAATTGCTGCTTTCTGGTCTTCATACAATAATTGATAAATGCATTTCTGATCAGGATGACCGCTAAAGTATCTGCTCTCAAGAACCATTTTAAACACAACCTGCTGCACGTACAGGATTATTCTCGTTCCTGCACTGACACCCTCAGAAAGGAATCCAAAGAGCTCTCTCTTTTAAGCCAGAGAATTCAGTCTATGAGGCGTCAGTGTATTCTGTGTGTAAAGTAAAACATATTTTATGGTTAGTTTTTTGTTTAAAAGCCGGAATTTCCGGCGCCTCACCCTACAGCTTTCGCTGACTGATTTGGTTACGGTGTGAAAAGCCCATTAAAATAATTATTTCTGTCTTGATGGGATTTGAACCCAGGCTTGGAAGGACAACAAACGTAACCATCGCACTGTGGGTGAGGGCACTTCGAACCGATCTTTATTATCGTGTCATATGGTGGTTTGACATTGCTATTAGGTCACTGAGGCGGGTTAATTCACCTGATAGCGGTCCATTGACGTCAGAAGTCGCGCAAATGGTCTTCTAGATTGTGAACTTGTCTTCTCATAATGAATAAATAGCGTGCGATATGCTGTTCATTTATGTATGTGTGAATGTACACTGCTTTCACTGAATCCAGCAAAACGAGAGAAATTGCTGGTTTATGAATACCGAAAGCGAATTATCCATTTTTCGGATTTTGATATACAAAGGGACAAGCCGTTTCGAGCTGTTTACTGAAAAACTAAGAGCTGCATGTAGCGTGGCAAGTCACAGTTATAACTTGGACAGTTGTGCATCACGTAACTATACTAGTGGATTTCGTCTGAGTCATTAAAACAAGAAAGCTGAGACTGTGGCCTGTTCAAGTAAGCTAGTTGAGAGTTGGAAAGTGGCAAAGTCAAACCAGTGTAGATAGGATTAGAAGAAAGTATAAACGTTTGTAAATATCTTGTTCTGAATCTGCAATTGAAATGTTTATATTCAGTTAGGCTGCTTTGCAATGATTTTTCTTTGGAGAAACTACCATTGTTTGTATAGGAACATTAGTATTTATTACCTTCTCAGGAGTAAAAGCCCTCGTCAGTGTACTCATTATCATACTGTTCTAACAAAGAAACATATTTTACTTGGCTGCTCCCATTATCAGTAGGAAAGATTAGAAAGATTTTTATTGCCTCAGAATTTTACAGGAACCTATAACAATGAAGCATATCTTGGGAAATGAAGCCCAGATGAATTCCTCACCTTCTTAAAGAAGATAAGGATGTTCTCTCACTGCTGATCAGCATGTTCGTCTAAAAACTTATACAAACTTGAAGCATTTACATTAATAACAATATTCCTGTTGTAGCCATTGAACCAAAACCTTCTGCATCTCCATCAACAACAATAAACAACAACTGACAGTTTTCTTACGTAAACTATCATAGATGCTTTCAGAAGGACTGTAGGACTTTGTCGACATCCAGCCGTCACAGTGAGTGATATCCGTACAGAACTGTATTGAATATGGAGTTCTTTAATTTTCCTCTGGCTATGCAAACCACTTGTTCTTTTTTTTTCCGTATCGATTGTATATTCAATTATGGTTAGCGAGTGTGGTGATACTGTGTTACGATAATACACATAGACATCATTGTTGGTCACCAACTTAACTGAAATACTGTAGACTGGATTTCCAACTAACCAAATTCTGATTTTGGAAAACATTGCAAGTTACGAAATGCACGGCGAAACTGATGATCTCAATGAATACACGGCACACAGGGCTAAACTGAACCATGGACGTTATTTGAGATTTTCATTTACAGTGAAATTACTACCTGTAGACCTGGCTCATTATGGCCTTAGATGCCAGTGCGCAATCAAACAACTACTCGTAGAGTGAAGTGCATATTGCTGATATTGGCTTGAAATTTCATCATCTCAAATATAATTTTTAACCTTTTCGCTGTTATAATATCAGGTACTTAAATGATATTTTAAATGTTCTCATCTCGCTTTTCTTTGAATCCTTTAGCGCAGGGCCGACGCTAGGGATGCGCAAGTGAGGCACTTGTCACAGGCGCCTTCTAAAATAGGCTCCGCGCCGCACTAACGTGGCTGAGTTGGTCGGTCTCAGGCAAGGGTAGCATGGTTTTCTCCCGGGAAGTTGGGGTTTTTCGTCCAGCAAACAGAAAATCGAACTCAGAACACACACAATTTACAGACAATATAAATGGAGCAATATGGCCTTAGTCGCTTATGTTCCTAATACAACAACAACAACAACATCACCTCGTTTTTGTCGTTTCATCTAATTTTTTTCAGACATTTATTTCGAAAACTGATTACATCCTAATTCAGTGTGCAGTTTATGCAGCAACAGGACAGTTTATAATTATTCTTACTACAAGTTTATTATCATAATGTGAAGTATTTGAGGATGGCATTGCGCATCTCTTCTTCACAAAACCAACGCTCAGAGAATAATATGCGTGTATTGATTATAAGAAATCAGACATTTGGAGCGAATTCTTTCGCTCCAAATGTCTGATTTGGAGCGAAACGCAGATTTTAATTAAAAAAAAAATTACCATCTTTGAGTTTGTCATTCTTACAGACATTTCAATGATGATCGTGCAGTTATTTCTGAGATTGAGTCCTAGTGTCAGAGGCAACCTGAGCCATTTTTCTTTACCAAAATGGCTTCCGGATGTAATGCATCTGCTGACAGAAATGGGTCACCTTTCTGGTTGGTTACTTTTTCTGGTGGGGGACGTCCCTTGCCTTATTGGAAACTTCTAGCGTGTTTATGACACCAGATTACATAAAATATCAATGCAGTACTAACAGTCGCTGAATTGCATTGAAAAAGACTAAGAATTCCTCCACTCTCCGAAGATTTGAATCCCCACCTTTCCAAATGAGTAAATAATGTATCTGCTGTATTCAGGGAGACTCCCTGACTGGTGAATGTATAGAAAAGAACTAATAAATATGCCTGGTTTTAACCTTTTATTACCAGAGGTTCAAGCTGCAAAGCTACCTGTTGGGGGTAATGTGTTCTTTGAAAACTGCTGGACCGAGATATTTTGGTGGCAAATGAAGTATTCCAAGGAATCTTATTTTTTATGTTTATAACCAACCTTCACGGCATTCTGCGATCCACTTGGATCACAAATATTAAACAAGTCGATCATAGAATACGATATGTCTGCAGGGAAAGTAAAATGACAACTTTGCACATGTGTTATAGAAGTATACCAAATGTGTAATCATAGTATAAACTCTTAACATTTATAACACACATTCTCAAATTTCTTTGAATACAGTCGACTTTTCAGAAATTTTGATTATCAATTTAAATCTTCAATAAATTAGTAAATAATATTATTAAATTATTAAGTTAAATTAAATAATAAAATATCATTTAATGTTATTATAATTACATCAGATTAATAAATAAATGCTAATTAATATTAATTTTTATTGAAGACAGTCTGAGTAAAATTTATTGAAATCAATAAGGAAAGGATAAAATCTGGTGCACGGTTAAAGTTGCTTGTGCTGTAATAGTAGCATAATGTCCAAGAATCGAGCTAAATAATAATACTAGGGAACTGCCAAAGTCACCAAGCACCCGGTATAGACTTGAAGTGGGAAGTGGAATAAAAATTACACCAGGGTTCCTTGTAATAGTTCAGTAAAATTTCTCTGCGAGTTGTGATAGGGCGTGTTTCAAATGTGAACTCGTGTGGACATCGACATTGCAAGAAGGTCCTTGGTAAAATGTTCCAATTGGCTGGTGTTACCTTCGCTGTGGTGGGAACCTTGTATATGCGTGATATAGAGTTCCCACGATAAGATTATTTACCGATTAGTAAAGCAAATTACGTAAGTTGAATATCAAAAATGGATTTGCCAGAATAATAAAACGGCTTAATTTCCATTAGTTGCTGAAATCTGTTAAATTTATATTTAAAGAAACAAATTTCACTTATGCCGTCATTGATAATTCTCCTTTAATATATTTATTATTGATGGAAAATTTAGATGAGAGATCTTCAAGTCCAACTTCTTTAGAATATTATTAGTCACGCGTAACCTTTTTAAAACACAGGATTGACTCTAGGTATGATGTCGTCCCCTAAGCAGTTTAAAACCCTAATTTCAGTACTTTGTAATAAGGAGTTTGCACGGCACCCTTTAGTTACAAGGCACCGTGTCCTCCGTGATAGTATACTGCTTACGCCACCTACATGTTACTCGTTTGGAAAGGTCTGGTTCGATTCCCGTTGACGACTACAGGAATTTCTTAAGTCCTCTTCAGTCTAGGCGGCTGTACTTAGCTAATTAAAAATATAAAGTATAATATAATTTAAATATATAAAATAATCTCAGGAGGAGGGAGCACGTTTTTCAATCTACACAACATGCAACTTGGCCTGCGAGCATACACTCTTCCACAGACATAATACACTTATACATAATATACTTAGACATAATACACTTTGGTCCTTGAGGTTGTCACAGACATTCTCTCAGATATGCCAGACAAGCTGTACTTGCTACCTGGGAGTCTAAAACGCTGGTGGAACTGTTATTCGGGTGACACTCAAGTCAAGTGGACCCAATTTCAGCGAGGTCTGGACGGTCTGTGACAGCCAAATCCTCTGCTTGCACCTTCACGATGGGGGGGGGGGGTCTGTTAGTAATCCTGGGTATAACCTCCATGCACAAATACACGGTGGGTACTTGTGCATGGAGTAACCAACGTAAGCAGGGGTCAAGGTGTGGCGTTTACCCCACATGGAGGAACGCCGCCCCTCTATGTTACCAGGCAGTACTAGGTGGTAGATGACTCATCAACCGGTGAAATTCCACCACTTTGCTTTTTTGGAGACTTGAAGTGGTGGAACCCATGTTTAGTCTCTAGAGCTAAGTTCCGGTCAACCCTTCCCTATCTCTTCCATCATGCAGTATGATTGATGACTTTTGAGGTTATGATGAATATCGTGGCGAGATCCAATATTCCTTACATTTCGAGGGTACAGCTCTAAAACGGTTTTTGCAGGCCGGCCGCTAGTTAGTACACCGGACCGAACCTATTGGTAACTCTCTAGGAGGCTTCCGGATCAGCTAGCGTATAATCTTGCTACCTCTACTCTGCCAGATAGTGACTGGAGGGAGTCCGAGTAGTGTGTATGCGGGGAGCATTGTCGAGGCCACGTTATGTCAAGGATCTGGGTATATTCTTACCGTGTGTACGCCATATCCAAAAATTTCATTACTTCATACAGCATGTCACACCCACTTTTTCTTACTATTGAATACACCATGAATTGTCAAACTAATAGAGCAAGCTTATCTACGAAAAGATCTAAACCTCCCAAGCACGTCCTAATTCATTTAACAAATATACGTGGTCTCAATTCTAATCTCAACGATGTCCATTTCCACTTGCAGTCTGCCAAACCCCATGTACTTTTTCTGACAGAATCTCAGTTATCGGTTGATTCAACTACTGCTCATCTCAGATGCACAAATTATTTGCTGTATGATTCCTTTCGCCTTAAAGGTGGTACTTCTGCATATGTCCGTTTTGATATTCCCTGTCAGAGACTTGGCAATTTGGAATCTCCTCTCTTTGATCTTCTCTGGCTTAAAATCTCTCTACCTCAATGTGTCAAATTCATCTGTTGTCTCTACCGTTCTCCCAACTCCACTAATCACTTGGAGCTCTTTGACTTCCCCTCTTTGCAACTTGACTTTCTCCAGTCCAACATTCTTAACAGTGAGGTTATTTCCTGGTGATTTTAATGTTCACAACTCCAGCTGGCTTCCGTTTTCTAGTCACACCGACCCAGCAGGTCGAGATGCTGAGGCTTTTGCAATTACTAATGACCTAGCACAGATTGTTCATTTACCTGCAAGAATACCGGACAATGCTTGTTGGCTGTATGATTATACAGCCAACACGCTTGATATTTTTCTCACAAACAACCTTCTAAGTACACGGTCGAAGTGAGAGGTCCTTTAGGCACTTCAGATCACAAATTGGTGATTGTCTCTTCTCCAATGGAGCCTTTATCTCATGGCTATTCCTAACCTCGTGTTGTTTGGCATTACAAGAATGCAAAATGGAATGACTCTCGAGATTTATTTTCTTCTTTTCCTTGGTTGGATTACTGTTTCAAAACTTCTGATGTCAACGTTTGCTCAGATCGTGTCAGTGAAATTATTCTTGCAGGAATGGAATCCTTTATCCCACACTCACTCCACTTTAAAATCTCGTCCTTTATCTAAACCTTGGTTTTATAATAAATGTGCTAAGTCTGTTCAAGAGAAGAACGTTGCATATCGTAATTGACTTGTTTCTAATTCTTCAGTTTCATTTTCTGCCTACACCAAAGCTCGCAACAATTGTAAAGCAGTTATTAATCAGTCCAAACTAGATTTTGAACAGGCTAAGAGTAGAAAACTCGCTTCTTACCCTAATGGTAGCCGAGCATTCTGGGCTCTTGCCAAAGCTATTCGCCGCAACTTTTGCCTATCTCTGCTCTCACCTCTGTCTAAACCAGATGGTTCTGTTGTCACTTCAGCCAAGGATAAAGCTGACCTGTTACATCCCATTTTTCTTCCAACTCATGTATTAATGATCTTGGTAAAACACTTCCCACCATTCCCAACACGCTCCATTCAGTGCCTCCTGTGGTCTTCCGTCAAAAGGATGTCAGAAGGATTTTGACGAATCTCGATGCTAAGAAATGTCCCGGTGGTATTTCTCCACTTGTTCTCAAAACCTGTGCTCCTGAACTTACTCCTATTCTTTGCCGCCTTTTTTCACATTCGTATTCCAAAGGTAGTTTTCTTTCTGCTTGGAAATTTGCTCATATCCAGCCAGTTCCTAAAAAGGGTGACAAATCCCTCCCATCCAATTATCGTCCCATTGCAATTACTTCTACTCTTTCTAAAGTAATGGAGAAATCAATTAACCGCCAACTCTTAAACTACCTGGAAACCTTCCGTCTGATCAACGATCGCCAGTATGGATTCCGTCAGTGTCAATCCACTGGTGATATTCTGGCTTATGTTACCCATTTATGGACTAATTCAATGGAAAGGTTCGGTGAAACACATGTAGTTGCTCTTGACATCTCAAAGGCTTTCGATCTTGTTTGGCATAAAGGTCTTCTAAACAAGCTTCCATCTTATGGTTTGCCAACTGTTTTTAGTAATTGGTTATCCAGTTTTCTCTCTGATCGTTCACTGAAGGTGATGGTAGATGGCGCTCTGTCTTCTAACTTCTCCACTAATGCCGGTGTCCCCCAAGTTTCAGTTCTTTCCCCCACTCTTTTTCTCTTGTATATTAATGATCTTCTTTCATTGACTGGAAATCCTAGCCATAGTTTTGCAGATGATAGCACATTACATTCCACTTTCCATTTTGAAAAACTCTACCCTGCTCAATCAGCTTCAACTTCTCGAATATCCGCTATCAATTCCTTAAATGCCGACCTTCAGGTAATTCTCCAGTGGGGCAAAGACAACGTAGTTGATTTTAACCCTTCTAAAACTCAGTCTTGTCTTATATCTCGCAAAAAGGATTCTTCTGCTCGTATGCTTATCTTTAGTGACATTCCGATTTCTAGGCAAAATGATATATCTCTTTTGGGGATTACCCTGACTTCTAATCTCTCTTGGCACAAGCACATTACAAATACTGCTTCCTCTGCATCTAAAAAACTTGGTTTTCTCTTTCGCTCTCGGCGTTACTTTTCTTCCAAACAGCTACTCACTCTGTACAAATCGCAAATCAGCCCTACCATGGAATATTGTTCCCACATCTGGAGTGGTGCCCCCAAAACCTCTCTCAGGCTTCTAGATTCCATTCAGAAGAATGCAGTTAGGTTAATTAATGATTCATCTCTAACAGTGTCTCTGCACTCGCTGTCTCATAGACGTACTGTTTCTGCTGCATGCCTCTTCTACAGATACTTCCATGGGCACTGTTCTTCTGAATTGGCTTCTATAATTCCCGCTCTCTCTTTCAAAACAGTGCGAACACGTGCTTCCACCAGCCAACATCCATTTACTGTCCAACTTCAAACTCATAGAACCAACTTTTCATCTTCTTCAATTTACTTTCCAACTTTTCATCTTCTTCAATTTACTTTCCAACCTTTCATCCATTTACTGTCCAACTTCCAACTCACAGAACCAAGTTTTCATCTTCCTCGTTTATTCATTCAACTGCCGTTTTCTGGAACAACCTTCCTCCATACGTATTTCCTGAAAATTACAGTCTACAGAAGTTGAAGTCTAATGTCAACAAATATCTTCTCTCGTCTTTTCAACCTCCAACCCAAGCACAATACTAAGTACTATAGGTTTTAATACTTCTCGTGTTCGGGGTTTACATAAAAAAAAAAAAAAATACGAGGGGATATCAAAAGTTCGTATCCTTATCTAGAAATAATTGCCCTAGAAAGGTAAAACTTCACAGGAACTTTAATCCTTTTCTATGTATTCTGCATGCCTATAACACATTTCTCCCATCTATGGATCAGTTGTTTAATGCCTTGATCATAGAAGTCCGCACGTTTTGCCTGAAACCATGATTCCACTTCATTGATGACTTCCTGAGACGAACAAATGCGGCGTCCATGCAATGGTTTCTTCATTCTTCATTTTTCGAAACAAGAAGTCTGACGCTGCTAGTTCAGGAGAATAGGGTGGGTGCTGCAGTAGCACAAATCCAACAGCTGGCGAGAACATTGCATTCGACATTGTTTCTGCAAATGCGTCTGCAATCTTGGAACCCATTGTGAGGAGATTTTAGACATGCGCTGATGGTCATGTAAAATGGTCTGCGCGTGTAGCACAGTGGTATTGTCACCGTTCTCCCCATACCTGGTGGAAAAGGCCCGGGTTCGAATCCCGTTGATGACGCGAGGAACTTTAGTGGGTTTTCTTCACTCAGTGGTTGAGTTAATCGGTCTCAGGAGTATATAGCAAGGTTTTTCCCAGAAACTGGGGTTTTTCGTCCAGCAAACAGACAAATTGACCATGAACACAAGCAATTAACAGACATAAGACACACAGCACGGCAGATGAATTTAATTATTCGGGTGGCCTAAATATAATATTTTTTTTTTCTTTTTAGTTTGGTTATGTAAAATGCTGTGGGCTAACCCATAACTAATTCCCACTGCATTTGCGATGAAATGAATTGTCACATGTCACTCAGCACCAGCTGCTCAGCCTTTGCAACCGTCTCACTGTCTGTAGATGTTGATGGCCTTCCTTCTGGGAGCACCTCCGTAGCCAGGTTGGAAGGAGCAGCAGTGCGTAGCACACGTTTCTTGATTAGACCGGGGTTCGAGCCCGTCACCACCAAATACGGAGGATGCGGAAAGGTCAGGGAATGACCACCGCATATCCCGGAGCAATATGGCCTTAGTTGCTAATGCTCCTAAAAACCAAATAACAAACAAACAAACCTTCCTTCTGTTGGCTCGTCAAAGACATTTGTACGACCACACTGGAACTCCCGTTTCCACTTTTATACATTTTCATAGAATGGACAATTCTGCCCAAACATAGCTTTCATTTCTTCGTCATTTTCCTGAGCTTTCTTGCCCTGCAAATGCAGGAACTTGATCACTGCTCGATATTCCACTCTGTCAACTTTAGAGTTCTTCCTCAGATTCCGGGCTCCACCTCTGGTGTACGATCACTTGCGGGAATGAAATTTCACAATGAAATTAAAAACGGAATCTTCCTACTGATGTTTTATCTAGGTCAGGGTACAGACATAGATTACGTTTTAGAGCTGTAACTGTTAATATAATAAAAAAAAAAAATATTATTATTATTACAAGGCATCTCGACTGATGCTTATCTTAATTACTTCGAGCCGGCTCTGTGAATATTTCAAAAAGAGTGAACGAGAGAGAGAGAGAGAACGAACATTAATAAAGAAGTTAGATGAGACTGGGCGTATTTTTACCACTACAGAAGCTGTTAATAATCATTCAAAAGTCACCCGAAATAGCTGAAGAAAAAATATTCGATTGGGGAGGACTTGATTTTGTCTTGCATTATTGATGTCACCAGTGAAAATATTGAGTATTGAACGTAAAAAGAAAGATCAGTTCCTTTCTGAAATGTTGAAGATCAGTTGAGTGAAAAATGTATTAGCTTCGCCGTGGTGTTCCGCATTTAGATGGATGAGTCAAGTAACAGCGGAGAAAAAAGCTATTCTTCTCCTGTTTCTGAGAGTTTTATCTCCTACACGGACAGACGTAAGCTAAAAGTTTTCAGCTGTCATTGAACGACGTAAAAGAAAACCCGACAACTGAGTAGATTTTAATGCCGTTCAGAATTACAGGGTGAAGAAAAAGTAAAATGGAAATATTGTGTTGGAGCATGCACAGATGGTGTTGTTGGCCCAGTGACAGGGAGCCAAACTAGAGCAGCAACCAGAAGTGGCATGTCCTGTTTCATTCTCTGTTACGCAATGAACATTGCCTACAAGTAAATGAAAATGGCAAAGGCAACTTGACAAGCCAACTTCGTTTTTACTTTGTAAGACGGTTTCATTCAGAGATTCGGTACAATTTTGCAATTTTCATAATATTTGGAGGGCTAAAATTATAATTATTGCTAATTTATTTTTGTGAGGGAAGAATTACAAAAACTTACAATGCTAGCACCCCCTTGCATGTATTTCACTTGCCAAAACTTGTTATTATGACTGCTAATTTCCACACTATAGAAGGTAATGACAGTATTGCATTGCAAGTGTATTGCGTTCAAAGTCAAATTATAAATGGCAGGAAACTTATTTTGCTGTTTTGAACATCTGGCACTTGTAGTGCATCATAATATGCACAGGTGTCCAAAATTTCATTACAACAACTATCGTATTTCTTTCTTTCTTTTTTTAATTTAAGTTCGTAAATATTTGCATAGAATTCCAGATCTTGATGTAAATTAACAAGAGAAATCCGAATACGACATAAAACTACAGTTTTGCAAATAACGTGGGCTATAAAAGTTCGCACTACAGTTACAAGTGGAGTTGATCGCTGACCTGTTGAGGTGACTCGCCAAGAACAATAATTTCAAGGGTAATGCAATGGCATGTGGAAAACTAAGGATTGCCTCGAAGGCAAGTTAAAGGTCGCTTAAATGGACTGAAGGTCGCACCACTTCAATCCATAGGGACTTCCCCTGAATCTAACGATGTTCTCAGCTTACCGTTCATACTGCTTCTTTAATATAATTGAATAGATTCCATCTCCCCTGTGCTTTATGTACTTGTAGCTTCAGCAATTTTCAATTTCTTCTTTGTTACCAAAAGTCGCTCCCAGTTATAATTGTTTATTTCTGGTAGTTCTATCCCTAAATACTTCGTTACGCTTAAACGTAGATGTAAAATATATACTCAGTTTTTTAGCAACCTGAACAGGAGGTTCATCAATAGTTATGCCATTCATATCTGGTGGTCCAATGTAGTTTATCCCTTTTCTTGTAGTGTTAATATAAGATAAGAATTGTTTGCTACTTTCCTTTGCATTCTTAGCCAAAGGCTACTCATAATCTGATTTTGCTTGCTCATCATTCCGAATGATCTAATTGCGGACTAGTTTGCATTTACTGTAGGTTTCTGTGTCACATAGTAATTTATAATTAACCATTGCATTTTTCTTTTCTGAAATTAGTCTCATCAGGTCATTCAACGTCCATTTAGATCAATCTCTAACAATATACGAGTATCTTAATTGGTATAAAAAGTTTAGTAACTTCTATAATTAATTCCGTGAATGATTCTCATTTAGAATTTGTAGTTGGTTAACGTCATTAGTTGGTCCCACCGAAAGAATTAAGACCATTGTAGATACCTTTATGAAAACAAAATCCTTTATCTAGTAAATCCAGAAAAGTTGCGATACTATGCGCGTGACCACCCCATAAATATATTTCACTTCTTACTCTATCCTTTCTGTTAACCTGCACAAGTTCTGTGCAGGTCAACGAGCTGTGTTCGACCATAGAATCTCGGTTAGGTGGATGCTGTTTGGTCAATGATAGAATATCGATATACCTGAAATGCAGTCATATATACAAATCCACAGTAGGAAAAAATTCTATCATTCGTACCTTCTGAATATATCTATACCCTTTGCCAAAATGTTTTTAAATATACAAATAATGAATTTATTCTGAGGTTAATAGAATAAATGTTCCTTTAAACACAGAAGGAAGATCCGAGAAATATGTTATATTTTTATTTTTATTGAAATCCAGTTCAAAATAAGCAAACTACATTATAAAACATTGAGTGAATGTTACCTTATCAGATAAATTACGTGTAGTAAATTGAAAACAATTGCCTTTATTTATTATTAGTTAATTAATTAGTTATTAATTATTTGGTGAAAAGTAATTTGTTATTTAATTTTCATTTCTCTTAATCACAGAAAGTGGGGAAAAAACCTGAAGTAATATAAAGGGGGGAAAAATAAAACAAAGTGCCCGAAATGTAATCCACTGCATAAATTATCTGTTTTGTTTACGGATACAAAGGACCCTCATTATAAAGATACTTTCGACTTATTTTAATGGTCACTGAAGTCCGCTATATTGAAATTGAAGCACTTCAATAAAGAATATTATTATATTTAATTTTATAGGTCCCTCACGGTTAGCGAAGTGGTTATAATCATCGTCCGTTCACTCCTAGGAATGTTTATCTACTTATTTTACATCATGGTCGACATTTTTACATTAATTAAGATAAAAACGCAGAATTCACGTATATTTTGCAAATTAAATGGTGTGTCGATTGTTATCGAGAGGTTGATAAAAGGACTTAACTGGATAAAATAACCAACGTTTTCTATCCACTTTTGGGTTCCTTCTCAAGGAAAGTTGCTATACTATAGAGGCGACTGGACACTTCTCAGACAGTTGGAACTTTGGTATAAAACCTTCTCAGAAGCTCTGGTCACCTTGGTAGTATAGCAACTTGTCTTCACAGAATACCAAAGCGGATCCGAAACGTTGACATCAGTTGCAATTTTATTTAGTTAACAGAACGTGTCTTTGTGTAGTAACTCCTCTTTTCCACTTCTGGGTAACAATCAATAAATCATTTAATTTGCAAATATATGTAGATTCTATGTTTACGTTTTAGAATTTAACTCACCAACACCTATACATATATGGACGAGAAAGTGGCTTAACTAGACCTAATGTAGAAATTGGTAGTAAAGAGGAAATATCCTTTTTTAATATGAATTATAGATAAAAATGTTTCCCTTTATATTATTTTTCACCCATCCACCCTGAAAGTAAACCTATAGTAGAATATGATGGTTCGAAAACACGTGATATAAAAGACAATGATTAAAATTAGAGTTGGTTATACTCGAAAGTTTTGCTTTAAAGCAAACCTCAGTGTCTTTCTTCATCGCTAGAATTATAAAATAGAGTTCTGTATGCGATGTTACTTACCAAAATAAGGTCATTCGCTTAAGCATCGTGTGACAAAAACAGATTTCCTTTTTCTACGAAAGGGAATATATGTGACGTTCTTTTAAACATATGGAATTAAACCATTTTTCTGAATTGCTTGTAATTTAAATTACTTCGTGAGAATAGCTAAAAGGTTTTTTGTAAAATACATCGTAGAAATGAAGCTTTTGTATGAAAACTGAAGATAAACAAAACACCTGTTTTGAAATGTTTGATCAAACGTTTACAATTGTTTTCAGGAACAGCTGTACAAGTGTCCCTGATTTATCAGCAGAAACAATTCTTACATAATTTTTTGTTTCGTTGAGCTCCTTATAAAAGATTGAATCTATTAATTCCTGTGGTGCATTAATTTGATGTAGTCCCGTCTTGCCCACACCCCACTTTACTTTCCACTCCCTCCAAATCCCGTGCAGTCACGAATGTTGTCAATTGCTTTTGCCCTCAACGGCATTTTTTCTTACTGAGTGTAGCTGGCGGGGTCGAAGTTTCATTCGGAGAACACACTATGATAGCGATGAAGCGACGCATTACTCTTTTAGTTTAGAGATGGCGTTCTCTTTCTTAAATTACGCTAATGGCATACTCTTTGACGATTACGGACTATCATCAGACATCGCAACGTGAGCTAAGAAATGTTTTTTATTTGTCGTTGGACTGAAGCCAAACTGACAGTACGAAGGGAAATGTGCAAGTTAGTTTCCAAGCAGAGTTTTATTTGCCCAATCGGAGCCAAAATGCATTAGAAGAGCAGTTGCAATAGAAGACCTTGAGGAACCTAAAACGATGGCGAGCGCTGTAGAGCAACAGTGAGGGAATCGCCCATTCACAGTAGTGTGTGTAATGTTAGATCATAGAACGAATTCCGGTAATGGACTTAACAATGATTGCTACAGCACGCTACGGTTATAGGATAACTCCAGTTTATATCAACTGTCGCGTGCTTCATGCAATCCTAATTGTACTTTAGTAGGAACTTATCTTCAATATTAGTGAGTGAGGGACCAAGTTATACCGAATCGCTATTCAGAGAAGCTTCCCTGAATTTATGTGAGGACTGTTTGCTGGAAAGTAACCAGATTAGCCTTTCGGTTATAAAGTCATTAAATTTCGATTGCTTAATTATTTCACAACTATTTTTGGAAAATCTCTTTCAGTGGAGTCGGCCTTGTTTAGTGTTCATTGAGAATGATGCAGCGATAAAGTAAAAATGTTTATCTGCTACGCGAGGAAAGAGTTTTGGAAAAACTTTGTTCGAAAGGTAGATTGGGGAACGGTGACACCACTACTTCTGGAATGCAATTTTCCGACAGATGCCAGCAGCAGCGCTGCTGACAAGTTGGATTACTGGTCTGATCGATTGCTGGGTCTACTTTTCTGTGGAAGTTCCTATCAGAGGCATTGTTTTTAAGAGAAATCTGACATGATGCTCTCTTTTAGAAGAATTTCCGTATCAACATGGAAAGTGGTCTTGAAGATGCAAACTACACAGTGTGCGCCTCTTTTAGGGATCACGACTATTCGGGGGAAGAGTTTTAGCTTTGCAAGTTGCTTGTTTTTCAAAGAAAGGTTTAAACATTCTTTTTGAAGTAGAATCTTACAAGAAGATGAGTATGTTATCCACCGCAGTGATTGTGTTAAAGCGGTTTCAGAGCTTTCTGCTGCTTTGGTTCCGAAGGCAGAACGTTTTAGTTGTTTTACATTAGTTCGAACGATTCACTTGTGTTCAGTTTTCATTGTCATGTCAGATTCTTTCCTATGATCAGAAAGTACCAATAGGTGAAGAATTTAAGAGTGACTGGCAGCTTTACAAATAGCACACTGAATTCAGTGACGATGAAATGTTTATGGGGTAGCTGTGCTAAACAAGGAAAGTTTGTGGACATTTTCTTAATACCTTGTGCCCTTTTTAGTTTTTCTGTAACACAACTTGAACTTGAACCTAGAAAACGGAATATTCATTGTCTTATCTGCTTTTGATGCAATTAAAATTATATAATAAACATGATGAACCGATAAGAATTTGAAGGTGGATCGTTACAGCAAAGTACCTTTTTTCAGCGGTTGAAGTTTCAAATCCTTTCTTTCTTGTTAGCCAGTATTCTGTTTTATTGTATATTATGGTTTATGTATTCAGAAGGATTTAGAATCACTTGAAACTGAAAGCACTGAATTGTACCAGCTAGTAGCAGCAGCACATGGTTATAGTCGTCATCCTCCCACACCACTAGTAAATGTTTGAGTTCGAATCCCGTTAATGACGCGAAGAATTTTTATGGACTTTCTTGAACATGGCTGAATTAGTCGATTTTAGGCGAGAATTGGATGCTTTACTTCTCGTAAATTCTTATTTTTGTTTATCAGACAGCAGACTGACCGAAAGATACACGCAATTATATACATGCATCGATATTTCATAACCTTGTTGATTTGGCTTCGAAATCAACGCCTTAACGCACGCGAAAATAAAGATTATTTGGTATTAGTCTTCTTCTTCTTAGGATTTATTCCGTTATTACAACGGTTCTACTCAACCTAACATCGAAAACTCATTCCTTTTTTTTTTTTTTTTCATTTTCTTCTATCTTCCTCCTCAACCAGTCCTCTTCTATTCATAGCTGCTCTCACACCCTCTATCCACGTCCTTCTTGATCGTCCTCTCTTTTTACTTCTCCATGGCTCCTCTGGGCATCTGTTGTCCTCCATTCTCTTCACATGGCCAAACCACTCCAATCTTTTCTCCTCTATTTTATCAATAATGGTTTTTTGACGTTCATTGTATTCCTTATCACGTCATTTCTAACTTTTTCAGTCCTAGACTTTATTGCCGATCTTCGCCAAAATTCCATATCAACAGCCAGTAGTTTATTTTTTTTCTTTCAGGTAAGGTCCATATAATAAAACACTTAGTAATATTGCATAATATATTTGATGTTTACTTTTGCTAATAATATTTTTATTTAAAAGCACAAAATTTGAGCATTCCTATGACCTTTCTATCTTCACCCAGTCTTCTCTCAATTTCCTGCGCAGATGATCCATCAGCGTGAATAATTGCACCCAAGTATTTAAATTTCTGTAGAGGTTTCACTTCTATTCCGTATAAATCTAGGACACCCTCACTTTGATTCATGTACTCTGTCTTATTAAAATTAACTGTCAGTCCCCATGTTTTATATTCTTCTAGAAACTTTCTGTCCATGTAATTTACATCCTCATCGTCCTATGCTACCTTAACTTGATCGTCTGCAAATAACAGATTGTAAAGGTACTTATTTTGACCTGCACTTCTGTGACTATGGTCTTCGAACAATTTACAGGTATAGCTTAAACAAAGTAGGTGACAAACAGCATCCTTGAAGTAGTAGTCCTTTGGAAGCCTTAAATTTTCTTGATATTTTTGAACCAATTTTTATACAGCATGTGTTGTTCTTGTCGTGTCTTCTAATTATATTAATTAATGTCTGGCTTATTGACATTTTTTCCATAGCCTTTCACAGATGATTTCTTGGCACATTATCATACGCTATCTCAAAGAATATGAACAGCATACCTACATCTTGGTTTGTGGCCTGACATTTTTCCAGAATTTGCTTAACAGTGAATAAATGGTCCATACATGAGCGTCCAGTCGAAAAGCACACTGTCCCTCAGAAATGACAATCCCTTGTTCCAGTTTTGATTTTTATAACTTTTACAAATTTAGCAATAGAGCTCATAACGCAAACTCCTCTATAGTTGGAGCATTTTCTTCTGTCATCTTTCTTGAAAATTGATGTAATTGTCATCAATTTTCATCCATTTGTCTTCTCAGCTGGTATTTCTTCGCCATCGCATAATTTGTTGAAGTCGAGTTAGTAGATTTATAACTTTTCGACCTCCATATTTTAGCAGCTCCAGGTTAATTTCACCTGGACCTGGTGCTTTTCCATTTTTATTTCCAGTTCCACTTCCTTAATTCGGATGTTCATTCCTCTTTTCATGACAACTGTCTTTGTTTCAGTTTCTCTAAATTTTTCTCTTCCTTAATTCAATAGCTGTTCATAATAATTGACCCATTCCTCCAGATCTATCATTTTCAGTTTGGCATTTTGCTTATGAGGTTCCTTAAACCTTTCAGTACTCTCCACGCCTCTGCAGATTTTGTACATCCCAGTTTGCTGTTCACCTCGGCACATGCTCTATCCCAGGACTTGTTCTTCGTCTTGATAATTTCCGCTTTCACCTCCTTCTTTTTTTCTTTATATTTTTCTATGAATTTCACTTTTTGAGCTCAGCCATCTTTGGTATGCTTCCTTTTTCTCCTTTATTAATTCCTTAATTTACATGTTCAGCCAATCATTTTGTTAAATCTTTTGAGATTTTCCTATTGCCTTACCCAGCAGTTTTCTTCACTCTTTCCTCTAGGTTTCATATACAGGGAGTTTCAAAAGTGATGGTCAATAAATTAAAGGTGAACTGTAAAGACTGCAATATGCAAAAAAAGCCTAGTAAACATGGGTCCTTAAGTGAATCATTTTCGAGATATTGCACATTTCTAGTTGGGATCCACCACTGACAAGGTAAACTGTACAGAGTTGGGATTCACCACTGACTTGTTTGTTTAGGTTAGGTTATGCTCATCCTCTCCCTTTCCCCTCTCTCAATGCTCTGAGACATAGCAGGTACTTGTCAAAGGATAATCAACATGGAAAGACGTTACAGCAACGAAGAGTTTGCGGACATGAACTTCATGTATGGTAAAACCAACGGCAATGCACCCGAGGCTGCACGTTTGTACCAAGAAGCATTTCTCCGCCGAAGGCAGCCAACAGACGCACATTCATCAGGGTACACCAACGCCTTAGAGAACATGGGCGCTTCGCACATGGAGTACGAGCAGGTAGGCCCAGAAGCATAACACCTGATGTTGAAGAAAGGGTATTATAAAGAATAGAACAAAATCCAGGAATTTCGACAAGGAGGGTTGCTCTGCAAGAGCGTGTACTGAGTCATAGCAGCGTGTGGCGGGCGAATTTTACACTGCCAATTACTGTACCCCTACCATATCCAGCGTGTACAAGGTCTCAGCAATACAGACTACCCTCCCAGAGTGCTTCCATAGTCAGTGGCGGATCTTAACAGAAAATGTGCATTATCTCGAAAACGGTTCATTTGCGGCTCGATGTTCACTGGGACTTTTTTGCTTATTTTAGTTTTTTTCTTTTTACTTTAAATTATTGACCATCATTTTTGAAGCACCCTTTATATCTTTTGCACTCTCCCCTTAGGTTTCATTTAATTCTTGGTCTAAGCTGCGTTGATACAAACCCCTAGTGCTTTCATCTTTTAGTGAGTCCACATTGAATCTTTCGGTTTACAGTTGTTCATTCCTCTCAAAGTCTATCTTCCTTTTTTAGCATATCCATGGGAACGACAACGTAGCCTTCACCAAAAAGTGATCAGATTTTTAAATTTTGGTATACAAATATAAAACTATGTTATCTCATATCCGCGATTATTGTAAATTATTGTAGAGGGATTATTGTACAGAATCAGCCATAAAAAACAGAACTTTAATTTGCTCATCCTTTCTAACAATTAAAATTACAGTTGGACTTATCGGAGATTTGAATCCGAATCCTCTTCCTCCCAAAGCGAAAATCATATTCCCTAGTCCAACATGCCACCTTAAAAATTATTGATTGAAAACTTCAAATGCCTAACGTGGGGATAGGACCCACTAGCCCGAATTGAAGAATCTCAACCTTACCGACTGAGCTGGCCGCATTTAGGTTACGTAAGATGTTCATGATTGGCAAGATTAAGGGTTTCTGAGGAAAGAGATAATTGGGTTTCCTGCTCTCAAGGTATTTTTGTATGAAGTGTATTTCTTATTTATACAATGATAGGTTAGGTAGTAAATCAGTGTTTATTTTCCATTTATTTTACTTTAAAAAGTTGTTAATATTATAAAACATTGAATTCGATTAACTAAATAAATTAAAATCTATAAAAGCTTGTGAAGAACACTTCAGTAATAACAGTACACACTTAATCTTGCAACGAGAGTTCGTCCCGATACAGCCATAGGCAAAGCAACAGGGTTTATAAAAGTTGAAAATAATAAAAGAACAGGATAATGCAGGACGTTACAGAACTATAAATATAGTTCTACTATAAATACTGCTATAAATATGCATACTGGGCTTCAAAAAGACAATTGCAAAATTGGGCATGCAAGATGACACGTTCAACAGAATTACCTCAACAGTTCATCAGAATTGATCACCTCAACAAATGCTAGACGCCGATTAACATGGTGTAAGGAGCGGGAATTCTGGGCTGTAAAGCAGTATAAAACAGTACTATGGACAGACGAGTCGAGGTTCTTACTCAACCAGTCTGATGGCCGTTTCTGGGTGTGACGATTGCCAGGGAAACAGTTCCTTCCTGATTGTATCCTCCCAACAATGAAGTTTGGTGGAGGCAGTATCATGGTATGGGACTGCTTTTCATGGTATGGGTGTGGAAGAGTTGGATTGGCCAGCCCAAAGTGCTGATCTGAAACCTATCGAGCATCTTTAGGCCCATTAGTTGTTATCAACAAAACCATGAATGTTGTGCAATAGCAGGACATCCTGGACAATTATGCACTTCCAACATTATGGTAATACTTCAGTTAAGGCCCATACCTTTATCAGCAAGACAATGCGCCATGCCATACTGCTTGGGTCGTAACAGAGTGGTTTGAGGACATGGGTGTGGAAGAGTTGGATTGGCCAGCCCAAAGTGCTGATCTGAAACTTATCGAGCATCTTTGGGATGTATTGGATCGTCCGGGTACGTGCACGTCGAGATCGCCCAAAGAACAAGGCCGAACTCGTGGCTGCGTTAAAGGCCAAGTGGAGGAACATATCACTTGCCATTTATAAAAAAGATGATTGAGAGTATGCTGGGGAGATTGAAGGCCGTCATAAAAGCAAAAGGTTTCAGCACAATAAAAGCTCTTTTTTTGTCTAAAGGCAGGTCCGGATTAATGGTAGGGCAGTGTACGTCTGCAATTAGTCTTATCATCCATTAATATATTTATTAATATATTGATGGATAATATATTTATTAATATATTGATGGATAATATATTTATTAATGGATAATAAGAAATAAACATATTAATATGTTTATTTGTTGTTCATATACGTTAATATATGAACACCAAATCGGCCCGTTATGTATTAGTAGTGGCAAATGATGCAAGTAAGCATATACAGAATCAACTAAAAAAAAAAAAACATTTCCATTTAACCTATCTATCTCCTCCAATAGTTTTCTTTCATATCTATTTTGCAATCTTCCCTCCTCAATTTGAATTTATGCCCCCACATGTGCGTGGTGTGAGCAAGAATCCCATCAGCAATGAGTGTGCTCGAGCCATTCAAAGCCTTAAACACCTCAATTAGATCACCTTGAAGGTGCCTATTTGCAAAACGAAGCCTTTCTTTCTTTCTTTTAAGGGTACCCCTTTGTTTTCCTCCCCAATCTCATTGCCCTTCTCTGTAACCATTCCAGCAACTTTACAGCAACTCTTCCTAAATTGAGGCCTCCAGACCTGTATGAAGTACAAGGTGTGGCCTGACCATTATCTTATACAATGGGTTAATCAACTCCTTATCTCTGCGAGCAAAATTCCTGTACATCATTGACAAAACCCCACGAGCTATCCCGGCAGTCTGTCTGCTCTGCTCACTGAACTTCATATCTGACTGCACAATTACGCCAGGGTCTTTTCATTGTACACTGCTTGGAGTGTAGTACCACACAGTTGATAAGTAAGTTACTCTGCGATTACTGCTACCCATATGCAGAACCTTGCATTTGTCAATGTTAAACTTCAATTGCCATTTCTCAGCCCATCTGCCTGAATTTTATGGATCTTGTTGCAGCAGATTCATTACTGTCATTAACAGGCGCCTCCGTAGCCAGGTGGGCAAGAGCAGCAGTGCGTAGCATATGCTTCTTGATTAGACCGGGGTTCGAGCCCGTGCCCACCAAATACGGAGAATGCGGAAAGGTCAGGGAATGACCACCCAATATCCCCGGAGCAATATGGCCCGAAATAACAAACAAACAATCAAACAAACTGTCATTAACCACCCTGCCAACCTTGGTGTCGTATGAAAACTTATATATTAAGCTTACACCTTATATACAATCATCAATATCATTGTAAATATAGAAAAGAATAGTCGGCTCAGCACCGAACCCTGTGGGACACCACTAATAACATTAGTCCACGAAGGGCACTGTCCATTGATAACCACTCATATCTTTTCTCACTCAACTATCCATTTATTCTTAGCAGTAACTTGCCCTAAATGCCACAGTGCTCCAATTTATACAGCAGTATTTTATGTGTAACGGTATCAAAAGGTTTTCCTGAAATTCAGTTATACGACATCAAAGTTATTTTTTACATCTCCATTTCCTTTGTTACTGCCTCATAGCTGTTGTTGTAGTAGGATTTTAGGAGCATCAGCGTCTAAGGCCATATTGTCTGTAAATTGCGTGTATTCTGGTGTCAATTTTCTGTTTGCTGTACGAAAATCCCGGGAGAAAAAACCATGCTACCCTCGCCTGAGACCGACTATCTCAGCCATGTTGTGAAAAAGGCCCATAAAAATTCCTCCCGTCTCCGACGGAACTCGGTCTTTTCCATTCAGTGTGGGGAGGACGGCGATCCTTCCAACCGTCCTACCCACGAGGGCACTGCATCATGTTATCCAGTGGAATTGGCTAAAAGAGGAAAGAGAGGAAAAAAATCCCATTAAAGAGAAAAAGTTTTAAAAAATAATAATAATAATAGCGGCATGCAGATGTGAAAGCGATTCTTTTGTTGGAACGTGTGGCAGCCTGAAAAGCAAGTTGCTGGGGATTTAAAATCCATCCACTGGAAGTCGAGTTATTGAATTAGGACAGATGGGGCGAAATAAATAAAATAATTGCTGGATTTCTGTTGGTCCGATTTAAAGAAATTTTAGACACACCAACACAAAAATCTCTAGAAATCTAGCAGGTCCAAATATGAAGTTTCATAAAAATCCCTGTACTGGCAATAGAGTTGTTACATCTGGATAAACTTGGTTAAGTAACTTAGACATTTTGCATATATTCTAATGCGCATAAAAAGGACAGAACTTCTACAGACGGGCTTAGTGATGAGTGCAAGTTGATACGCATTTGAAGAGCTGCTTTGATGTTGTGGACTGCAAAGTTTGACAACTCGACTAAAGGGAGATCTGGTAAAAGTATATAAGGCTCTTACGGCATTGAGTAAAATAAATAAGGAAAGAGTCTTCTTCCTCGTAGGTGAGACAAGCACCTGCGGACACAAATATAAAATCTCAGGAAACAACAGAAGATTAGATCTAATGAATTTCGCTTATGGGCAGCAGGTAGCCGAACATTGCAATCATTGTTTATCTCCCATCGATAGACAGGCATACTCCAGAGGTAGTATGCCTGGCTAAGTTCATGGCGGAATTGGATAATTATCTTGTGGGAATGGGAATAGTTTGAATTTTCTGTTACTGTTATTAATTTGCTAATGCAGTGATGAAAGTCTCCTTGTTTGCATCATTTGCCTTACTAATATTAGTAACAGAATTAGACCATACCAAATGCAGAACATATTTCAAACATTAGAGTTAGACTTTGCGTGAGTCAAATCTATAATGGACTCTGAAATTTACTCACATGAAATTTAAAGTTGATGTGGACAACTTTAAATTTGTTTGAAGGATTTATATTTCTTCGTTGATTTTCTTTAGGATTACGGTGTACGCCATAAGCAAATTTAAAGGCCTGTAGGGAAATCAGGTCAGTTACATAACTTATCGAGTGATGAAGATATGGTAGACGAAGATTTTTCTCGAATAATCAGAGTAGGAACTGCGAGGTTCTGGTTTATTTCTGTTTGGGTTTTCAAATTGATTTCCGACTTTCAATTATGAAGTATTGGGAGATTTTTTTATTCGTTACACCATTTTATTTATGTGAAGAACATAAAATATTGTTTAGAAACAGAAATTAATATCTGAACTATATTTAGCAGCATTGAGAAAATCATGCCACAACGTATTCAAAATGTCCTTCACGTTCATGAGTAATGTGTCGCAGTCGTAGTGTGAAGCTTGCGAAGAACATGTTCCAATGTTTCTTCAGGTTTAAATCAGGTGACGCTGGAGGCCACGGCAGTCCTTTGCTATACATCCCAGGGTAGCGGTAAGAAGCCACTCTGTTGTCAAAAATTTCGTCCAGGAACTCCAGGAGAACTCCCCTTCCAATTCAATGTTGCCATCAAATCTCCGACTCTTTCTTTGTAGAGTAAAAATGCTGTTACTACGAAGAATTTGAAGCTTGCGAAATTGCAAACAAAAAGAAATAGTACATTGAATAAAAAAATCACCTTGTAATATGCTTTCAAGGTAGCAGCTCTTTTCAGATCCATTCTGACGATTACTTTTCCGAAGATTTATAAATAATTTTTATAATAATGAGCCTTTTTATTTGTTTTAGAATTCTTCAATTATGAATTCTTCTCGAGCTGTCTGTATACTTTGCAGAGCTTACCGAAGCTGCGGCGTTCTTAATGCATTCGGTGCCATTGCTGGAAGGGTTATGTTAAAAAGAAGAGATGTCCTATTAAATTTTATTAAAGAGGTAGGCTAGGAACAAAATATGGATGAAACAAGACTAAGAGCAAGATGGATATTGCCTCCCTGCATTACTCATAGGTGATGTGGAGAAATAATCGTCCAGGAGGGTCTAAGAAGAGATGACTGAATCTAATGCCATCGCCAAAATGAATCTTAAATACACGGTATCCATGGAAACGGCTTGCTCATTTGCACGCAAAAGAGTTCTTAACGCATTTGGCTCCATATTTTGTTATCAATGTTCTTATTTTCACCCAGTTATCTGTTTAAATTCTGACTTAATTTTTTTTACAGTGAATTGTGAACCGCGGTGATGGTAAAAATGGTAAACGGCTGTTTAAAAATTGCGTTAATATCCCTCAATTAATATAAAGCACTTTTAGTGACAATTCCCAAGGTTGTATTAAAAAGCCACACTCTAGGGGCAAAGCTACTTGTGTTAATGCCATCAATAAAACCGCAACTTTATTGCAATTCTAATCAGATGGTTGCCATCGTAACAGGGGTTTGGGGAGGCAGGCATACGGAAAGCCGATTCTTGGCATTGATAGGGCGAACTGGAACAAAATAACAATTACTGAATCCTCCTTGGAGACCAGAAAATTCGATGCTGAGTTTCGCCAAATAGGAGGCGTGGTTGAGGAAAACTGTGGGGCTTAATTCCTTGGCCTTAATATCCCACTGAGCTACAAATGTCGAATTAACTATCCCTTAACCTAAAGTCTTCTCTTCCCCTCATCTTGGTCATTAAACACATCTAAGCAGTAGTCTGACTACTGCAAAGTGGGTTGGGCAAATGTGTTGAAACGTTCCCCATTAATTTCGTCTTTAATGGCTGAAGATGCATTTATCCAATTCGCACGTATCGGGCAGCGGTACTGAGTTTAGAATTCCATTATGATATTCGATTAAGTGTTTTCCGTGTATTGTGATGGGTGGAATAAATTTGAAAACAGGCACCTCTATCAGTATGACCATTATAGTTTAACTTAACGTTTAATGTTAGTCTCTATTGAATAATTAAATCCCGTTATATGTTATTAAAAATACGTATCGTTTAGCTAAAAGAAGAACGCTTTATTGCATGCAGTATAATATAAAAGTCTATTTTTAATATTTATCTTTATATATATATATATATATATATATATATATATATATATATATATATAAGCTATCCTCTTTAAGATGTTAAGAAATGAAATGAGAGGTAATAATCGTAATAAAATCCTAATTTAAGCGAAACTTCTTTAGAATCTTTAGAAACGTTTATTATTTCAACGTTACAGTGGTTTAATATTTTACAATTGTTTTACAAGTTTATTACCACGTTTTTACAGATTTAATATGGTAACATCGATTCAATTGACTTATGATAACAGCTAAAATACGATGCATAAATTTCAAAGTTTCTAAGTGTCTTTGAAATACTCCATCGATGGTTGTTCCAGATCTAGTCGTTGAAATCGTCGGATGGTTGTTCATGGTTAGACAGAACTTTTGAAAATTTTCGTCGAATTTTTTTTATGAAATACGGAAGAGAATGACGAAAGAAATATTTCGGTTTTTAAATTTTTAAAATTGGACTGCTAGAAGCTGAGATATACCGATTGAAAAACTTTAAAACGAATTTGCAGTTGTTGCGATGACCGCTCTGCGGCCCTCGTGTAGCGCAGTTGGTAGAATCGCCGTTTTCCCACCACACAGAGTGGAAAGTCCTGAGTTCGAATCGCCCATCGATGACGAGAGGAATTTTTATAGACCGTTTCCACAACGTGGCTGAGTTAGTCGGGCGAAGGGTAGCATGGTTTTTTCTCCCGAAAACTCGGGTTTTTCGTCCAGAAAATACAAAATCGACCTTAGAACATTGAATTTTTACAGACAATATGTACCGAGCAACATGGCCTTAGTTGCTGGTGCTCATAAAATCCAATAACAACAACAACGCAATGTATTTTTATTTTATATCTATCTCATTTAAATTTTTATCTATTTTTACTAAATTTAACTTATTGGTATTAATATATTTTTTTACATTAACAGTGCTGTTGTTTTTAAATTTAAGTATTTTTTTAATGAAAACCCCAAACACGAAATGTATTAGAAATCTATAGTATACTAGTGTCCAAAACTTAAGGACCAACACTATTTCTAAAGGTTACAACCACAAAATCAAACGAAACGGCCTGTAGAAATTTGCATAACTGTGGCCGTTCAGTAGAAAGCTGATGCACGTGCAAAAATTTGAATCGTGATAAGAGGGTTCACATAAAAAGATAAAAGTGGCAGTTCAGCAGTTATGTGCAAATTACGGAATGGTGAGCACGATTTTTACAGCTGTTCGATTGGTTACATACTGCAACAGACAACGAAATGGCCAGTATACACCATCTGGATGATTTTACCCAGGATAAAATAATTGGGAAGCTCGAAGTGCAAGGAGTATAGCTGCAGAGTTCGGTATCGCCCATAGCATCGTCTCACGTACGTGGTCGGCCTTCAGAACGACAGGTACAGCTGTTCGAAGAACCAGTGGTGGTCTTCCACGAAAAATAACGCCCAATGATGACCGCTAATACTCCTAAAGGCCAAGAGGGACCGGCACCAGACAGCGGGATCCATTGCAAACCAGCTGCACAGGACGCAGGATATCGCAGTTTACTGTGGCCAGGCGACTCCACAAATATGGACTGTTTGCCCGAAGGCCAGTACGCTGTGTGTCCTTTAACACCTGCCCATCGGAGACACCGTTTACAGTGATGCATTAAACACAAGGACTGGACAGCAGCGCAATAGGGTTAAGTACTCTTTACTGATGAGAGTAGATTCAGTCTCAGCAGCGATTCTGGACGTCAGATAATCTGGCGAGAGGTTGGCACACGGTATCACCCTGCAGACATCACTGAAAGGGATCGATTTGGCGGTCGAGGTGTTCTCGTCTGGGGAGGCGTTATCTTGAATGGACGTACACAACTCCAGATACTGGAAGGCGGTACTGTAACCGGTGCACGCTACTGTACTGAGGTAATCCTTCCCATGATCGTCTGTTCCGAGGTGCCATTGGACCCGAGTTTGTGTTTATGGATGATAACGCCACACCCCATCGCATTGCAGCTGTTGATATGTTTTTGGAAAGTGAGGACATTGTTCGTATGGATTGGCCTGCCCATTTTCCCTGATCTAAATCCTATCGAACACATATGAGACGCCTAGCAGCACGTCCACACCCACCAGAGAATGTTCACCAGCTGAAGATGGCGCTGACAGAGGAATGGACGATGTTACCGCAAGAACTTATCAACAACATTGTTCTAAGTATGGACAGGCGCTGCAAAGCCTGCATCGACATTAGAGGTGGCCATATCTCCTACTGAGGACCATCTCTTCCCTTTCTTCCATCTTTGGCAGTGATGCAATTGTATCATGGCAGCCAGTGCTATGTTGCCATTTTTGAATAAAGTCCCTCTGTACCGTTTTGTTTCCGTTGTTGTGTCGATGTTGTTTCCTTCATTTATGTACCTCACGAGGTTCGTTTGTTATGCTTTTCTCATATCCGGGCCACTCCTGTGAAAAGCTACAGATGAAAACCTGACTGGTCCTTAAGTTTTGCACACCGGTGTACTTAGTACTGTTCATTGGTTAAGGTTGAGAAGATGAAAGAAGATACTTGTTGACATCCGACTTAAATTTCTATAGATTGTAATTTTCAGGAAATACATGTGAAGGCTGTTATTGTTGTAGGGCTTTACTGCTTTAGGCACATCCGCAACTTAAGCCGTATTGCGCCGTACATAATATATCTGTAAAATGCATGTGTTCTGTGTTCAATTTGCTGTTTGTTGTGCAAAAAAGACCGGAGTTTTCGAGAGAAATAGCCATCTACCCTCGCTTGAGACCGACTAACTGTGCCACGTTGTAAAAAGGACTCATAAAAATTTCTCGTGTCATTGATGGGATGCGAACTCAGGTTTTTTCCACCTGGTGTCTGGAGAACCAACGAGGGCACATGTGAAGGAAGCTTATTCCAGAAAATAGAAGTTGAAGGGATAAATGAGGAAGAAGAAAAGTTAGTTCTGTGAATTTGAAGTTGGACAGTAAATAGAGGTTATGGTACGTGTCAGACTGGTTTGGAAGAAAGTGGAGAAATTGGAGATGTCAGTCGGGAAGAACAGTGTCCAATAGAAGTATTTATAGAAAAGGCATATAGCAGAAACAGAAAGTCTATGAGACAGAGAGTGAATAGAATTTGTAAGAGCGGGTTCTTAGCTAACTTGACTGCCCTCTGTTGAATGGAGTCTAAAAGCTTGAGAGAGGTTTTGGGGACAAAACCCCAGATGTATGAACAATATTCCATGGTTCGGCAGATTTGAGGTTTATTGGGTTATATCCAGTATTAGTGGTGAAGTCAGAAGACAGAGTCATCTACCATCACCCGCATTGAGCGGTCAGGGAGAAAATTGGATAATCAATTGCAAAAAAAGTCTTCCGTCTATAAGATGGGAGTTTATCACTATCTGAGTAAGTATTGCCATCAGAATTTCTCAGATCATTCCGTTTTGAATTCTTGGAATGCCAAACAACACCAGGCTGATAATGGCTATGAGAGAAGAGACTATCGCCAAATTTTGAGCTGAGGTGCTTACAGGACGACTCACCTCGAATGTGTACTTTGAATGGTTGGTTTGTGAGAAATGAGGAGTGTATGTTTTGTGATTAGGATTGTCTTGGTATTCTGGTAGGTAATTGAACAATTTTTTAAGGTCATTAATAATTGAAAAAGCCTCAGCATCTTGATCAGCTGGGTTCTTGTAACAACAACGCTGAAGCCAGCTGGAGTCGTGAACATTAAAATCTCCTCGGAAAATTAACTCTCTGTTAGGAACGTTGGAATTGACAAAGTCGAATATCAAAGAAAGGAAGTCAAAGTGTTTGAAATGATTAGTGGAGTTCCGAGAACGAAGTGGCAGCAGATGAATTTGACAGAATGGGATGGAGAGATTTTAAGCCAGAGAAGATCGAAAAGTGGAAATTCCAAATTTGTAAGTCTTTGACGGAGATATCAGAGCGGACATATTGACAAGTACTACCTTCGAACCCAAAAGAATAATAGAGCGCATAATTAGGACAACTAAGACGAGAAGTAGTTGAGGCAACCGATAATTGGAATTCTGTCATTAAAAGTAAGTGGGTTTGACAGATTGAAGGTGGTAACGGGACCACCTTCAGCTTGGAAATGAGACCACGTATATTTGTGAAATGAATGAGGAAGTATAACAAATGCATTGTATTGCATTAGATTTTATTAAATTTTAAGTCATATAATTTCTCTTTCTCTCATTTATTATAATGAATGTTTTAGGATCTTAAGATAATAAAGATCTTGTTATTGACGCTTCTTTCATTCAGTTCCTTTTTAGGATGAATTTGTTTTTAGATAAACAAATCGTTTGTGTTATTGATTGCGTTAGATGCAAACTTGTGTTTAGCTTTAAAATTCATTCCTCACGTCGTAATTTTTGCTGTGCACTGTGTTTTACGTGCAAATGAAGCAAAGTTGTTTTTTCCCGGTTGTTTGTTTAGATATAAATATGATTTTTTACTTAATTACGCCTGTTCTCTGAGTTTATTTTTCTCTCTTCGATTGTAGAATATTCAAACAGTTTGAACATTGTGTTTATATTTGTAATTAGGTGACGAAACTCTTACTGCAATTCATTAAAGTGGTGGGAGACAAGTGAGGGGGGGGGGTGGATTATCTCTTAGATTCAAGGTTACATGACCATGTATCTGAAAGAAAGTTAATTTCTTGTAACTGGTTATAATTTTGTTGCTTTTGTTCAGAATACTGAAAGCATACTTGACGTTAGTTAACGCTGAATGTGCAATTTTCTTATAATTATTCTGACAGTAGTATTTTGAACGATTACTGGTTAATAAACCGTTGGCTTATATTTAGCTTTACAGTAAAGTCATGAAGTGAGGAATTTTTGTGGGCCTTTATCACGTGGCTGAGTTAATTGGTCTCAGGCGAGGATAGCATGGTTTTCTCTCCCGGAAACTCAGATTTTTCATCCAGAAAACAGAAAATAGACCACAGAACGCACGCAATTTACAGAAGTATAAACGGAGAAACATGACTTTAGTCGCTGATGCTCCCAAAACCCTAGTACAACAACAACAGCTGTCAGGTCGTGACAACTCTTGCAATAATTTCGACCAGTTTAATAGTCGGTAGCTCGTATTATTATATGCCAATCCTTCAAAGCTTTCGCTGGGGATAGCTAATCCCTCCCAGTAAGTGTCTTGGATTTTTGGATGGTTACTCCATTGTTGTGCGATCTTATTTTAATTTTTATGCATCTGCTTCAGAAGCTGCAAACCGATTGCAGTAAGAGACATAGTGGCATAGTGTTTTGTAAAGTAAGAGACAATAATAAATGGCTAATAGGTGAGATATTTGACAATCAGTCCTGTTTGAAACTACATGACCTACGCATTGCGACCCCTCACGGATGGCGCCTCCATAGCAAGGTCGGCAGGAGCAGCAGTGCGTAGCACACGCTTCTTGATTAGACCGGGGTTCGAGCCCGTGACCACCAAATATGACCACCGCA
This sequence comes from Mastigoproctus giganteus, assembly GCF_048544385.1. NCBI lineage: Eukaryota > Metazoa > Arthropoda > Arachnida > Uropygi > Thelyphonidae > Mastigoproctus > Mastigoproctus giganteus. The sequence continues at coordinate 121,825,508 of NC_143576.1, read as the reverse complement.
TATCCCCGGAGTAATATGGCCTTAGTTGCTAATTCTCCTAAAAACCAAAAACAACAACAACCTTCACGGATGTAGGTGACATCTGGCCATTAATCTGATACTGAATGAACCCATCTAACACGTAGTTCAGTGTGAAGAGAATTACCTTCCTGTAGTAAAGACAAATTAATATCCATTGCTCTTGATAAAAGAAAATTAAAAGGACAGTAGATGAACTAATGTTACTTTATAGCTTTAAATTAAGTTGAAGTTTTTAATAGAAAATTAAGCTTTAGTAATGAATCAGACTTACAGTCCTGATTACTGATCTTTCTTCTGAACTAGTGTTATTACCTTCAATGAAGAGGTGATTTATTATTCAACAAAACTAGAATGTGGAGAATTGAAACTGCATGTTAATAGACACTGAATACGGCTGAATTCAATTATTGTACCGTTGAAGAGAAAGTTCCCCCTAGAGGGAAATGAGATAGTTATACGTATATCGCATGTCAAAAAAAAAAAGACTTAAAAAAAGACATATCTAGACTGTAAGACCGTCGAAAGTAAAATGAAAATCAAAACTTTTATATTCATTAGATTTTATTTCGAAATTCTGGATCTTGTTAAAATTAATTTTATTCCCGGGAAGATGAAGATATTACAGCAGGTCGCTTGACAACAGCGGTTACAAAAAAAGTGAAGCAGAAATGAAAACAGATTTTAAGATTAAAAGATAAGAAAGTTAAATGAATGGAGAAAAACAAGACTTTAATTACTTGTCTTGACAATAAAGGAAATTTTGCCATGAGGAATTCACGTTGTCTAGTTTTAAACCACCGTAAATATATTTTCTGTGCACTCCTCTGATGAGTTGACAAACATCGCAGAAACAGCTGCTCGAAGGATGCTAACATCGAACATGTTCCTTGGAACTGTTTCTCAATAAGCAAATAAAAACTTCGTAGAAGTGTTCTTTGCGTGGGGGAGAACTTGACCCTTATAATGCAAGAAGAGTAGGACAGTACGAGTTGGTGGTGTTCGTGTTCACACAGCAGATGAGGGATCTCACTCTCACCGTTTTATCAAAGAACTTTCCACAAGGAATTACTGTCACAAAGTGCGATGTTGCCAGTTATTGCAAGGTCCTACGTTGATGAATGCCTAATCGTGGCCCTCGTGGGTAGCAGAGTTGGTAGGATCGCCGTCCTCCCAACACCGGATGGAAAAGACCTGAGTTCGAGTCCCGTCGATGACGGGAGGAATTTTTATGGACCTTTTCACAAGGGGGCTCAGTTAGTCGGTCTCAGGTGAGAGTAGCATGGTTCTTTCTTCCGGAAACTCTTGTTTTTCTTCCAGCAAACAAAAAATCGTCCTCAGAACACACGCATTTTGCAGACAATATACACGGAGCAATGTGCCTTTAGTCGCTGATGCTCTTAAAAACCTTACAACAAGAACAACAGCAGCCTAATTAGGAATAAGCAGTTTACTTCCATTTAAAAAGCAATGTTGTTTATTCGGTTAGTTTATTTATGCCAGTTTGCTTACAGACTGCTGCTACAAGTACATGGTTTAATTGTTTATGTACCACAGAAGTTGTCAGCATCTTTTACTTAAAGAAAACATATTTATTTCAAAGATGAAGCATTTTTTAAGTTTGAATTTGGCAAGAGCAATCTCTTTTGACTGACTGTTATAAACGGAAATTTGAAGGGACTGACACTCAGTGGGGGAGAAATCGGTATTTTATGTTTCACCACAAAATCATATGGAAGATATTCGCCTGCCTTTGCCTTCATCTTTATGTTTCTCGAGTTGAGTCGCAACCACACAGAGAGTGACGTTAATAAATAAGCACTTTCGGTGGAAAGAAGTGGGTTTCGATGTGCAGTTTGATCTACAGTTGATTGAATATAGTCTTCCTCTTCATCTTTCGTTGTCTCCACCTCGAAAATCGGGTCTACTTTCAAATCCATAACACAATCCTAAAAGATTCGCGAAACATTCCACCTTAATCCTCTTCTGCTATGGGCTACCTCACACTAACCCGTACTTCCAGGCTATTTCGACGTCTTATCCTTCTACTTTCATAAAAGGCTGCGAGTAGCGATGCTCTTAGAAATGCGAATAACATCAGATCTGTCATCGCCATAAAGAAGATTGATGACTGAGTGAACGACGTAGCGCTGTATAAGAAAAGAGCAATGAGTCTTCTTCCGTCTCCGTTGTCCTTAACCAACTAATATACACCGGGGGTGAGGTAACGCTCTTTGCGCGCCAAAACCACCAGAGAACAGTTTACCCGGAAAATGAAAATGACAGATTTATGCATTGAGATTACTTGCGGCAGCAGACGTGTCTCCTTAACAACCAGAGATAAAGAGTGCCTGTGCACGCACCATATGCTATAGGCACACGTCATTGTTGCTCAGGCACTGAGGCACGTGTGCGTTCGAGACTAGCTGGAAATCTCGACGTTAATGCACGATAAGGAAGCAGATTTTCGGGTCTCGGTACGATAACAAAAATGCGTTTTCTTGGCTGTCATTGAGGAGATTTTTGATAGTTTTCCTCTGTGATGGATTGCGAGTGGACGTGACGAATTTTTTATCGTGGTGGAGGGCGGGAGGGAGAGAAGGAAATTATGGATAACTCGCATAAGTTTCGGAGATCTCCAATCCTTAAAACGACCGAAAGCAGCTGTTATTATTAGACAAACGCACTCTAATGAATTCCGCTTTAATTATCGCCGTTAAAGACCCCCGAACAGACAGTAATGAAACCTGGGCACGTGCTGGCAAGATAGGGTTCGGAAGGCAAACAAAGAAATCATTCTTTGGAAGTAATTTTCCTTCGGGGTGCTGCTGCTGTAGATGAAGTCTTAGAAAGGCTTGCCCGTCTTGGCCTGGCGTTTTCTTTAACTTTAGTTGAAGTTGTTCTCGTCAATGGTTCTTCTCTTCCTCGCTCCCTCTAGTGACAGAAAAAAAAAAGGCGAGAATACAAAAAAAAAGCAGAAACTCCTCAGATCACAAAGGGTGTTCGAAGAGTGCGTGCAGACAAAAGCGACTTTTAATCATCGTCTTTTATTCGTAGCGCCATCTCTTTAAGGATAAAACAAGTTAATAGGAAACTGGAGACAGACAGACAGACAGACGGCCGGATGGTAGGAGAAGCTTCTGGTGTAAATTGTAGGTTTCCTTGAAGAGTGAGAGGCGCTTCATCTGATGGGTGATTACGAAGTAATGATGAGAGAGCGGCCAAAAGGAAAAGTCCAATAATGCGAATAGATGAGCCGTGAGCACTTGTTAGGGTTTTTTTAGAGAGTGGTCAAATGGAAATATAATATTGGAACGAAGCTGTAGAGTTTCGGGGGAGATTCGACATCTCACAAGTATCTGCGGACGGGACGTTTGATGGATAAAAAATAGCGGTCTTTTTAATAACATTAATGCGCACTGTTCTTAATACAGATTTATCTTTCCTTAACTGCAGTCACATTTGGTTAAAAGAGGAGAACGATCGAAGCAACTCAGGAAATTATCATCATCGAATGAAATGAAAGACCATTCTGAGTGTTTCGTGACTTATTTGAAGTAATTGGGAAAACAGACACATCTGGAACATTGACCTTAGTAATTAGGCTTCTTAGAACAGTGAAAGAAAGACAGGGAGAGAAACAAATAATGAAACAGAATGGGAGAGCAGTCCTCCTTGGTATTGAATACAGGTATATGCAGGTACCGAGGTTGGACTATTCCTTTACGTGTTTTCAGGCTTACCATATTGGTAAGTAGCGGTCGTCGCCACATGCTGCTTTTCTCCAAATGCTCCCACGGGTTCTCTGTGTGATTTAAATCCAAAGGGTATAGGAAGTAAACGAAAAGTGGAAGCCCTTTACGAAATTTCTCCTTCGTCGACAATTTATAAACCAATACTCCTCCAAAATTATTGGCAAACCGCTAAACTCTCACCAAGTTACTTCATAAGATCGTTGAGTTCTTCTTTTGGTCCTCTTTTGTGTGTTTTGCTGGGGTTTGCCGTCCGAATTCGCCAATTATAAATCCTTCACACGGTCCGCACCGATTCATATAATCTCCGCTATTGCATTAGCAATATTCCTGTTGTACGGGCACCTGAAATAAACCTATCGTGGACTCATATACGACTATTGCTCGTTTTTTACACATTGAGAGATAACACAGAAACTACGCAGTTCTGTTTATAAGTCTCTGCTGTTAACGTAGTACGATCGCTGTTCTTTCACAGCGTGTGGAAACGTCTGGGTTCGAATCTATTCTAAACGAGAGGAATTTTATGGACTTTTTCACACCGTATACGATTCAGTCGGTAACACACGAGGATGTGTGTGTTCCCCTCCCCTCCCTCATCTGCAAACTCAAATTGTTAATCCAGCAAAACGGAAAATTTACAGACATAATATGCTGACGCCTCAATGTCCTTTAGTTGGCTTTAAGTAAATCAAAACAAAAAACAAATTGCCTCCACTTATGAAGTAAAATTATTACAAAGTGACAGCTGTTCCAGCTTGATTCATTAGCATTAATAGAGGCATATGCTGCAAGAAAGCAAGCTTATGCAGCATCAACCAAAAAAAAAAAAAAAACTTCCACTTCACCCCTCCGTTCATTCGAAATATCTGTCCAGCTGAGCCTTAAATTTATTTAGGCTATCAACTTCCACAACAAGGGATGGAAGTCTGTTCCACCAACCAACCACCCGCTGGCTAAAGACAAATTTCCGCACATCTATCGTACAGTTGTCTTTCCTCAATTTGAATTTATGCCCTCTAAGGTGATTATTATGAGCAAGAGGCAGAATCCCATCGGCATTGAGCATGCTCAAACCATTCAAGGCTTTATACACCTCTATCAGATCACCTCGCCGGTGCCTAGTCTCCAGACACTGTAATTTGCAAGCATTTCTTCGTAAGAGCAACCCTTTGTTCCATTCACTAATCTTGTTACACTTCTCTGTACCCGTTTTAGCAGCTCTACATCCTTCTTGAAATGAGGTCTCCAGACCTGTATACAGTACTAAAGGTGTGGCCTGACCATTGCCTTATACAAGGGGATAACCACCTCCTTATCCCTGCTAGAAAAATTCCTGTATATCATTGACAAGACATTATGAGCTACTCTTGCAGCCCGTCTGCACTGCTCAGAGAACTTCATATCTGTCTGCACAATTACCCCCAGGTCCTTTTCATTCTCTACCACTGTCAGTGTAGTACCACAGAGTTCATACGTTGCTCTGGGGTTGCTGTTTCCCATATGTAGTACTTTACATTTGTCAATGTTAAACTTCATTTGCCACCTCTCAGCCCGTCTGCTCAACCTTTCCAGATCCTGTTGCAGTAGCATAGTGTCAGTAGTGTCCTTGACAACCCTGCCAACCTTCGTATTGTCTGCAAACTTGGACATATTAAGCTTGATATACCATCATCAATATCATTTCTAAATACAGAAAACAATAATGGACCCAACACTGAACCCCCATGGACTCCACTAATAACACTAGTCCACGATGAGCAGTGTTCATTGATTACTACTCGCTGTCTTCTCCCCCTCAACCCCTTTATCCATAGCAGCAATTTGCCTCCAATGCCACACTGCTCCAATTTGTGCAACAGTCTTCCATGTGTAACACTATCAAAGCCTTTCTAAGATCCACGTATATAATATCAAAGTTATTCTCTGCATCCAGTTCTTTTGTGACTGCATCATAGTATCCAATCAAATTGGTTGGGCAAGACTTTCCCTTAACAAAACCATGCTGTGTCCGAGCTATAACTGAAGTCTTGTCTAGATGATCCTGCAGTGCTTCTTTAACCAGTGCTTCCATTAATTTTCTGGAACAGAAATTAAACGCACAGGTCTATAATTACTTGTGTCGGCCTTTGATCCTCTTTTGTGAATTGGAGTCACATTTGCACATCTCCAGTCTATGGGTACCTCCCTTGAGTCCAAGGAAGCTCTCATAATTATGGCTAAGGGTTTGCTTACCTCCTTTCCTTTGCTGCCTCCTTTAATATAACTGGATAGATCCCATCTACCCCGGGTGCCTTTCTTGTGTTTATCTTCAACAATTTCTCCTCCACTTTACTCTCAGTTATTACAAGATTCTCTAGCTTGCTGCCAGAGTTGAATACACCTCTGGCATTTCCCTCCCTGAATAATTCCTCATGTGTGAATGTCGATGCAAAATATTAATTTAGTTTGTTAGCTACCTGAGCAGGATCATCAACAGTTGAACCATCGATATCAAGTGGACCAATCTGATTCATCCCCTTCCTTCTAGAGTTTACATAAGTAAAGAACTCTTTGCTGTTTTTCTTTGCATCCTTTGCCAAAGATTTCTCGTAATCTGCCTTTGCCTGCCTAACCTCCTTTGTGACTTGGTTACAGACCAGCTTATATCTATCATAGGCTTTTGTGTCACGTGTCAATTTATATGTATCCCATGCACTTTTCTTCTCTGCCATATGTCTCATTAGTTCATCTGACATCCATTTAGGCCTAAACCTTGAACAATATTTCTTAGTTGGTATGTAAAGCCTAGTAGCTTCCAAGATAACTTCTTTGAATGCGTCCCATTTTGAATTTGCTGTTGATAACATCAGTTGGTCCCACTGTATAGAATTTAAATACTGTCTCAGTCCATCGTAGTCGCCTTTACGGAAGCAATAACCCTTCCCTTTACCCCTAATGGTAGTTACCTCTTTCAGTAAATGCCACTTCAGCACACTGTGATCACTGCCACCTAGTGGTTCATTTATCTGCAGATTCTTAATGCATGAAGAATCACTGCTGATAATCAAATCAAGAGTATTGCTCCCTCTAGTTGCCTCCCGAACATGCTGATGTAGAAAACAATCATCCAATAAATCCACAAAAGCCTTGCTAGTGTGTGAGTGACCAGTCCCCAAATTCCAGTCAATATCTGGGAAATTAAAATCTCCCATTATAAGACTCTCTGATTTACTGGCCCACTCTATTTCCCTGTACAGTTTCTTATTATACTCATCAGAGTCATTAGGCCTATAGCGCACTCCTACTCTCAATTTTGATCTCCCAATGCTTATGTCACACCAAACTGACTCGACACTGCACTGTCCAGCGATGTCGACTGGCTTCACTTCCTTGGATTTTATGTGTTTCTTAACTAATAGCATAACCCCTCTCCCCCCCTTCCTATCCTGTCTATCCTTTCTGTAGACGTTGTACTCCCCAAATTGGAGTTCTGCATCCCTTATATCTGTGTGACACCACGTCTCTGATATCCCAACAATATCTGCCTTTGATGTTTTGAGCAATACCTCAAATTCATCAAATTTATTTACCAAACACGTAGCATTGGTGTACACGCAAGTATACATGCACCTGTTTCTATTTTTAGCTACCCTAACACAACCCATGTGCTTACTTGTACCGCAATGATTCCCAGAAGTCTCTGAAATATTCTGCATCTTATTTTCCAGGCTGCTGCTCATTCCAATAGAAGCAGTGCAAGAATCACTTTCACCTCTGCCAGTGGCTACTGTTAATCTGTTAGTCCTTGTCTTCCCCCCAATCTAGCAGTTTTCCGACCAACCTAACACTGCCCCGATATTATCAGCAAATATTTTTGCACCCTTCCTATTTAAGTGTATCCCATCCCTGTAGAAGCAGTCCCTTCTGTTAAAAGTCCAGACCAGGCTGAAAAAAATTCTACCCCTTTAGCCTTGCACAATCTTTCCAGGGCCGAATTGATCGACAAGGCTCTCATCATATACTCCCTCCTATCGTGTCTGGGCAGAATTGCAGACACTTTCAAATTCAACCCTAATTCACGGCTTTTTCATTCTCTAATATTGTGGCAGAACAGTGTACATTCTAACACTACTAAAGTTAAGAGTTTTTAATAGAACTATAATACTTAGACATATAGTCTTGCTATAGCCTTTTATACAGGGTGATTCACCAGTGTGACAAACTTGCAGGAGGTGTAAGGGGCAGAAAGACGAATCGGAATCACATAGCATTGCAGGATCCGAAATGCCTTCGTCATGCGGTAGAGGATGTTGAACGGCAGGTCGCGTGAACAGGGATCCCACTGGAAGTCAGCATTTGCGAACCGGTACCCAAGGCAGTAGGATGGACGAGTATTCAAACGTTGAACTGGCCGACATGCACCTCGCGTATGGAGCTGCGGACTGTAACGGGCGCGCCGCTCTGCGCTTGTACCAGGAACGTTTCCCGCATAGGCCTGATCCTCATCATACGATTTTCGCACATGTGCAGAGAAAGTTACGTGAGACTGGTTGTTTCACGAGAGGTACCATGAATCGAAAGCGAACGATGAGGACGCCAGACAATGAGGAGAATGGCCTACGTCTTGCAGAAGGCAATCCGAGTACGAGTACTCGAGCAATAGGCCAACGATTGGGTATTTCCCAATCCACTGAATGGAGGATACTGTCAACAAACCAAATGAGTTCATACCATCTGCAACACGTCCAATCATTGGAGCCTGCGGATTATCCACTCTGGAGGACTTTTGCTACTTGGTTTCTTTAACAGAATCGGTTCGCAAATGCTGACTTCCAGCGGGATCGCTGTTCACGCGACCTCCCGTTCAACGTCCTCTACCGCATGACGAAGGCATTTCGGACCCTGCAATGCTATGTGATTCCGATTCGTCTTTGTGCCCCCTACACCTCCTGCAAGTTTGTCGCACTGGTAGTGAATCACCCTGTATAAAAAATCGTATTTTGTGGTGGCTTGGACAAGCTTTCGATCAGTTAACCATCACTGACTATTTGTTAATACTAAATGCCATCAGTTTGGTTAAATAATTCTGGTTTACAGGCGAAGTATATAGTGCAAAGAAGTTGCAGCTTCCACTCTGTTCAAAGGAAACAGCGTCAGGACACTTAAAACTTTCAATTGTGATTGTAGAACACTGTGATTCAACGGTAAATTCGCTTAAGATCTTTTTTGAAGTATGAGTTCAATGAAGGGCAGCTTCCTCACTGAGAAAGGCTCCAAGTACTGATGTCCATACACAGTTCTTGATATCAGATGCACAAGAATTGCGTTTGGACAATCATAACTTGAAGTTAAACACGAGTCTCCAATCCCAATTTGCGTCTCCTAACATGCTTCGTCCTTTGCGATTCAGACGCTTTCGGAAGTCCACCATGTACTGAAACAATAATGCATAGTAAAGGTTCGTCATCTCTAAGACTGGTTACAATGTGTCTAACTCCACAGGGAGAGAATGAAAGTTGCAGTTAAATAGCAAAGTAACTTAACTAACAGACTTACCTAAGAATCTTGGTTTGTTTGTAGCTTGAGACACCCAGCCACATGTGGTCCTGAAGGTGTTCTCTCCCCTGGTAGATGATTCTTAGGTAGCATCAGAAATAACAAATGGCCCAATTGAAAGCCAGATTAATTTCAGGAGAGCCGTGCGTGTTTGTTAGCCATTAACATATAATGGATCCCTTGCTTTTTGCATGAAGTTGTTTCTCTGATCCATTATATTTAACTCCATCTACCATCTCGCTGAGACATTAACAAACGCATAAAATCTACCTTCATTTTTGGCTTGCGATTTCTTTGCCAATATACGAAAATATTAGATATTGCAATAAAAATCAAAATTCCACCTCAAATTAAATCTTTCAATCTCTGAGATTTTTTCTCAGATAACAAAATCTGAAATTTTTCGTCAGTATTTTAAATAAAAATAAGTCAAGGATTGGAGATTCTCTTTACGTTAAAATAATTTGATCCACCTGATTTTGGAGTCTGCAGCCCGACTAATCATTGGTGTTCTGGAAAAATACGTCACGTCTCTAATTGGCTTTAAGAATATGATTCTAAGGATTTGTACGGTGACGCGTATTTCAGTAATGATTAGAAATTTTTGAAAGACTCGTTCACTCAGTTAACACACGAATGTTGTTATAGTATAAAATATTGTAAATTGTTCATTACGAAATAGAAAGAAGAGAAAGTACAGATCGATGAAAAGTATTGAAGTCAGGAACACTAGTACCACAGATAAAGTTAGGGAGGCCAAGGCTGAATATGAGAAAGCACTGGCTGTGAGAGCAAAGAATGGGGACAAGGAATTTATCATGTATGTGAATACAAAGAAGAAGAAGAAAATTCTAATCGGACCCTTACGTACTGGGGAGTCGTCGGGAGACGTCTCCCAACGACGTCGGTATTGACGTTGCATTGTGATGACAGATTTAAATTCAGCCTACCACACTGCGCTTTCTGTTGCAGGGCCATCTTACTGACACTGACTAAGGCGGTGCGCATAGGAGTCATTCTGCGCACACTCACGGCCCAGCCAAGGTCATTATTGAGAGTGAGTTATCACACTGTTTGCTGCTACGATCACAGCAATCGATCAAATATTTCAGAAGATAATTAAAAGGGAAAGCACGGACACCTTTTTCAATAACCCTGTATATAAACTAGTCTGCAATCAAATCACAAAGGAGCTTAGGCAAGCTAAGACAGCTTCGGAGATGTCTTTTGCAAAGAATGCAAAGAAAAGTATGTAAACCCTAAAATGAAGGGGAAGAATCGTATTGGTCCACTAGATGTCAGTTGGAGTAACTTCGATGATCCTGCTCAGGTTGCTGACACAGTGAATCGGTATTTTACATCTCCATTCAGGCAAGATCAGTGTTTTAGGGACAGGGACTCCAGTTGTTTTCGAAATTCTGACAGGGAGTTAAATGATTTTGTGATAACCGAGAGGAAAATGAAAGAGAAATCGTTGAAGCTAAAAATAATAAAAACTGCACTTGGGATTGATGGGATATCTCTAGTTATATTGATGGAGGCAGCAGTGGAGGTAAGCAAACCTTTAGCCATAATTATGAGAGCATGCTTACATTCAGGTTTCGTCCTTATGGACTGGAAATATTCGAATGTATCCCCAGTTTACATTTACAAAGTAGGATCAAACGGTAACATGCGTAATTATGGACTTGTTTACTCGATTTTTATTTCGGTAAAATAATGGAGTCGCTGGTGAATAATAATAAGTAATGCAGGACCACCTAGCCAGGAATGTAATACTACAATCCCAGCATGAATCTGGTAAAGGTCGATCTTGTGTGAACAATCAGTTTGGATACTATGACGCAGTAACAAAGGAACTAGATGCAAAATATAATTTTGATATTGTGCTGTGCACTTGGATTTTAGAAGAGCTTTGATTCTGTTGCACAGAAGTGACTGCTGCACAAAATGGAGTTATTTGGCATTAAGGACAAGTTACTGCTTTTGATAAGGGGATGGTGGAGTCGGAGAAGACAGAGAATTGTTATGAATGGACACTGCTCTTCGTGGATTGATGTTATTAGTGGAGTTACACAAGGTTCAGTGCTGGATCCATTGGTGTTTTCTGTGTTTATTAATGATATTGATGAAGGTATATCAAGCTTAATGTCTAGATTTTGAGATGATGCGAAGGCTGGCAGGGTGGTTAATAACTGATTAGGGTATGCTGTCCTAACAAGATCTTCAAAAATTAGGTAGATGCACTGAGAAGTGTCGACTAAAGTTTAACATTCACAAATATAAGGTACTTCATATGGGCAGCAGTAATCTCAGATTAACATACCAACTGTGTGATACCACACAGTTGGTATGTTAATCTGAGAGTATCTCAGAGTAGTGGAAAATGAAAAAAGACCTGTGGCTAATTGTGTAGACAGATATGAAGTTTTCTGAGCAGTGCAGACAGGCTCTCCGGACAGCTCATGAGGTTTTGTCAATGGTATACAGGAATTTTGCCATCTGGGACAAGCAGATGATTATCCCATTGTGTAAGGCAATGGATAGGCTACATCTTCAGTACTGCTTGCAGGCCTGGAAGCCTCATTTGCAAAAGGTTGTGGAACTGTTGGAACGATTGGTGCTGAGAAGTACAACGAATTTAGTGAGGGAAACAAAAGGGTGCTGTGAAGAAAGGATTCAGTTCTGCAAATTGCAACATCTGGAGACTAGGCACCTGCAAGAAGGTCTGATCAAGGTGTTCAGGGCTTTAAATGGATTCAGTAAGCTCAGTGTTAATGGAATTCATCCCCTTGCTCCGCCTATACACATTAGGGAGTATAAATTTAAATCGAGGAAGGATGGTTGCAGGATCGATGTACAAAAATTTGTCTTCAACCAGGGCAATTGATTGCTGGAAAAAACTTCCATATGGTGTTGTTGAAGTGCGTAGTTTGAATATATTCAAAGAGAACCTATGGTAACTATTAGAAGAGAACAGGTGTTTTTTTTAAAGATTAATGCTAACTTTATCTAAAGAGAAAGTAGAACTCCTTGGTTCCACGTTATAACAGTTGCTGTTACTTTAATCAGGAACTAAAATTAGTTTATCAAAAATGTCACAGAATGTTTTCGACATATTTCGTTATGGAAGAATGTTTCTCTAGCGATATTATCAATTATCTGAACGAATTGGTTATTGAACACAATCTTAATGAATGGCGTATTTTTATTGATGATTCAAAATTAAGTTCAAAAGCAGTTTTGCTGCACGATGGGAATGCATTCCCATTATCTCCTCTACTTCATTCTGCTGGCTTGTTCGGTCTGCGCGGTAGCACAGTGGTATCATCACCGTCCTTCCCACACCGGGTCGAAAAGGTCCGGGTTCGAATCTCGTCGATGACGCGAGGTACTTTAATGAGCTTTTTTCACTCCGTGGCTGAATTAGTCGGTCTCGGGCGTAGATAGCAAGGTTTTTAACCACAGAAACTGGGTTTTTTTCGTACATAAAAACAGGCAAATCAACCAGAAAACACACGCAATTTACAGACACAGTGCATATGGGTATATGTAAGGGGATTACCGGGTGACCCTAATATAATAGTTTATTTTTTTTTTTGCTGCTGGCGTCTAAGAAACATACGAAAGTGTGCCAAGATACTGAGTACACTAAAGTACCATGATTGGATTATCTGTCGTGACCTTAAGATAGCTGAATTGTTTTGTACAAGATTACACAAAAGGAGCATAAACAATCGCAATCTCTGGCCCAAAATTCCTTTTCTCAGAATTGTTGGATCTCCTTTGCAGTTTAACGTAGAAATACGCAGCTGAAGTAATCAATTTGACCGGATATTATGTGCTAAGTCAGCACATAATGTCTGGTTTTTCGTAGTATTGGGTCGTCTGTGGATCAGAGATTCCAGATAACCCAGTACCATGAACCAACTGGGCACAGAAACGCCAAGCAGAATTGTATGCATTCTGTGATTGATTTATCTGTTTGTTCGACAAAAACCTGAGTTTTTCTGGAGTTTATACCTCATTCGCTGAGACCGACTAACTCAGCTACGTTGTGAAAAAGCACATAAAATTTCTGTGGTCATTGAGGGGATTGAAACTCGTGTCTTCTGAACCCGGTGTGAAGGGAACTGTGATTATAGCCACTGTGCTACATTGAGGGCATTATTTTGATTAATGGTAGATATATCTAGTTTTGTTGATAATTTTAGTACGTATTTTAATCGAAATTAATGATTATTATATATTTATATTATTAGATAGTTTAATTTGCTTTCCTAAAAGTATAAACGAGAAGTGCAAAGTGACCCGTTTCTTTGTTAAGGTACTGTACATACATTCATTTGTTTCCTTTTCGGTCTCTCAGCGAAAAATATTTCTTGCAGCTATAATATTTCTTGCTTAGAAAGTGCTCTTTTAATTTAATCTTATTGGAGCCAGAAAAGCAGCGACAGTTGTCCCTATAGAATCCTTTAAACTTCGTTTCGTGTTTTATTAATTTCCACCTAACTCTGTGAGCGCCCTTTTCTTTTCGAATCCTTCCACTTCCGAAGGAAATTAAAAACAGCGCTCGAACAGTCAGAAAAATAAAGAAAGTGATATCTGCGGAATGTTATGAAAATAAGAAATTAATAAGAGACTGGCAGATGTTGTCAGACTCCTGGGCATGCCTTAAATCATCTTAAACCTGGATGCAATGAAATAAAAGGATGTTATACATCCATTGGCTTCCCTCTAATAATAAAAGTTGAAAAGGAAGGTTTTTTTTATACGTATGATGCTCACTTCTTTTCTGTACAATTTTAACACTGAGTTCTCTAATGACTGACGGACATAGTTGTTTATCTTCTTTTGACCACCTAGCACAAAGTGATAGAAACTTTCATCCATTCGTTGCGAATCCCCATTTTGCTTTCACTTTTTTCCTCCCTTAGTTATGCTGAAAGGATAACCATCTGATTGAATCAGCGCATCCATGGTAGACACAAGAATAATAAAAATAGTTCCTGCGAATAAAATGATGGATATAAAGACACTAGTGTGGGTGTCCGGGAAAGAGCACATTTGAGATGTAAGAACGACTGACGCCAAAGACAACCTTGATAAATCGTTGATCTTCTTGTGGCAGACGTCATAAAAACCGAAAGAATTCACCAAGTCCTTGAAAGCCCAACAAAAGATCGCATTGCAGGCTTATTGGATTTCTATCTTAGTGGAGCTTGATGCCAGCTGCACCTTAGATCCTGACAAAATAATCGCTTTGTTGCAGACACGTTATCCTGTATTATTAATGTTTGGGGTCGATCGCAAAATGCTTATTCCCTACCAGCAACTCATATAGACATCACAAGTCGCTCATGAATATTGTCTCTGGGATTATATTTTGCGCATAGTATTCGCTTTATTTACTCCAAGTATGTATACTATGCGCTAAACTGTAAGTTTTTGCAGATATGAAGTAGTTCGGATATTAATAAAGTATGCATTCTTTCTATCCTTTTTTCAAGTTATAAAAAATTCAGACTGCAGTGAAAGTTTTCGCACAGAGTACATCGTTTTTCAAACGATTTCTGCCCCAGATATACACCGCCTCTCCCAATATTTCTGCCATTCTTCGAAGAGTCTCTCAAAAATGGTTTCTGGAATTCTTTCTGATAATTCTGCATGTGCTCTACATCGAAAAGAATTTGTATTTCAATATTTTTTAGTTTTGAGGATATAAAGATATCCTCGTATAAACATATGAGATATATTGCCGCACAAGGTGTAGTGAGTGAGCAGGTGCATTGTCGTCGTGAAGCATTCTAGTGTTCAGTACAAAATCGCTAGTTAGATTCTAAATGGATAGATAATTAGTATTGCTGTTTCTGCTGTCTCACGGACCGTTAATAGTCGATTATTTTTAGTTAAAATGTGTACCTCTCAGAGTTTCATCGTTTCTTGGTGTTGAAGGGATCTCGGAACTTCCTTCACTTTCGACCAATGTTTATCTTTTATTAAACCCATGGAACTATTCAGGACTCTTGCACGATTCTTAGTGTTATCTGTGATGGTTTTTTAAGTAATTATAATGTTTTTCATTTGCTGGTTTCATGATGATTTTTATGAAGAAATAAATAAATATGCGCACGAGTTGCTCGTGACACCCTGACTTAAAGAAATTCAACGAGACAAAACGACCTAACAAGTAACCGCGCGTTCTTTATAATGATATCTTTTTTGAGAAACATTTCTTTAAGGATAGCTTGAAAGACGCAAAAAGGCACTCCCATTTCATCCCTCTGTCCGTTCGAAATACCTGTCCAGCTGAGCCTTAAATTTATTTAGGCTATCAACTTCCACAACAAGGGATGGAAGTCTGTTCCACCAACCAACTACCCGCTGGCTAAAGGCAAATTTGCACACATCTATCCGACATCCGTCCTTCCTCAATTTGAATTTATGCCCTCTGAGGTGATTATTCTGAGCAAGATGAAGAATCCCATTGGCATTGAGCATGCTCAAACCATTCAAAGCCTTATACACCTCTATCAGATCACCTCGCCGGTGCCTAGTCTTCAGACACTAATTTGCAAAACTTAAGCCTTTCTTCGTAAGAGCAACCCTTTGTTCCATTCACTAATCTTGTTGCACTTCTCTGTACTCGTTCCAGCAGCTCTACATCCTTCTTGAAATGAGGCCTCTAGACCTGTATACAGTACTCAAGGTATGGCCTGACCATTGCCTTATACAAGGGAATAATCACCTCCTTATCCCTGCTAGAAAAATTCCTGTATATCATTGACAAGACACCATGAGCTACTCTTGCAGCCCGTCTGCACTGCTCAGAGAACTTCATATCTGCCTGCACAATTACCCCCAGGTCCTTTTCATTCTCTACCACTGTCAGTGTAGTACCACAGAGTTGATACGTTGCTCTGGGGTTACTGTTTCCCATATGTAGTACTTTACATTTGTCAATGTTAAACTTCATTTGCCACCTCTCAGCCCATCTGCTCAACCTTTCCAGATCCGGTTGCAGCAACATAGCATTAGTAGTGTCCTTAACAACCCTGCCAACCTTTGTATCGTCTGCAAACTTGGACATTAAGCTTGATATACCATCTTCAATATCATTTATAAATACAGAAAACAACAATGGACCCAACACTGAACCCTGAGGAACTCCACTAATAATATTAGTCCACGATGAGCATTGTCCATTGATTACCACTCTCTGTCTTCTCCCCCTCAACCGTCCCTTTATCCATAGCAACAATTTGCCTCCAGTACCACACTGCTCCAATTTGTGCAGCAGTCTTCCATGTGCAACAGTATCAAAAGCCTTTCTAAGATCCAAATATATAATATCAAAGTTATTCCCTGCATCCAGTTCTTTTGTGACTGCATCATAGTATCCAATCAAACTGGTCAGGCAAGACTTTCCCTTAATAAAACCATGCTGCGTCTGAGCTATAACTGAATTCTTGTCTAGATGATCCTGCAGTGCTTCTTTAACCAGTGCCTCCATTAATTTACCTGGAACAGAAGTTAAACTAACAGGTCTATAATTACTTGTGTCAGCCTTTGATCCTCCTTTGTGAATTGGGGTCACATTTGCACATTTCCAGTCTGTGGGTACCTCCGCCGAATCCAAGGAAGCTCTCAAAATTATGGCAAAGGGTTTGCTTACTTCCTTTGCTGCCTCCTTTAATATAACTGGATATATCCCATCAACCCCGGGTGCCTTTTTTATGTTTATCCTCAACAATTTCAAATCCACTTTACTCTCAGTTATTACAAAATCATCTAGCTCACTGTACTTCACAGTTTACTTCACTTCTGGCATTCCCCTTCCTGAATAACTTCTCATGTGTGAATGTAGATGCAAAATACTGGTTTAGTTTGTTAGCCACCTGAGCAGGGTCCTCAACTGTTGAACCATCAATATCCAGTGGATCAATCTGATTCATCCCTTTCTTTCTAGAGTTTACATAAGTAAAGAACTCTTTGCTGTTTTTCTTTGCATCCCATGCCAAGGATTTCTTGTAATCTGCCTTCGCCTGCCTAACCTCCTTTGTAACTTGGTTGCATATCAACTTGTATCTATCATAGGCTTCTGTGTCATGTGTTAATTTGTAAGTATCCCATGCATTTTTCTTTTCTGCCATATGCCTCATTAGTTCATCTGACATCCATTTAGGCCTAAACCTTGAACAATATTTCTTAGTTGGTATGTAAAGCCTAGTAGCTTCCAAGACAAGTTCTTTGAATGCTTCCCATTTTGAATTTGCTGTTGGTAACATCATCAGTTGGTCCCACTGTATAGAATTTAAATACTGTCTTAGACCATCATAGTAGCCTTTATGAAAGCAAAAACTCTTCCCTTTACCCCTGATGGTAGTTACCTCTTTGAGTAATCTCTGAACATATGTTTAAACTTGGTGAATTCGGCTCTGTGGAAGTTTAGTCCATGGAGAATTTTCTGTGTCAGAACTTATTATTTATATAAGAAGCTTAAGTTTGACAAGAGTCTCTATTTTATTCTGTAAAAAACCTTAACATGCCTCTTTCCGATAAACAAGATTGCTGGTAAAAGGTTTATTAGACTTAGGAAAACAGATTTTTTAAAAGGTTTCCGTGTAATCTGACATTTAAATAGCAAAAATGCGGCACTTCCTGTTACGCAGAAACACCGCAAGTCTATTTGGACTTCTAATTAAAATGTCATCAGTCATCTGTGACTGACAGCATCCCGCCCCTGTCATCCTCCCCCAATCAATCTTAATTTCTTGTTCGCGAGGAAGTTACCACTACGTATGATTAATTAGAGCATGGGACCAGGGGACAAATTTGTGGGAATTCTCAAAAGGATGTTAATCTTCCTCATATTTATTTAGCACTGAATATTCCGAGCCCAGTTTACCACCCCTACACTAATAAAGATGTTCGGTATTTTTTTTTTTTTAAAATCTGCATTTTCTTGCTTTCTTGAAATATTCCACTTATTTTGTTTTTTATTTCTTGATGTTACGCAGAAGGAGCCTCGAAAAATTTAACCTTTTCAATACTGTCATTGTAAAATTTCTCCCGGATAGAACAGTGATTACAATTGCTGTTGTCAGCTCATAGTTGTAGTTTCTTTGGCATAGAAACATCAACAATTATGATTGTACAAGAAGGTCACCTTTGAAATTCATGAATCTGCAACCATGGATCAGTGACAGGTAAATGAGTGACTGCTTTAGTCTACGCTAGGAATCTAGTCGATATTCTGAGACGTATGTGGCAGGTGGAAGCACATAATTCGCCCTGCAGACTCTGCATAATTTTGTCTTTGTTCACTCGCATACATTTTCGGACATTCTTTCCCCATTCGAGATGTACGGCTACTGAACTTCATCTTTTGTCTTCCACCCATCTGAGCGCGTTCTTTTCATTGGTACACTACCCTCCAAAAGCTATATGCATACACGTCAGTTTCACTAGGTTCGCCTTGACTAACATGGGCCTATACCAAAGAATTGTCACATCGTGGGAAGCATGGAATTATCTAAAATTCTAAGATCGACATCGGCATTTTTGTGGGTCCTTGCACAATCATCAAAGAGTCTAGGCCATACCATGGGAAATAGCGCCGCATCATACCCCGCCTCTTCTATTGTTAGCGAAATGAACCCCGATAGCAAACGCTCCTCAGTTAGCTTACACACTGCGTCTCTGATCGGAATAGGGAGTACCAAGGTTCATCACTCCGTACAACCGATTTCCGCTGTTGTATACACCATTTACGGCGTTCGTTTCACCACGCAAAGCGAGATTGCTGATTGCGGTTGATAATATTTGCATTATTCTCGTAGTAGTAATAGTGTTTAAGGCGCATCAGTAACTTAGGCCATATTGAACTGTAATATTATGTCTGTGTTGTGTGGTCGATTTGCAGTTTTCTGGACAGAAAACTGAGTTTCAAGAAGGAAAAACCGTCTACTCTCGCGTGAGATCGATTAACTCAGTCAGGTTGTGAAAATGACCCATAAAAATTCCTCTCATCATTGACGGGATTCTAACTCAGGTCTGGGGACCCAGTGTGGCGAGGACGGCGATTATGCCAACTGTGATACCCACGACGGCTTCTTAGATAGATTGCAGGATGGCTGAACGGCGCAAGGTTTTGATTAACAGTTATTCTTCAGATTGGGGCGAACGTAAGAATAAGGTCCCTCAAGGATCAGTTTTGGGATCATTGTTTTTGATTATCTTAATTGACATTGACGAAAGGATATAGAGAGTGATGCCAAAATTTGCAGATGATGTCAAGATCTGTAGAATGGTTAATGATTAGCTCCAAGCAGCACTTCGTCAGGACGACCTAGATAGACTTCAAGGATGGTCAGAAAAGTGGTGCTATGTTTTAATGCTAAAAATGCAAGGTCTTGCACTTGAGAAATAACAATCCTAAATAATTTATACATTTGATGGGGTTGAATGAAATAACAGTAGAGGAAAAAAGGGATTTGGGAGTTATACGATTGGATATAAATTTCTTCATGCAGTGTAGAAAGGCAGCAAGGAAGTTCCATGGTTCGATGATTGCGTTTGCTTTTGTAGAGATAGGGATGTCATGATCCGTCTATATAAGGCAATTGTAAGACCGCACTTGGAATACTGTGTTCAAGTATCGAGACAGCACCTAAAGAAAGACATAAAACTTCTTGAAAGGGTCCAAAGACGACAGAGCTCCTGTTTAGATCAGCAAAGGGACGTCCCTATGGGGAAAGACTTCGAATATGTGGACTGCAGAGTTTTATAACCAGGCTTCTTAGAGCAGAAGACCTGACTAAGAGTGTATTAGGCTCTGAGAGGAGAAAGTAAAATGAACGAGGGTGAAATTTTACTGCTATAAATGATTCCAGATATAGGGGTATGTAATTTACAGGGGAAGAGGCTTAGACTGGATTGCGAGAAGTCTTCTTTTAGTTATTTAGTTGTCGATTACAGGAATGGAATAAGTTGCCTCTATGTTGAGGCAACTTATTCCATTAGTTGCCTCAACTGCGTGAGGAGGGAGTCAAATGTAAAATAAGTGGTTTATTTAATTTGTTATTTATTTATTTTTGTCTGGTGCAAGTAAAGCCTGGGCTTCCTCGCGCTTCATAGCTAATGTATGAACTGTCGTTCCTGTTGCCGCCTAATATAAGAGTAAATGGGCCCTGTAAGACGATTTTGTACCACAACTGGCCTAATCAACTGATTGTCGATGAAACCGCACCACACGTTTACAGGGAAGCGATGTTGAAAATTCGTTTCTACAGTGGCATGTGGATTTTCGTCTGAACACTGAGAGTTACGGGTGTTGTTGATACAGTCACGGGTCAAAGTAGCTTCATCGCTGAACAGTATTAATGGAATTAATCGGCGATTAGCATTTACCCACCGACAAAATTCCAGTCGCTGGACGTCGTCTCCTGGTTGAAGGTGTTGCACCCGCTGTATGTGAAATGGATACAAGCCGTGCTCACGTAATGTTCGTCATACTCTTGCCTGTGGAACACCGATACGCGTAGAAATTCTTCGTATACTAATAGGACTACGTTCTACCGACTGAAGAATGTGTTCTGTTTCATCCACATTTTGTTCATTTGCACGTTCAGAAGAAATATGAGCGCTGGGAACTGCACCAGTCTTGTGCAGTTTGGTGTAAACGTTCTTCAATCCGTTATTCTGCGGTTAGGAAACCGTCGACGGTATTCTCTACAAGCAGCAGTAGCACTTCCACCACAAAAACCGTAGACAAACACCCTATCGGCATATTGAGCATGTGAAGATGTGCAGCATTCTTAACAACACTTTTAACACCAAACAGCGTCAGGTTACAACTGCTTCTTGGTCACATCTGATTCAGGGAGCTGTGCGTGTGCCAGTTTCAAACAGCCGTATTTATGTATCCATTGAGAATTTGACACATGTTTATATGAACTTTTTTACTCAGAATAATCGATACTATAACCTTCCAAAATATTTACTATTCCTCCTGAATCACCCTGTATATGGGTGGCCTTAATAATAGTTTTGAGTTTGAGGTTGAGAAGGGCCTGCATGAGCATTTCGCAAACTGCAACCCTGCTACAGTTCATATAATCACTACTCGTCCCCACGCCAGGTGGAAAATACTTGAGTTCGAATCTCGCCAATGACGCGAGGAATATTTTTATGGGTCTTTTTCCACAACGTGACTGAGTTATATGTGACTGATACGCCTAAAAACCCCACAACAACAGCAACCTTGCTCGGACTTTCATCAACATCTCTCTCTTTCAGGTGTATTGAGACGGACCCATTGACAAAATACATCAAGCAACTGCCATCCGCTGGTAGTAAACAGGTTGACAAAATCTGTTAACAAAAGGGCTACCAATAAATATAAAGTAGTAAAATAACAATCCAGCACAACAGTAGCCACCAAAGAAGTATTTCAGAACACACAACCCGCTGTACCTAGTCATAGATGGGATATCGCAGCCAACAACGGAATCAGGTTCCACTCCTCTCAGAAAAACAAAAAAAAAAGCAAGAAGGTACGGTTACAGTTGACTTACGACCGCCAACACTAGAATTATAATCGGGAATTGGATAAACGTTGCCTGGACTTAGAAATTCCAGTTCCTACTGTTTTATGTTGATGGGAATAGTAGAATATGCGAAAGCAGCATGAGTCGATGTGTCATCCTAACAGCTGTTAACAATGCAGGTTTGATGGTGGCAGTGTAACGGTGCGTGAGCCCTTTTCGTGGTGCATATTGAACCCCTTGGTACCGGTGGAGCAACATTCGTAGGCTTTGAATTAACTGGAAATTGGCTTTCCTTCGTGGCTGCATTGCATATATCTGCAAATAGGTTCTTCTAACTGGATAATTCGCCATGTCATAAGGACAGAATCGTACATAATTGATTACAAGAACATGAGAGTGAATTTAGCCTCTCACACGGCCTCCCCAGTTACTTATTCTCAATCCAGTTGCTTACTTGTTAGATGAAGTAGAACGAGCTCTTTGGAGCAGAGATCCGCAACCATCCAAATTGCAACAATCTGAGAAGCAGTTGAGTCAACGTTGAGCATCATTTCTGTGACACTTCATTGAATTCATGCCACCACGAATGCAGGCTGTTCCGAAGGCTAGAAGAGGCATATAGTCGCTATCAGGTAGAAGAACCTAATAAAATGACCACCCGGTATTCATCCTGTTCGTTTCCTGCATTGGGAAGGTTGTTCACTTTCTCTTTGTAGGGTAGTGCCCGTTATTTCGAAAGAGGAACACTCCGTTTCTCTTTATGATCAGAGTTCTGACAGGGAGAAATAAATTGTTGTTCCGGTTTTCTCTCAAACATCCACCAGCATTCTATTCCATAATAACTGTGATAGAACAGTCCAGGAACTACTAGAAGAGCCCGAATTAATACCGCACCTTTGATATTATAATGAGACACCATGGTGTTTATATGACTTGTCTCTACTGACGTACTCTCCAAACTGTGCGTTGTAGACGAAGTAAAGGATATCATTTTGCAGCAGGACAGAAAGTACACTACTCGTTTTATTTATAAACTTTGAGGAAGGTTAAATAAATCCTTCTGGAAAGTTACAACACGGGGTAAACATTTTTAAGAATGTGTTGATAATGTGTGCGCCTTTACTTATATACAGTTTATAGCCTCGTGTAGATTCGCCCTTGTGGGATATTGATCGTAATATTGATGGCCATAGAATTCGCTCTTAATTTTATTTTAAGCTAGCTTCATCTGCTCAAACATGCCCAGTTGACCATTAGAATGCGCAGTGAATGAATGCATAGATTCATTTAAGGCATGCGAATATTTGAAGAGTCGTTTGTGTCGGCGTGTTTGAGCGTTTTCGAGCCGTGAATTAGCGCGAGAATTGGCCGTCTTGAGTAGTTACAGTATAATGGATCTAGGTCACAGAAGGCCACTGGTTTGATCAGTACATAAACGTATCTCTGTGTATCGGCAGTGCTAATACATTGATGGTCATTAAATTTACTCGACTCTTCATTGGCCATTCTGATATTTCGAATAATTCCTCAGGTTGATTCTGGGGAAATGTTCAGATAATACTCTAGGGCCGAAGTTTATAAAGTTACTTCGTATTTATTGTATACAGTCAGTAATCGCTTATCCGTTTAATCTCATATCTTTCTCTAACACTCCTTGACATTTCTATTAACAGATCTTTTGTTGTCTTGATCACAGTGAGGTCTGTTAATATTTTTAGTTTTATTAACCTTGATTGAACTAAATCCATTGATCATCCTACCATGATGACCCATTGATTTAGTTTAAATCAATGGGTGTTTTAATCTCTTTTTCTTTTACATTTCGAAAATATACCAAGTCACTATTTCATATTTTCATATGTATGGACAGTATAAAGTGAGGTTGCTTGTTTGATGGTTTCTTGAGTCCAAATTGCTTTGTTTGGGACTTTCATGAGCCGATTTGCATTTTGTGTCGCTGAAATATCCAGAAAAACTCATGGAAAACCTTATAATTTCACTTGAGATCGGATAACTAAAGCCACGTTTGTGAAGATCTTTAGGAATTCCTTCAGTCAGTGATAAGTACATTGATGTTGCCATGTGGCTTGGTACGTCCATATTGAAGGCCTATTGTAATCAGAAAAAGTCGCAGGACGATATTAATTTCGGATCAACAATGAAATTGTCATGCATGGTAGAACAGTTTCGTATGGGTCGAGGTAAATAAGATGGTGAGCATATCGTGTCTGAAAATTGGGGGAATTTTATAGACAGTTTTATCTGTTTGGTGGAATAAAAAGCCCCGGTTTCCTGAAACAAAATACCATCTATCCAATTCAAAGTCGAGATCGTCTAAACAGACCACGGTTTGCATGATGAGGTTTGCTAAATATATAAAAGAAATGGATTATAAAAATATAATTGAGCAAAAAATCACACTTTTGTCCTTTAAAAAACAAACTACTTCATTAGTGACTGGAGAATGCTCTGGAACTCCTGTAAATTTTTAGTTGGTGGATGCTGTACCTGTTTATCACATTTAATTAAGCTTGGAATAAAAAAAAAAAACTTCTTAATTTTTAACAATTAAACATAAACTTAATTTACTATTTAATAGTTTATTTCATTTACTTCACGTACAAGAGTAAGGCTCTGTACAAGTATAAATAAAATTATGTACAATATAATGAAAAAACAAAATACGAAATTTCTGACAGAAAAAAACACAGACTTATTAATATAAAAATATGTACTTATTTTTACTATCTTTTACTTCTGTTTCTTGGTTTCTTTACTTTTTGAAGAGTAACACAAGTTTAAAAATAATAGATTCAACAACGTGAGCTCATCTAAACTGAGATGCGCAGGGATAGATGTTCTCTTTCTCTCTCTCTCTACACTTAATCATAGATTGTGAAAAAAAAAAGACAGAAAGACGGAGAAAATAATATAAAATTTGAAAATTAAAAACTTCACTAAAGGAAACTGGATAACTGAACGTGTGTACAATATACACGTGAAATGAAGTACTCCTTCAGTAACAGCATCACATGTTCCTCCCACGCGATATCAAATAGATAGGTAGATACAGGTATGCTTTATGTGAAAAATTCAGTGCCAGAATGGGCAATGAAATGGGAACGAAAGATTTAAGTGATTTCGAACGTGGCACCAGGCATACAGATTTGAGTATCTTGCAAACTGCAACCCCATTTAAGTTTTCACGTACGATTGTATTTCAGGTGTATCCTGATTGGTCCAATAACTAAACAACATCTAGCCAATGGCGATCCTGTGATTGAAAACAGCTTGTCGATGCGAGAGGCCAGAGGAGGCCGCTAAGACTTCTTCTGCAGGTTAATAGAAAGTATACAATCGGTCAAAAATATTATTCATAATAGGGTTACCTGAGAGAACAGACTCATCCACCCATGCGTGTTATATTCGTAAATTGCTTGTGTTCTCGGGTGAGTTTTCCTGATCACCGTCCTCCCCGCACCGAGTTGAAAAGCCCAGGATCGAATCAATCCCAGCAATGACGTGAGAATTTTATGGACTTTTTTTTCACAAATTACCTGATTTAGTTAAGCTCAGACGAGGGTTGCATGGTTTTTCTCGTGGAAATTCGGGTTTTCGTCCAACAGACAGGCAAATAGTTCAGAGAACACATGCAGTACGTTGACGTAATATATACTACCGTCGCGGTTGCGACGAAGTCACAGTTCGCCTCAAACCCAACAGCAACAACACTTTGTCTGTTTTTCTGGATGAGAAAACAACCAGGGATTCCGGGTGAAAAAGACATGCTATTCTCCCCTGAGACCGGTTAGCTAAGCCACGGTGTGAAAAACTGCATACATCTTCTTCACGTAATTGAGGGGATTCTAATCCAGACCTTTTCCAAACGGTGTTGGGAGAAGGGTGATTATAACCATTGGGCTATCCACGGTCAGTCAAATAAGAACCGAATGAAACAGTGGTAAGCAAAAAGAGACGTTTTAAAACGCACGCTATTTCTACCTTATCGTGGATAGGGCATTTCAGCCGACGACTGAACCGAGTTACAACCCTGTGAGCAAACATCAAAAACGTACGGTTTCCGTGGGCTCAGAAACACCAAAAATGGACAATGAAGGATTGGAAAAATGTTGCTTGGTATGAGGAATCCAGGAAGATGCCAGAAATGCCCAAATCGTAATACGGGTGTAGCAATGATTAGATGATACAGATTATCTGCCATTAATTTTCGGTTAGGCATATCCCTTTATTCGTCAATGGATACACTGGGGTTGCAGTGTCTCCTCTGTATTCTATCAACAGGATAATGCATCATGTCAAAAGGTCAGAATTTTACAAAATTGGATCCAGAAGATGAGAGTGAATTCGGCTTATTGCGATGGCCTCTCCAATCACCAGATCTTAATTCAGTTGAGAAGCGATAGGAAGAGAAGAGATCTGCAACCATCCAATTTGTGAAAACTGGGAAGAATTGAGTTAACATGTACCAGCTGTTCTCGGGCACACTTTCGACACATTGTTTAGTCCTTGCCACAACAAATCCAGTCTGTTCTGATGGGTGGAGATGGAGTTTCTCACTGTGAAATTCACCTAATAAAGTGGCTGCTGAGTGTATGGATTTTGAAAGAGTACTCGAGAGCCGATCAGCTTCGAAAAAAAAGTGTAATTAACACTACCTATATACGTATAACTGTATTTGAAGTTCTCATGGACGGTACTAGTAGTCAGATAGACTATTACGTATTTAATTTGTCCCATCGAATACATTATAATTCAGGGGTGGTCAACTGATCCTTCAATGTCGATGTTTTGCTCCTTAAAGTTTTGGCTGCCGTATTATTTGTTACTTTTCTGATTACAATGTACACTCAGATTTACACGAGTTAAAATCCAAAATTGTTTCATTACGCTATACAATGTATAGATAAAATTTTTGAAACATAAAATAAATGAACGCCCACTGAGTTTGTTTATTAAAAATGGAGTGTGGAAGAAGTTGGTATCATTGGAATTTCCAAGCTATGCCTTTAAAATGATTACTTACGATTGTATCGATGTCCTCGTAATCATTTCATTTAATTTTTTAATTAACATATATACGAACACTTTTTTTATACAATCATCCGGTTCTTCAGGGAAGCTCCTTATGATTATAGACCATCTCACAGAAATCCATAAATAACAATAAAACACTCAAAGACTCTAAAGAAAAACACGTAACTGTTCAGTGTAGCTGCGGAACCTGGAACAGAGTTCAGTTCCACCAGTTATCATCGTATTGTTTACAGAATGCTATAGTTTGGCCAAATGTAAATCACATATGGTTTGTGTGTTCCACCTTAACCGGACAGTGGCAAAGCGGTACCCATCCTCAGCATGAGGAGGTGGGCTTGTATTAACTTAATTGTCCAAAAAGGGGCAGATCCCACCCACACCGAAGGCAGTGCTAAATCAGTGGATGCCAGGATTTTTTTCTCTAGTTGACCAAACTAGAGAAAAAAAAGAAGAAAGAAAGAAATAAGTCACTGAAGACTTCGTGAATTGCAGTACTACTAAGAATAATCCTGAAAAACAAGCAGGATGAGTGTATAAAGCAACCGTTCATAACGATGGGTCGTTGGAACTTGTCAACTGCCTTCTTCTGTTGAACACGTCAACAGAAAACTGTTGAAATTGGAGACAATTTCAATCAAGTCTTTTACATTGTCAGGCGAGAACTGCGGAAGTTTTTATAGTAGGGAATTTCTAACGTCACAATAATAAGGGCAGTGGAAGACAACGTGCACTCAGTCTTCTCGCTGCTGGAAAAGGCAAGTGTCATTATTTTCTAAACCCAAGTGAACTAGTTTTGATTTGATAGAACCGTGCCCAATGATGAGAAAAGACGTGCAAATATTTGGAGAGAACCAAGATGAAATTTGCCGATCAGAAACAAACAGTACATAATCGATAAACTTGTATGTGATTCTACCCTTGACTGACGTGGTCCAACGACCTTGCCTGATGTTGTTAAGTTCCGACCAGATACGACGTTTTTCTTGCTTTATATTATTTAAATAGTTGCAGTAGTAATACCAGCAAATTCCATTGGCAGTGCGTGCTTGAGGTGATAACAGAACCATTTAAATATAAGTGATATAATGGCAATGTCCCACCTATTACTTGTAGGGCATCCGTAGAAACTGTCCTGCACGCACGTAGCATCGAAAGCAGCATTGAGCGCTGAAGAGAGTACAGCTTAAGTCGAAACTTGACAGTTTTAACACGCTCAAACCACATCGGAGAACCATAAGCGACAATTGGGAAAAACATAGCTTTGTGGTAGAGCAAGAGTGTCTTCCTGCCAAGATCCCAGTCAGATTTCGAAATTTTCACTATAGTCATAGTAAATTTCTTGACCTTCTCGAGAAGATCGTTGATGTCCTCATACTCATTTATTATGTGTGCTTTGTGCGACAGTGGTAGTAATATCAAATTATGCAAAAAAGCAAGCATAAAAAAAAAACAACTTTCCATATCCTGTCCATCCCCTCCAATAATTTATCTAGTCCTTCCTTAATTTATTCAAACTACCCACTTCCACAACGACAAATGGAAGTTTGCTCCAACAACTAACCATGGCAAACGGCAAACTACACGAAACAAAATGGCCTTAGTTGCGGATACTCCTAAAACCCTACAAGAAGAACAAGTTGATTCGTTAATCAAGGATTACTGCTACTCATATGCAGTACATTGTATTTGCGAACGTTAAACTTCAACTACAATTTTTCAGTCCATCTGCCTAATTTTTCTATTGCTTATTGCAGTTGCTTACCTTGATTTCTGTCCTTAACCACCCTGTCAGCCTTTGTATCATCTGCAAATTTAGACATGAAACCTGATATACCTTCGTCAATGCCATTAATAAGTACAGAAAGCAACCATAATTTTAAGTGCTTCAGTTACAATATACGGTATATAGATAGTCTATGTGATATGTATGAAAAATAATAAAATAAATAAATAATAATTGCAGGATTTCTAATAGTTCGATTTTAATGAAATTTGGAGTGCTCAACAAATCTTTCTAAAAGAGCCAAATAATTTTTTTTTTGAAAATCCATCCACGATGAGTGGAATTTATACACGTGGATGGATGGGCAGAATAAAAGACATGTTGAAGACAATAAGGCATTTTACGAGTACATGCTAAAGTGCTTAAAAATCATCTCCAAGGCAAGGGTGGTTTGGAGAATGATTTCATATTCATCTTTTTATACAAGTAAGGAAATCTTAAGGGTTACTTTCGTATAGTTAACCATTAAATAGATGAATATTTCTCAATGAGAAACAATTCCATTACTCGTGGCGTACTTTATCAATGCTTCAGTAGTAATTCATGGCCTTAGTTGCCTTGACTCAACAGCCAGCCAACTGCAACTCCATCATCTTCATTATAATTAAAAATTCTGTTACCCACAGCATGATTTAACCTAAAGGTACTCTAATTAGCCGTATAAATTGAGTCTCGCAACCGGTAACACAAGGCGAACGAAAACAGAGAGCGCTTGAAAAACTACACACACAGCAAGGATAAAAAAGGAAGGAAAAATCGTTTAACGAACATTTTTTATCCTAGTTAGCTTCACGATTAACTGATTACTCGAGCGGTTTCTAAAAAAAAAAGTGTTATCGTAGATAAGCACATTTATAGCTAATTGTTTGTCGGCCATTATGCAAACCTTCGGATGAGGGTTAGAAGCCTATCGAATTGCCCATGTGTTGCCATATGAAATCCATAATGGCATATTCGGAGAGGACCGGCGACGTTGACGGGTTCTAATTGAGCGCCCTTTCTCACTTCTTTGACAAGATTACCGTGCCTGAGTTCACAAGGCTACGCGACAATTTCTGGCAAGGTAAATAACATTCTTTCTTCCTTTATTTCTTCGTGCAGATTCCACTAAGATGGCCTTCACTCTCTCTGTCGCTACTACCTATTTTTCGTTGACCAATCACGAGGTAACTGTCACAGTTCGTTGACTTTGCCGTCCCCGGCAAACCTTGTGGGATTTCTACCTCCTCCTCCTCCTCATGTCTCCAGAATGCGAACTCTCTGAAGTAGTGCGGTAAACGCACAACAAACAGAGTTCTCATTCTTCTAGTCGAACAAAACCCTCGAAGGATCCACAGTGACTCCACACCCGGGGTTGGGATTAAAGTACGTGAGAATTGAACACATCTTCGCTTAAGTCTCAAAACGAAAAGAATGAAAAAAAGAAAACGATTTTTATTTCTTGGTAATCCTCATTTTAATAAGGACAGTTAGTAGGGAGTGGCCAGGAATTGATTGACCATTTATTCCACTTAAACGCTGAGAAATCTTATTAAAGATGAGGTCATTTAATCACTTCCTTTGCTATCACGAGATTCGGAAAACAAAAAGCAAACTTCCCGCTCGGCTTTCATTTCTTTGCGCTCCTCTGCCATTAATATTAATTGCTTTGATTAAGAATTCACAGCCGGCACGTGAAGCACGAGCTTTGCAATTCCTCTATTTAATTAGATAATACCTTGTGGATAGAAGAACAGCACGAGCTACAAGGACGCTCATGCGTGTCATTAAGGGTTTTTATAGCACCGCGCGCCTGTTTCTTTTCTTTCTTTCATCAGTAGAACAAATCTTCACTTTATCCTCCTGCCACACCTGACTAGTTGCTAAGATACGAGAGATATTGCGGCCGATGCAGGTCCAGCAGTAGCTTTTGCCACATGTAGTTCTGCGTGCCGATATTTGAAAGACTGTTGTTGCTCCTGGTATGGGGATGTTCAGAAGGCGAAAGCGATACAATTTTTTTGGGGGAGGGGGGATGCGATGGAAATAAAGCATTATGTGATGTTCGACCGTATTACTGTCGTTTTCACTTGGATTGGATTTAAAGAAGCTTGAAAAGGCAAAAGTCCTGTCATGCTGTTTTATTTCTTTGGAGATGAATTTATTTAGGCTTTTGCATAATGTGTAGGCCGTAGCATCGCGCCAACCTCGCGAAGGGATGGGAGGCTCTTCTCGTATTGATAGTAGATTTTCCTTATTTTATTAATTTGGTTGTTTCGTTAATTAGCTTTTTTATGGTAATACCAGTAGTTACCTGAATATGTAATGCGCTGGAGTTTCAGCGCTCTAGCTTTCACATGATTTAAGAGTGATTAATTCATTTATACTGTTTGTTTATTTGGGTTTTTCAACTGTAAAGATCTTTGCAAAGTACGTTCAACTCTGCCAGTTTTGCTAGGCTTTCTGTGACTTTTCTAGTTCGATTATGTAAGAGATTTATCTGATTCACTTACGAACTTTTAGCTCTCTTTTTCTAGTGACTTCTCTTACTCAGCTTTCACCTGTCTTACCCCATCAGTAGTTTTATTAAAAACATGCTTATATTACTCATATAAATCAGTATCTCGCGATGGACTCTAGCTGTCCCATGTTTTTTTTCTTTTGTTCTATTAAGCCTATCCCTTGGGCATCTTTCTTTTGCGAAATTTCGGCACTGGAACACATGCATTGTGGTAGCTGCTAGGATGAATCCCTTGAATAATTCCAATAATGAGCTCGTAACGAACAACTTTTAGTTGTCGCTCCAGTTAATAGATCCCAGTATTGCCTGAATACACTATGGTCCTTTCTTTTGAAATTGGAGCCCTCCCCCTTTTGCTTTGTCCAGAAATCATTTCAAGAGCAGGAAGGAAAAAAACCCAGAAAACAAGAGAATTAAGATCTATGAGAACT
Source organism: Mastigoproctus giganteus (assembly GCF_048544385.1). Classification (NCBI taxonomy): domain Eukaryota; kingdom Metazoa; phylum Arthropoda; class Arachnida; order Uropygi; family Thelyphonidae; genus Mastigoproctus; species Mastigoproctus giganteus. The sequence continues at coordinate 121,793,880 of NC_143576.1, read as the reverse complement.
GAGATCTCGTAGATGAGCATCTGTGAAATAAAATGTCCAAATTACTGGAAGCAAATACAATTGCAGTAAATGAATTCAGAATTTTATTTATGCTAAAATGAAATAAAATGTCCAAATTACTGGAAGCAAATACAATTGCAGTAAATGAATTCAGAATTTTATTTATGCTAACGCATCGTATTAATAATCAGAAAGTTATGAACACTAAGAAGAAAAAAATACTGCACGGCATATTGCAAATACATTATAAAGTTAATTGTTCTTGCATTTCAAGCTCTTTGGGCCTCAAAAGTTTGAAACGCACTATATCTGCTGGTTCATGGACCAAGATGATTGAGGATCATTCCATGGTGCGTGTTTTTTTACTCTTATTCAAATGCCTTATTCAAATTACCATTGTAGTTTTCCTTCGAGGGAAGTACAACCTATCAAATTATCATTTCTCCATTCTGCAATTTGGGAACTCACATATGATCAATCCGCGATTATGCAGCTGATAATCCACCTTACATAATATATATGTCATATTTTAACCTCATTCGGTCTTATTAACTGACGCGAGATGTTTTATTCTCAGTTTTTTTAAATATTATCCCTTCTAAATATAAATTAAATTAGTAATAAAACTATTTATATTTATTATTTAAATTCAGTTCTGAATCTATTTCTGTTAAAAGGGTCTTTTATAGTTAAATAATTATATTCGTTTGTGCAGCACTAATCTTTATATCTGAAGTAAGTCAAGTGAAGAATTCGTTGATTGCATAATTTGTGCAATATACGTAACATCCTCAGATTACCTAAACAATTTAAAAACCACATCCGATAATTCTGCTTCAATGCAAATCATAATGGACTTTATAGAATTTTGTCATTGAACACAAACTATGTCGTAGTTAACGCAGGTTCTTATAACATGGATTCAGCAGGCCTTTATATTCGTACCTTTTTAACAGGTCGACAACAGGAAGAAGATTAATGAGGATTTTAAGTCCCTTTCCTATCCTGCGAACCCGAGGTGGAAATAAACCCCTTAAAAATCGAGAAGCGTTTTGACGTATTTCTAATAAGAGTAATATTCGCTTTTTTGATTAGGAATTTCTTTTCCCTTTACGTTTACTTTATCTTAAGGATTAAGAATTTCTTTCAGGGAAGGAGACAGCAAATCTGTCAGACAGTCGTTGCGATGGTGGGTAAGAGGTGTCGACAGGTGTTTTTGCCACCAAATCTTCCAGTCGAACAGAGATGTTCGATACGAACATAACAGAATGATCCGCTGTGCATTTTGTGCAGCAGAATCCTCGACAGTTTTTACTACGGACAAGGTATAAAAACATTTTCTTTCAAGAAAGCTAAAGCACGCTGGCCGTGAACTGTTACAGGCATGATTGAGCTGTTAGGTGCAGTTGGAGAACGATGACAAATTTTTCCCTTTTTTATTTTCTTACGCTTTCAGCTTTCACTGGGATCGTCATGATATCATCTTAACACTATTTGTAGCACGTGTTTTCAGGTCTTGTGCGAAAGATACGTCTTCTTTTATCCATCTATTTGTCCATCCATAGAAACCCGTTAACAATAAAGGAAGAACGACGAGTTTTTTAGTTTAATCCCATCCGCAGAAGGACGAAGACTACGGATACTTTAGATAACGGATAGTAATCATAATTAGCCGAAACCCATGAAATATATACAGAAGAATCCTTATTTTGTTCTACTTTTCATAATACTTCGATATTTTTCAATAAAGTATTTATTAGAAAAACAGTAAAAGAATTATATAAAAAATTACCTTTACTTTGATACTATATACATGTATGTAGTGTGCGCTCTTCGTCTTAACCACGACTAAACTTTCTGCAAATCCTGCAAAAACTGTCTTTTAAAAGCAATCCGAAAACAAAAGGATTATGCACTTGTACTGTAAAGATTTCAACAGATCCTGAGTGAAATTTTTACAGTACAAGTGCATAATCCTTTTGTTTTCGGATTGCTTTTAAAAGATAGTTTTTTAAAGGAGAAGTGGCTTCCAAATGTCGGTTTTCATCTCTAAAATGGCATGAAAGCATTGTACGCTAAGACTGCATGTGGAAATAACTGATGCAGACGAGTCTGCTTGTCAGTTTAGACTGAATTTAGACATCTTTGATGAATCTTCTGTGTCAAAACGACAAGGAAAGAGTTGAACACATTTAGAAGACGTATGTGTTTTCATTTGCTTTTGCTAACACAATCAAAATACCGCTCTGAGTACTACTACAATATAATTATGACAACGTTCTCAAACGCCAAGAAAGCAAAGAAAACTAGAATAATTCATGCCATTTTAAATTTCAGCAGCACAGACTTCATTTTTAGTTTTTATCTGCTTTTCCCTCTTAATGGATTTGTATTTACATGTCAGGACATTTTTGAATTTGTTCCTCACCAAAAAACGAATTCTCATAAAAACAAAATAACAACCTTCACGCGATTACTTTTCAGTGAAGTTATGGTTTAAAAGCTTATCTTATTAAAATGCAAAATAAAAATGAAAAATAAACGAATTTTCATTAAGCAGTTCGAAAATATAATCACTTCCTTCTGTTTACTTCCATCTAACTGATTAAAATAAGTGTTTTCGTTAAACTGTTTTCATTCAGGAAGACTTCTAACAAATCCATTTAGCCTTTTAATACAGCGCCATTATCATTTCTTAAAATAACACCTGTCAGGATAACTGTCATGTTAGCAACTAGCTGTGCATAACTGAAGTAATGCAAAGATATTTTGAATAGGTTAGAACATCCTTTAGATTCTACTAAGAAGTGGTCAGAGTGATGCAACCTTAAATTTAAAAATGTCGATTGCCGACTTAAAAATCACTGCTTCTCCATAATAAAGGACTATATTATAAATCAACAGGGCTTACCTTTATTTTAGATATAGGAAGCTTCTTTTCCAACTCTCCTTGTCCAACTCCATGGACAAGGAGAGTTGGAAAAGAAGCTTTCTATATCTAAAATAAAGGTAAGCCCTGTTGATTTATAATATAATAGAATATAGGAAATATCGAGCACTTAATAGCTCTCTAGTATCAAATAATAAAGGACTATATTAAGTCTTCCCAAAGGTTAGCCTGCTGGAAAGTTGGGCAACGTACAGCTTGGTCTACGTACAGCACGCGTGAAATAGAGTGAACTCTTAGTTCACTGTTAAAATATACCTCTTAATATTCAGTGACGTATCCAGGTATCATCTTAAGTGGGAACATGGCAACCAGGCTTTTGAGTTTTTTTTTTTTTTAGAATGCCTCCTGCGTTCTTTTTCTTTAATTTCAGATTTTTGGTAAGGGGGGTTTGTCCCCTCTGCCCACCCCTGAATACGCCCCTGCCTCTTATCTATTTTGTTTCCGTGGAAAGAGAAGCTTTAGGTGAAATTTTAAATAAACGTGTGTGACGCTTCAAGGTCTTCGTTACCTTGGCCCAACTTGTAAAGAACTAGTGAACTTGAACCGAACTAATGGAATTGAACTGAATTAATGAACTTGAACTGAAGTGATGAAATGAATTCAGTTGAACTTCCATGGAAGTACAGTTCCTTGGCTTAGGAAAACTCATTTAGAAAAATCATAATGATAATTAACATAGTTAAGAACTGGCAAATGGGGTAACTATGATCCGAAGAAAATTACTTATGAGATTAAGGAAAGCTAAAAATTTAGCGCATAGAACCATAAGTTTCGCTGATTGACTGGCCTTCGCAATCGGAGGCTGCATCTGTTTTCTCGAGTTGCATTGATATTGCACTGTGAAGATGCTGTGGATGGGGTGGGGGATCATGTTTCTATTTGATTTAATTTAATTTTTGAACCCTACTGAGGTCTTAAATCCACCCCACATTTCGCAAATCTGACTGCAATTCACAGCAAATTCTAGATTCTAGGGTGTGTAAAGCGCGTGTTAGCAGAACATTAAAGACACATTTTTTCAATAAAAATCTACAACCTTTAATGAACATTATTACAGCATTTAGATAAAAAACAAACTACATATATACATTCATACCAATTTCCATATATTTGAACCATACTACAGTACACTACATTAAAGTTCTGGGGGGGGGGAGTGCCCCCGAACTTTACTCTTTCCCTCAAGTTGGTAACGCCTCTCCAAGGATTCCAACCAATCCCCATACTGTTTATTTTTTCCATTCCTTCTTATTTGCTAAAACAACTCACCCCAGCTGTCTCCCTAGCGCACAAACCAACCTTTCTCTAGAAATTTCTTATTTTTTTTTGTACGGCAGTATGACCTTTTCATATTTGCCGGGTCACCTCCAAAACACTCATTTTCGTGTCCACACCTTCTCTGCTAAGTATTTCCAACTTATCCAAAATTCAGTCGCCCTGACGCCGTTTTCTTTTGACGCGAACACTGGACGTCCACTAATTTCGTGTTTACTTTCTAACAGTGGCTTAGATCAAAAGAGACTTCGTAAATCTCGTATCACGGTCCTATTGGTCTTGTCCTCAGCAACCCTTTTCTCGCCTGTTCACAAAATGGCACCCCTTTTCTAGTCATTGCGCTGTCTCTGTTTATTCTCTTGTATTATTTAAATTACTTCTTTACCTTTAGCCACTATTTTAATCCATACGCCTAAAACTGTCCATTACTAAATCCAGTGCCATCTTACAATGCCATAATAATCGAGTATCGCCTAGAAACAGGTCGTTATGGCCTTTCTTTTTATGAGGCGTCCACCTCTTTTTCTTAAGCTATTTCGTCAGTAATTGGCAGATTATAAGCGTATGTATCCAAACAATTAAAAACCTGTTTATGGATTTAAGTATTCTTCAAGTTTTAAGTGTTCAACGTAAAGGCCAACAGTTTTATTCTGGACAATAACAAAATAATTAAGTTGTTTTGTATCTAAGAAATACTTGGAAAAGGCAATTGGTTACGTCACGGCTTCTCTTTGTAATTTAGAGCCACGGAAGCAGCAATCACACTAATGGTCAAATAATGCCATCGTGTTCTTCTCCCTCTAATTTCTCTAATAAGAACAAATAAAATGCCAGTCTTGAAACACGCACGCACACACATACATCCTGCCCTAATGCTGTCTTCCTGTTTTTTAAGGTGATGTGCTTTGACAGCTGTTCTGTTATTGCCAAGTCATCAGAGATCCGGAAAGAAATGACTCCGGGATGAATCAGCTGTCAGAGCACGGCAAGTTCTGGTAAAAAAGAGACGACCACAGCGCATTTAAACAATGTCTGGAAGATGGGGTGAAATCCCGACGGAATGCGGTTGCTATGACACATTTCACTTTCCATTGGTTACATAAAGTAAGGCTACTTGCAATGAGATCAACGCCACACATGTAAAGATACGGATGGGATGTAACGGAACAAAACTCCTGAGAACCCAGCCACAATCAACAAGAAATTGTTTCATCCATAAAGTGTGCGTTAAAGTGAAATGTGGGAGATTGCTTTAGTACGTTTTATTTAGCACTCCCCAGCCAGCCGTAGCTGTCACTCGCTGTGTTCGGACTTAATTGGACCTGAAATCAATAAATAGCTGCAAATATAGAAAGAGAAGTAAAAGAAAGAAGAGAGAGAGAGAGAGAGACGAGTCAGGCTGATAGAAGAGAATGGCGCAACAAAATGAAGGGTAAAAACTACACGTAAACTGAAATAGGATAGATATAACAAGAGAGATCAAATTTTATTTTTGAAAAAGGGAAAGCAATCATGTGATCAGAGAAGATTTGTGAATTGCAAAGCTGCTGTACTCTGAACCGTGGTCTTTCACGCTCTTTCTAGCACAAAATAGCTTTCTGCTTATGACTTCCTCATTTGTATTCATTTGAATCTGTGACATTTTGTCCAGTTACCCTTGACTTCTACTGATTGGTAGGAGAACTCGGCTTGAAATGTCTACAAGAAGTGCGTGAAGGAAAGAGAAATAGGGAAAACTTGCTGATAAGATCTCAAATGTGCAGGTTACTTGGCACAAGGGACATCGATTCACTTAGTTGTTGTTTGGTTTTTAGGAGCATTAGCAACTAAGGCCATATTGCTCGGGGATATGCGGTGGTCATTCCCTGACCTTTCCGCATCCTCCGTATTTGGTAGGATTCACTTAGATTGAGTTGTCTAAGTCTAACTGGCCATTTTAAAATGGTTTAGGTATTTATATCGCCCTCGCCGATGCGCGATCTCAGTTATAGGGGTTTGGATAATTGGTTGATGTAATGGTCGCCTCATCGAATAAAAACAGTTTAACATTGTCAGAATTTGGTCATCCCAAAGTTACTTTGATTGTTATACTCCGGTGCTTCGACACGTGTGTGGGAATAGGACGGAGGCACCGTTGCAGATCTTGTTAGGCAAGGGTTTTATAATAATGCCCTCAAATTTTAATGCTGTGTCCGTTAACCCTACAAACCAAGTATTCTTTTGGTGAAAAGAGAGTTCAAAGCACGAACTTCAACTTGGTCTAAGCTATCTAAATATCCATTGGAAACGGAAGGGGTTGCTTATTTAGGGTTTCGCTGGCTGCACCTTGGAGGCGTAGAGATTCAATTAGTGTGAAATGTTTTAATGCATATCAAAGGAAGAGGGAGGGGGCTAACTTCGATGGATGAGTCTAATTTGGTCTCTACAAAGATTTTGCTTAATCCAGAAGGAAAAGTGTCGATAAAACTTTACAAGCAATTGTTTCACAATAAGGAAATGTCATCGTTGGATCTCCTTACCGTTTGTTCTTATTACGTAAGGCTTGAAGGTCTAATTAGCAAGAAAGATAGCCATTTTTTGGCACATATTCCACTTCTTTAGGGATTCCTTACCTGAGACAGAGAATTATAAAAGAGTGAAGCGTAGTCTTTTCTTTATCCAGTACCACCAAAGATACTTGGTAATGCCAGGAATTCGACGAAAAATAAAACAAAATGATAATCGTTCATCAGCCTTAAATAAAAATATTGATTTCTTACAGCTCACAAATTAGCGGGTCGAAAAATTTGAATTGCAAATAAGAAAAAACTAGTGAAGGGCGTTGGAACTCAAGACAGAGTCAACATAATTAAGAGGACGCTGATAAAAAAAAAAAAAAAAACAGATTTGCTTCCTTAGAGTACTAATTTTTATTCAGACAGATGTTTTTCATGGCATTATCCTCTGTTGCCAAAAGGCTCCTGCACATCAGTTCTAGCAGGAGATGTTGATACAACGGCTCAATGTCACCTGGAGTAACTGGTCGAGTTAAGAAGCTTTTTATTTGCTCCCACTTTTTATCTTGGCTGGTGTTTGTTAATACAGAAAACCTCATTATCCAATTTATCTGGCCATTGAAGTCAAGTGAGTTTTCAGCACCATCTATCGGATTCTTGGGGATGGTGCATATTTCAGAAAGCAGCGTTTAGAAATAGCGAATTACAGATAAAAGTTAGTTAAAAGGCGGTTCACAACTGAGTTTTTAGTTGTTTTTGTCCACTACAAAGTAATTGCAATGACAGGATCACATAAATACAGTAAGCGTGATTCACGAATTCAACATCTCAACAAACTGTTTGTTGCTGTGAAATGGAACACTTTTAATATCCATACCATCAAAGAACTGTTCACGTAATTGTTCAAAAGGAAGACAGGCAGCTCCTTAATCTTCTTGAGACCAGCTACCGTAGATGTAACGTACTTTCTAAGCTGTCACTTTAGCTAAAATAAATTGTCTTCAATCACGCTGCTAACACAAGTAAAACCTTGCGCTACTGCTCTTGGTGTTTTTTAATTTGGAGACTGTAATGAGGCTATGTTCAAGGAGAGCTTATTATCCCTTCGTAGCTTCGCCTGAGTCTCTGTGGGAATGAAACAACAGCGTGATTCATGTTAAAGACTTCCACTTAACTTAATGCCTCCAAGTAAGTCACAGATGTAGGATACGATGCCTTTTTGAGGTCTAAAATTCAGCACGGATTTGTATTTCTGTTCTTAATCCTAAGCAGAAAGAAAAACTCCACGCTTTTAATTCAGGTTGCAGTTCAGGTTTAACTGAGATTGCAATGTTTGACTACATAAACAAGCAATAATGTATACTGTTAGAATCTGTTGGAAAAGTTAGAATTCACTGGTATGGTCAGAATGGACGACACCCGTTCACTATAGCTCAGTTATTCTCCAAAACACTTCTTTTAACCCCCCCCCCCACTTTCAGAAAATCTTGGGACCGCCGCTGAGCACAGTCCTGTGATTGCTGGATTAACTATAAGTGTCATCATGGTGATATCTCTCTCTCTCTCTCTCTCTCTCTCTCTCTCTCTCTCTCTCTCTCTTTAATCGCAACATCCGACTCATCCATTATAGTAAGAATTGCTTCCTGAATTCAGAAGCTGCGGACAGAAAGAATGCCAGCAAACGTGGTTAGCGGGGTGATGTTATGATCAAACATAAATGCGTTACTGGGTGGCACACATCATTTTCTCTGATGGTTATGAGCTCCTCCAAAGGTCATAAATCTCGGTAATGAACCAAGAACGAACAATTTGGGCTTTCACCAATATTTATTTGATCACTATATAAAATTTAAAGCTCACAAGCTTCTGAATTTCTTCTCATTGCAGTATATATTACCACATAAATGTGTATACTCGTTCGTGGTTTTTAAGTTCCGTAATTTATCAACAGCTTATGTGAACTTTTGAAAATGAGGAATGATTATTATCGGTCCACATTGAATTACGTTCAACAGGTGGAGAATCTCATACAATCCAAAATTCATAAAATTCAAATCCAAATCTCCAGAATGAATGAACTTTTTTTCTTATTTTTCGAACGGCGCTTAGAATTGTGTTTTTGTGAGACGCCTTAATACTTCCAGAAGCACAATTCTGTACTTATTCTTAAGGAAAGATAATTTAAATATAACGTTTGATTTGCAAAATTCGGCACCTAATATAAACTAAGCGAAATATACACAAAACCATAAATCCAAAATGTGAGGAGTTTAATTGCAGTGAAATCCGTATTTTTAGTCGATGCCTTGACGTTGATATAAAATGTCTACTCTAAAAATATGTCGAAACGTAAAGCTGATATTACAAAATCAGAGCTGTTTTTGCATCGTCAAATGCTCAGGTTCAAAATAGCTAATGTAAAATAGTTAATGTAAACTGTTTTAGACGTTTTTACAACTAATCCATGAGATGTTAGCACGTTCATTCTGCTGTCGATTTTTTCTGGATGAAAAACCCAAGTTTCTAGGACGAAGAACACCCAACCTCTTCATTCAAGACTAATAGTCTCGAACGCGGTGAAAGAAGTGGTCATCGAGGTGGCTACAATGTGAAAGAAGCTTATAACAGCTCCTACCATCTAGATGAGTCCCGTCAACCCCCCCTAGTATTTTCAACTTTTCAGGTTAGTAGTGTTAAACCTATTTGAAAATAATGGTAAATGATGACAGAAGATACACGAATATAGGAGTTTCTGAAAGGAGATATCAAGGTTTTGGGGTGGGGGGCGCTTCTATAAACGAGTGACAATGGACGAAACTATCAAACTATCACGGGGAGGATTTTCACAATGAAAACAAGGTTTTCATTATGTGTATATTTGTTTGCTTATTATTTCCCCAAATACACACTTACACTTCCATTTGTAAGAGTTCAATAAATAGAAATTAAAAAAAAACTTTCGTGAAAATTTTCTCCCTAAATATCAATTCTTATACTACGTGGGTTTTTAAAGTTAGTTCATTCCCCTTCATTCCTAAGTCTCCTTAATTCTGTTTTAAGTCGTTTAAGACTGAATGAAGGAGCCAGTTATTCGGCAAAACAGGAGGCCGTTAACAGTATAGTCAAGTATGATCTGATGATGGGTTCCGGCTAAATAAACTAACTTTTAAAAAACCCAACGTGGTATAAGAGTGGTTATTTAAAGAGAAAAATTTCATGGAAAATCACCACGTCAGTCATTTCTTAATTATAAAAAGTTTCAGTTCTATGAAGTTAAATATATCTCAAAAATATCCTCTGAGAATAGTTATTACAAAGTATGAGACCTGAAAATATTCAAATTTGAGCCTTATTTCGGGACATTTTATTGCCTAACAAAATTTAGTAAAGTTAAAATACTAACCAGAATTAATCGATTTGGTGTAGCAACAAAATAAACGACCACATTACAGATGAAAAACAAATACACTCAATGACAGAACAAATGATAATATTATTATAAAAATAAGACAATGAGAAATGAAATTGCTGGGACACACTTTAAACTGAACGGGTAATACAAGGACTGAGAATATTTGGAATGAGAGAAGAGGAAGTTCAGAATTTGAAGACAAGTCCAGAAATTGATGGACAGCAGCTTCATCTAGATCTCGTTAGAAGATCTGTTGATAGGAAAGACAGGAGACGGCAACTAAACTTTTTTCTTTCATTTTTTAAGATTAAACTTTGGTTTTCTTATTTCAAAAATTTTAAAGGGATTTTTGTTCTTATTGATTTTGTTTTATGAAAATTACCACCAGAGGTTCAGCAGCAGTCGTAGTAGGAATAATGGCGGACTACTTTTTAACATTTGATGCAAAAAAACATTTTCGCTGTAAATATATTTTTGGGACATATTTTTAATGTTCAACACAATATTTATTCGACAAGTCTGACTCGTGGAATAACATAGTCCTAGTTTCCTTAAAATAACTACGAATACAGTATTGAAAACTTCTTAGACTCTCAAGTAAAAATGGAGGGAAAAAACATTTAATGTATTTATCGAACGAAAATTAGTGACTTTTTATTTGAACGACGATTCCCATTCTTCGTGTATATACCGTGAAAATGTTATTGGCTGATGAACCACGAATATTAATGCTCCATTGATCCTCGGACGCGTTGCAGGAGACATGAGCGGTTAAGTCCGTCACACGATCGAGGGAAGTTTATGGCATATCCGGGTCTAACCAGCAGGCTGTGACAGCCCCCTAATGAGCTTCAAAGTGACCAGAAAACTGCTGTATCTTCCACTCCGTCACCCCTAACTTGGTGGATAAAAGACGGCTTCACCTTAAAGGAGAAATAAACTTAAGAAAGGCGTGCAGTCGACTCTTTATGTCGACGCTTACGTCTAAAGCAGGTCATTCCGGAAGTCTTTAATCGTCCATCTCACACGGCTCAGGACAAGTCGCCAAGTTACTGAGCGAGAGCGAGCATTAGTAAGGAATTACTTAGCAGGGATGTGGGAAGACGATAATTCTAACCAAAATATGGGATTTTTATTAGACGGTAAGTCGCAAGTGCCTAATTAGGAGGCAGCAATGCAAGATACTTATTAACTTTTTTCCCTGCTTAAATATCCACAAAAGAAGAGAGCACAGGCACTCGTTCTCTGCTAGTAGCGAAAATTGGCTGACCATGGTTTACTGATTATGGTGTGACAACAGTGTTCAGATGATCATCAGTTTGAGCAAACACTTTTTCGGGTGGTAGCTATCAAAAGAATGGTCGACTTCATTACGTAGATTGTAAAGAGTAGTCTGTTTATTTGATAGGGACGGATGGCACTGACGGTCTTTCTTCCTTCTGATTTCCAGGAAAGTTTTTGTGATTGTTGTCTTTCCACACTTTTCACCTTCATCTTTGTTTCTGTTCTGTGGTGGCCTCAAGACTCTCGTCCAAATCCACCTAGAACTATAATCAAACATGTACTCTATGAATATTACAAGTGGCCTGAACATTATATTCAGGCCATCTCACCACCAGAAATCAGCCACCCTTGGGCAGCTGCTTCTTGGCGCCCGTCCCAGGCACTTTTTCCAACCTGGGTCTACTAAAACTCTCATTGTGCGAATTGACACCAATCCCACACCCACCCGAGGTGTGGGATTGGTGTCAATTCGCATACAGGTGGAATTTACCTATACAGGTGGAATTTACCTCGCTTGGAATCCCATCGAAACAAGAGGAACTGTCATAGGCATTTTTATACCGTGGCTAAGTTAGTTGGTCTCGTGCGAGGAGTGCAAGTCTCCCCTTCCTGGAAATAACTCTGCTTTTTCATTTCTAAAATAGGCAAACAGGCCACAGTATTCATGACGCTATATACAACCGCCAATTCTAATTCTAACCAACCAATCAGCCATCAATTAAGGATGGAAAGACGATAACGTTAGCATAAAAGACGGAATTTAGTAAATAATTAAATGAATAAATGTCGAGATCATGGAAGTACCCAGGTAAGAACGAAAGGTTTCAATTTTTGAGAAAATACCTGCTTCATCTGCACGTTTTCTGAAATACATTTTAGAAATAATAAATAACATTTTCGATATTAATTAGGTGAATTTAGCGGATATTTGTCCTACATTATAAACATTTGCATTAATCCGTTGCTTTCTATAAAAAGCCTTTGTAAGGTAGTAAATTTTAGCAAAAAGGTACCAAAAAAGATCGCAAACATTCCATTTTGTTCTGCTCGTCTCTTTCGCCTTCAAGTTCTGTTAGCGGGATTATAGTATGGCAAGCTATTTGTGCGTGTTTCAAAAGAAAAACGTAAAAGCATGAGCACAAAAAAATGTAAATGTCCCTCAAAGAAAAGGAAGATTGCAAACTCCTATCATACTTGCATGTTCTGAACGGTAAATTTCCGGCGTTGTTCTTTTTTTTATTTCTTAACTGGAACGAGTAAGAGTTCTCACTCTACCCCTTCAGAGATTGCAGATGCCTTAGGATCCTTGTTCACCCAGTTTTCTGCTTCGGCCACGCATAATCCATCATTTCAAAAGATTGAAGCTGTAGCTGAGAAATTCAAACTGTAATTCGCCGCTCTCTGTCATTGTAACTAGCTTCTACTATTTACTTGAAAAAGGTGAACTACCGGCAGTTCACCTTTTTCAATCGGATCTTTATTGAATATAGATTCCCCAACACTTGGCGCCATTTTTATGTACTGGAAATCCCACAAGGAGGAAAAGGTCATGCAATTTCTTTTGCAGGCTGCTTGAATAAAGCTCTTGAAAAAATGATGCATCATCAACTCACTTGGTATCTTGGGTCCTGAGGCTTGATCACTGAAGATCACTGAAAATCAAAATTTCTTCGTAATTATATTCCGAAGAAATATAACAATTGTCATTAATAACCCTTGGCTAAGTCCATTTGATCTAAAAACGATCAGCTTGGTTCAGATTAAGCATTGTAACTGTTGAAAGAATACGAGGTTCAATTCAGAACTAGTTATATTTGCTTAAAAAATGCGAAATCACATTCGAAAAGTATGCATCATCTCTGTGACACTGCAGCGTTGTAAAGTTCTTGCAGACTAGAATTGAAGAAGACCAGACAATATTTGTTATGCAAGGCGTATTCAAGGATCATATCATTTACAGTAGGAAGGGGTGGAAGTTTGCACATTAGGGAGGAGATTGCTTCCTGTAAGCAGAAAAATGCTGTTAGCCGTGCAATATCCTATTTGGGTTCTGACTAGGATAATTTCTTCATGTCTATTTGGACGAGAGCTAGAGCGCCAAAATTGTGGCCCAGATTTTTGCAGAAGCTGTGACTGAGTTTGCCATATTAATATCCGTTGATTTTTACAAATTCTTTTTATAGTGAACCTATAATCAATAAATATTACTTGCAAATGGACTGGGGCTGAGCTGAATGGATGGATACCAGGAAGCGAATGTGCAGCAAGACCCGCACATTCGCTTCCTGGTATTTCGAGGTGCCATGGGATTAAAAGTAGACAACTCTGCGGGTGCACATGGAGACGTATCCACTCAGGTCTTATTTAATACGGAATGATCAGGTGCGACGGTGTTTTGCAAAGTTAATGAAGACCACTATGAATCAGTATATGTTGTACTTTTTTTGGATTTCTGGCTGGAAAATACACAGGTTGATCATTTAATTGGCGGAATGGACATTAATTTTAATCTTCGTCGTTAGGGTGTGCCGTTTCTCTCTCCTTTTCGAAATAACCTCCTTCGAAGTGCATAATACATTTTGCGCCATCGATGAACTCGTTTCTAGAAATACTTCCGGAAGCAATTTCTTGATGTCTTTGAGAATGGTTGTTGTCTCCACAGATTCTCGACTTTTTTTAATGCGCCAGTGCCCCTTGAAAACCGCAGTTTTCCTTAAACATTTATCTTCATAGACCTCTGGCATTTCCCTGAGTCTCTGTAGCACTCATACCACGTCGAATACAATAGAGAATAACAAAACGTTGCTCAGTCTTAAAATCTTCCATAAATGAATGAAAGTTTTGAAACTACCATTTTGAAACTACCAGACAACATGTTAGAACTTGCAGTTGTGTCAGCCTATTCGTAGACATACACTCTCCTGCCGTCTACCGGCAGTTCACTGAAACTTGACTGGTTTATATGGTGACTCCATTCTGTGAATTAATTGATGAGCCTGTGTGTTTTCTAGAGCAAGGTTAATGCATATAATTAATAAATAAATAAATTTTCTGTTTATAGTCCGGGACGACCACATGGTCAGAGCAGTTCAGAGGAGTTCACAAGACAGAGAGAATACAAGAAACATCACCATATTCAGCAGCGACGGGCTTGATCCCTGGTTACTCAAAGCACTCCGGTTATTTATGCACCCTCGCGCCTGACTACGGCTAAGGCGACCATGGAAGCTGTTCAAACCATTGCTTGCAATGGTTTGAACAGCTTCCAAGGCTATTCAAACAGCTTCCAAGGCTATTCAAACAGCTTCCAAGGCTATTCAAACTTATTCTAGGCTTGCAAATAGGCCATTTGCTATATGACTGCAGTTATCGCTTATTTTGATGAAAGTTTTTACCACTAGCTCTATTGTCTTTACTAATACTTAATGTAGGTCTAATTCAATCTGTTTTCGTATGTGTTGTTTTAACTCTGTTCCTAAAAGCGAAATGTCCTCTACTTTGAGTCTGTACTTTACCAACTGCCTTCTTCAAATGCGATCATTGGCTGAGGTTTCGCGATTACGATGGAAACGGGAAATGTTGATTGTTTTCATAGGGCCTATTGCTAGGCCTATATGACCTTAACAATCAGTGAAATTGGTTAAGGAGTTCTCCTTTGTAGATTAATAGGAATCTTTATTGCAAAATGTATACAGGACGCGCGATCACGATCTTAAAAGAAGTGCAGAGGTTGCGAAAAGTGACCCACACTTAGTACATTGGACGATAAACAAAAGCGATTTGATGTATTTGTATGGCCACGATCTATTTAATTTTACCAGACCTAAGTTCATCATGTGGTAGCAGAGAAGTGGTGGTTTTTGCATGTTTCTAGTGATTTTGATGATGAAGGAATGCAGTGACACAACTCTTTTTAGTTACTTCCGTCTAGATTCTTGAATATTTTCCATCCTAACGTTAGAAATTATATTAATGTTATTAGGAAAAAAAACAATAATTGCAGACTCCAGTCGACAAGAGATTGGAGGAATTTCATAAAACATGTCTTCGCATTAAGTATTCATGTTGGCTTTCGTTAAAAGCAGTGAATTGTTGATAATAAAAACAAAGTTAGTTCATGCAATAATAATATAACCATTAATCAAATGAACTGAAGACCCGAAGCATCTGGTTGACTCCCCGCTAAACAATGGGAGGATGAAGAGGAATGGGACGAAATGCCGAATTTATTCAGTAAAGATTTTCCCAACCTGAAAATTATACACAAACTGAGGCGCAAAATGGAATGCAGCCTCCGTAGCAAAAACAGCAACGTCACCAGGGCCGTATCATTACAAATTTCGCGCTGCTGGGGCTCTTTAGAGAAGAAGTTAGATGAGGTCATTATAGAAAATGAACAGCCACCAATGCCCAACTCCAACAAACTAATCAAACCCTATCTGAAGTAACCAAAAATCCAACTATAGCAGCTCTGAATACCTTGCTACCCTCCAACCAAGCTTCTGATGAAGATACTCGGCACCGGTTGTCTTATGCTGCCACGCTCAAACTACCTCAGATCCCCACCACACAGAACAAGCATATGCTGATTATAAAAGCTATAGAAGGGTGCGACATCCCAGATAGTGATGGAGTGAAGGACACCGTCCTAAAGCAGATAAAACCAAAATTAGACAATCTCCAAATCAAAATCATTCGTAAAATTCGCGACAAAGGGATAACATTGGAAGCAGCCACTAAGTCAGATCTAGAACAGATCAAGTTTTGCGGCACACCTGAAGATCTAACTCTCACCTTTGAAACCCCCAAACTCAGGGGGCCAAGTTTAATTGTGTTTGATGTAGATGGCTCAATCCAAAAAGATGACCTACTGGAGGAAATGTATAACAGAAATCTCTTTGAATCCATGAGCAAAGAAGAAGCCATTAAGGAGATGAAAATTCAATTTTCCACCAATGCACGGACTCGTGGTCGACTTAATTGGGTTATAGAAGTGTCCCCCAGGATAAGGAAATTCCTACACAGCCAGGATAGAATTTTTATGGGCTGGTCATCCGACAGATTCAGAGATTTTGTACCTGTCCTGAAATGCTACAAATGTCTTGGTTATGGGCACACCTCTGCTAAGTGTCTTAAAAAACAACCAATATGTGGGCATTGTGCTGAGGCAGGGCATCTCTACAATGACTGTCCCAACAGCGCCTCACATCCTAAATGCTCAAATTGAAAAGCAATTAACAAACCCTACGATCACTCTGTGCGGGATGGAGCGTGCCTTGTATATAGAAGAGCAGCAGATATAGTACGCAATAAGACTAACTATGGAAAATAGGATGCTCAACCCCCCCCCCCCCCCTCTCCCAGACTTCGTATAGCTCAGATCAATGGCCAAAAATCCATCTCAGTGGCAATACAGCTTCATCTTCTAATGGACGAGTTGGATCTAGATATTCTTTTCCTTCAGGAACCATACTGCGTCCGTGGAAGGGTCTCTGGTTACCCCCTGGCTTTCAGGAAAATCCAGACGACAAACCAATTGTGCCTCGCTGCTATCATCGTCCGCACCTACTGGTAACACAAATAGAATCACTCTGCACTCCCCACCTTGCGGGGGCTACAATAGAAGGCAGCTTCGGTCGTATTGCGGTCCTAACAGCATATTTCCAATTTGGTAGAGATATCCTCCTGCACATAGCTCGACTAGAACAAACCCTTGACCTCCTGGAGAACACTGATGTCATTATAGCAGCAGATTCGAATGCCCAGTCGACACAATGGTTCAACACCTCTACCGATGCAAGAGGAGACATGTTAGATGAATTCATTGCCTCACGCGGCCTTGAAATCATCAACAGACCAAGACAACCAACCACCTACTCTTCGGGAATTGGAGAGTCTAACCTGGACATCACACTGACTACTTCTTCTCTTCGCAATAGACTCCTCCATTGGCAGGTGCATGACACGGCCACTACTAGCGACCATCGCCTCATCACTTACAGTGTCACCGATTCTGCCCTCCCTCCTCAAGTGTCGATCCAGGATATTGTAAGATTCTCTACTAAAACAGCGAACTGGGACCAGTTTGACAATGTAATTCAAGATGTTCTTCATGACCCAGCTAGTAACTCCTACCAATCAATGAACATTGTGCAGAAAACAGACTTTGTGCAGAGTCTGCTTCTCAAAGCTTCAGAGGCTTCCATGAAAATATGTTCCAGGAACCCAAGATCTGTACCATGGTGGGTGCAGGAACTCACTTACCTGCGCAATTCTCTGAAGCGCGCTCGCAAAGAGTACCAACGCCGCAAGCGAAGGACTGAACCGTCTCACATCGTAGAACAGTATAGAGACCGATTCAAAACAGTCCACCGTGAATATACTAACAAAATTTACCATGCCAAGCAGAGCTCCTGGCGTTCCCTTGTCGATACTGAGGGGAACCGGAATCTGTGGGGTTTAGTCCACAAACTCGTGAGTTATAAGCTGGGATCCATGGATGTCATACACTCTGTCCGCTCTGATGACTCATCTGAGACTACACACTGGGAAGATACAGCAACTGGATTCTGGATGAACTAATATATCAGGACAACACCAACTCTGACACTGACATCCACAGGAAGATAGCAGTACAAAATTCCAGCTCCAGTCAGACATTATGGAGGAACCATTCACAGAGGAGGAAGTCGATGCAGCAATTAAAAAAATCAAAAAAGGTAAAGCTCCTGGTCTGGATTTTATTGAAGGCGAGACTGTGCAACGTCTCTGGGCCATAGCTCCAAGGATACTTCTTCAGCTCTTCAACACCTGTTTGAATGAGGGTAACTTTCCATCACGTTGGAAGCATGCTAACCTGAGGCTCTTACCTGAGGATCCCACAGGTACCTCCAAGGCATACCGCCCGATTGCGCTGCTTCCCATTCTCGGCAAGGTTTTTGAGAGACTGCTGCTCTCCCACTTCCAACCCCGATTTGAAGCCAGTGGTTTGGCTTTCTCGCTTCAATTTGGATTCAAACAAGGGTGCTCCACAATTGATGCTCTATCTAAAACCCTCAAAGTTGCAGAACAGTCGGATGCAACTTATGTACTGGGAATCTTCATTGGCTTCAAAGGAGCTTTTGACACAGTGTTGTGGCCGGGCGTCCTTCAGAGGGCCAGAGTCTCTAAATGTACTTGGAATATCTACCACTGCCTCAAAAGCTACTTCTCTAACCACAAGGTCAGCATCAAAACGAAATATCACTGCATCACCCGACATCTAACCCGAGGCTGTCCCCAGGGCTCCATCCTGGGCCAGCTTTCTGGAATATGATACTCGACGACTGGCTCCTGAGGGACTACCCACACACTACTCAGCTTTCTTACACCGACGACATGGTTATCATCATCGAGGGCCCCACCCTCGTCACCATAGAAACCCGGGCTGAAGTTCTTCTCTCTGCTCTGTCCGTGTGGGCCATGGAAAATAAACTCTCAGTCTCCACTGAGAAGAGCAAAACCCTCCTATTGAAAGGCAAACTGGACTTCTCTAGACCTCCTACCATACGTTTTAATAGCCGCCCACTGAATAACTACCGATCGGTGAAGTACCTAGGAGTACTTTTGGACGACAGAAGAACTTTCATCCCCATATCCAAGCTATCAAAGAAAAGATAAAAAATTACGTAACTATGTTAGCACGCTTTACCCGCAAGGACTGGGGTCTTAAAGGACCAACTCAACGCCTTCTATATTCAGCAGTATTTATACCAATTGTCACATATGGAGCTGCAGTATGGTACCACCGAATGAATTTAGTGCATGCTCAACGTAAAATTTAGCAAATTCAACGACTTATGCTACTACAAATGACCCGCGCATGTAGAACGACATAAACTGCCGCCCTACAGCTACTAACAGGCTGCTTCCCCTTGGACCTCCACGTCGCTTTTATCGGACTCTCTCATACCATCAAGAAGAATAAGGAAGCAGAGTTCCTCGCTATTCAAACCCATACCGATACCGACATAAAACAGGAACATAAACGTGTGTGGCTAGAATTGATAAACCTATGGCAAACTCGCTGGAATAACTCCACAACTGGTGAAACTACTAAACTTTTCCTCCCCGAGGTAACCTATATCAACGAACAACGTTCCACTTGGTTCTTCCCAAACATCTATGCTTCCTTCCTATTAACTGGCCACGGGTCCTTCAAGAGACGCCTTCTAGAGTTCGGCCTAGTCGAGGATGCCCTCTGTACCTGCGGAGAACCTGAAGACTGGGATCACGTGATGCACTCAGGCAACGTATACTTAGACCTAAGGTGGTCTTGGCGCATTATAGCCTTAGTAGCTAATGCGCCAATAAAATCAAAACCAAACAAAACTTAGACCTAAGAACCCCACTACTCCTAGACCTCCACACTACATCACTTCGCCCAGAAACCAAGTTATTGGAATCTAACAATGCCTTCCGTGCACTGACCAGTTACGCCAACGAGGTTTGTCGTCGTCGCTGACATCATCTGCAACTCCCAAACACTACTCCTGGATAACCTCCTCCACACAGCAACTGATACCCAGCATCGGAAACTTCCAGTCATGAAATTGAAAATTGAGGCCAGCCCTGCCGACGCCGCTCCGTGATTCTCCATTGTGACGATTCTGGACTCTTTAATTTGAACTTTACCTGTTCTCTTCTTCCTACCCACAGTCCTTCTCCAGGACTCCCACAACTGCACCTAGCACTCTTCCTGCTCCTTTTCGCCTGGGAGGATGCCTACGATCTATCACCCCCAGCTATCTTCCCTGTCTTCCACTTTCCCGTCTCTTCTCTGCTCTTTCCTTGGCCCTCCCCACTCTCGCTCCTGTAGGAGTTTGGACGGCCCGTCAGATGTCTTTTACTCCCTGGTCCGGCTCATCGTGACGGTGGACGGATGCTAGGAGGCTCCTTCCTGTGATCGCGCCTCCCAGTAACGAAGAGGCCAGTCAAACAACACGAACAACACACTACTCACACATAACCCACACTGACTTTGCTATGTTAACAGAGTATTTAACTCGGATTTATGGGGAACCGCATAACAATAACACTATGTCCACTATGTTGTTCCAATCATAAGTCTGAACTTTTGACGTTTCAGAGGTTTTTTTTTAAATCTTCTGCTAAGAAATCCCTGACAGCAAAACAGTTGGACACATTTATTGGTTTCTATCGCAAATTTCGCAAAGAAAGATGGGTAACAAATGGAGACGTTTTAGAAAACTGTAACGAAACTATTGACAATCTGGGAAACTCTGTCTGCCCGTCTGACAGCGCAATAACTCACGGACTGAAGGCTGTGGTGATCAATAAACTTTGAAGAGACACGCCGAGTGTGACTTGGTGGAAACCCGGAACTGAACTAGATGTTTAACCCAGCTGGATGTTTCTCCGGCAGCTTTATGTAGGGATTACCTTAATGTTAGTATCTTCCCCGCAATGATGTCTCTGTGGATTTTCTTGGAATGGTCTGACTCCGGGGTTGCTCCAGCAGTGCTAACGGTGGCGCCTTTCCATGTAAAATGCATTGAACTTTCTGGCCACTTGGCGTAATGGTGGAACATCCGGTATTCGTTTGGTACAAGCGAGAATAATAATTTTATCATTGCAGAAATAGATTGGTGTAGAATTGAATGTCGTCATTATTCAGGGATACTGTTTGTATACCAGCATTATTGTTAATAGTATGTCCGCCCACTATCAGGACGTATATGTATATTTAATGATTTCAGAGAGAGAGAGAGGGAGAGAGGGGGGGATTGTAGGAACAGAGATGGCAAATGGTGAAACGACAGAAATAGAAAGGTGAAAGAGAGAGAGAGATTTTAATGTTAGAAGTGTAAGACAGAAGAATGAATGGAAAGATGGGGAAAATGAGATAAATATAATCTTATCGGTTTATCAAAGAAGAAACTATCGGAGCTCAGCGTTCCGTTAGTTAGGTTCACGCTTTCATTCGTAGACAAATGAAGAAGTCCTTGAAGTACTAGGACATGTGATATGAATAAACCTATAAGAAGAGTTTCCCACGCGGCTGCAATGTCTCAGTGGAGTCATTAAAGGAATACTTTGGGCAAGGCAGGCTAAAGAAGCAATCTCACGGGGGTCTAAGTGCTCGTGCTACCGGATCATCGTAACAGGCGGTAGCAAAGTCCACCGATGTACCCACAATCTGTCGCCTTTATCCTATAATGTGACATTTTACCCGGACTGTTCGAAAAGAACAACATCACAGCTCAAAGAAGGTGGTGGTGGGAGCAGCGTGGAGAGCTCATCTACAGTGATTTGCACAATAACCGCAACTGGATGCCATCGACCACTCATCAGAGACAGACTTCAGCAACCAAAGAATCTAACCGTTTATTAAACAGGAATGGAATCGCATCAGTGCGGCAGCCGATCATTCTTATTCATACCACGCAGGACTGACGTTTTCTTCTTTTCTAAAGATGGATCTGCACGCTATTAGTTATGCCCTTTAATATTTTGTTAGGGTAGTATATAAATAAATGAAGTGCGGGTGTGCAAGTTGCTTTAGAGCTTTCACACCCATAATATACTGGCGCCTCACAACTCTAAGGCTCCGAAGCACCCCTATATTGTGTTCTGAAATTGCATATATTCTGTGGTCGATTTGCCTGTTTGATGGTTGAAGAACATGAGGTCAACTATGCTGCCCTCGCTTGAGACAGACTAACTCACTGTGTGAGTGAGTGAGAGAGAGAGATATTCCCTTTTTTTGTTGGAAAGGTATGATGTTATATTTCTATTATTTTTTCCTGTTTCCTTCGAAATTTTTATCCTATCGAGCTATCCCAGATGGCCCAACGTGCTTCTCCTTCGATTCTGAATTTTCTTTGCGGAACATGCATGGGCTTTGTTGTACTGTATTTGTTTTCCATCAGTCAGTCAAAACTCCCTTTGATATATTTTACTGCATCAATGTTGTTTTGGTTTTCTTTCTGTGCTCCACTTTCATAGTTCGTGGTCTGAGCGATTGAAGGAGGAGTGGGAGGGGAGAGAGAATCATTCCCTATGTGTGATGTTGTGCGTTGTAATGCTCATCTAACAGTAGCCTATTCTCTCTTGTGTTTACTGATGCAAAAAATAACTTTGCCAGATAAGGGAAGAAGAAGAAGAAGAGTTAGATATCGATTAAGATATCCTTACAGACCTCTGATGGCAGGAACCCCCTGGGAAATGAAAGGCCTTCTGAATTGTAACTAGAGAAGACAGGCCACAGATGCCTCAGATAGTTACCCAACAACAGCGCGTGAACGGCTAATACTTGCCGACACATCGATGGAATGCCCTTCGCTTGTGCATAAAAATGGCACGTGAAAGCGATGTTCCGACTAAAACGGAATTTGAATCCTTTCAGAGAAGAGCACACTGGCTCTTCCTCGGGAAATAATTATCTCAATATTACAATATATACGGTTTACCGTACTTACTCGAGCAATTATCAAATCCTTTCCGAGGTGGTTGAAAATGAAAATGTGGGAAATACCAGTAAAACGTAAAATTAGGGATCGATATAAGTGGGTGGAGAAGGGTACAACGAAAGTATCAAACTCTACTTGCATGAAATGGAAGAGTTCATTTAATGCCATAAAAGCTGCTCGCTTTAGTTGCAAGTTTGGTGGTTTATTGCATAAATAGGTGTCGGATATTTTGATTCTAATTTATTTTAAAGTAAAATAAGGATGAAATGCGATTTACGAAGGTCGTGTTGAAATAAGAACAGCCTCGGAAACAATTAATATATAATCTACCATTAATTCGCGCCGGTCTCGCCATATTTTTGAAAACAACGTAATGGAAATCGCGCGAGGAAAGGAGTTCGACTAAAAAACGAAAGGTATTCCAATGACATTCGCATAAGGAATGTGAGAATGCAGTTCCGAGGACTGCTTTCTAACGTAGCACTCACTTTCTCATATTGTATCACACCTGTCACTGACAGCGCGCTGGTTTAAATATGGCACGAGGAAGGCGCCGAACACGAGTCACAAACTGCATTTGTACCGCAATAAAAAAGATAAATTTAATTTACTTCGGCCTTCGGCGCGTGATTCGCGTTCATTTATTATAAAATTCCGCGAAATTTTATACCCGTCAACGAATGACAAGCGCGTGGCGGATGTTGCATCCGGGAACTATTTCTTTAGTAATGTAAACACGGGGAAATTAAGCTTTCTTTTTTTTTTTAATTTTTAATATTTATTTCTTCTTCGAAATGGTGATATTCTGTAGATTAGTTCGTAGGCAGCATTCCCATATTTTGAATATTTCTCGTAAGTTGCATTTATTTGCGATTTCTTTATAGCAGTTACTTTATAAGATGGAACAGGTTGGAATCATAGGGAAAATCCTTAGATGGATAGCTGGGATGACAGGAGGCAGAGGGTTATGATAAATGGTTATTCTTCAGATTGGGTTGATGTAAGAAGTGGGGTTCCACAAGGATCAGCTTTGGGACCACTGCTGTTTTTATTTTCTTAAATGACGTCAATGAAGGGATAGAGGACGTGATGTCTAAATTTGCAGATAATGTAAAAAGTTTTAGAGTAGTTAATGATCACCACCAAGCAGAGCGATGGAAATGGTCAAATAGACTTCAGGGATGGTCGGAAAGGTGGCAGCTGTGCTTTAATCAGAAAAGTTCAAGGTCATATGGGGAGTAGCAACCCCAAAATAACTTGTACACTTTGTGGAGTTGAACTAACATCAGTAGTCGAAAAAAGGGACTTGGGAGTTACGATGAGGTCAGACATGAAATTTTCCGAGCATTGTCGACAGGTTGCAAGGAAGATCCACGATATCCTATCGATGATTTATGGAAATCCCATTATATAAAGCTTTTGTTAGACCACACTTGGAATACTGTGTTCAAGTATGGAGTCGGGACCTAAAGAAAGACATCGTTCTTCTTGGAATTGATCCAAAGACGGGTAACTCGCCTGAGATCGGCAAAAGGGAGTCCATATGAGGAAAGACTTCGAATATGTGGGTTGCAGAGCTTGGAAACTAGGCACCTTAGAGGAGACTTTATTGAGGTGTTTAAGGCTCTGAGAGGCATAAGCAAAATGAATGAGGACGAAATTTTCACTGTTTTAAATGATTCTAGAAGAAGGTGCCATAATTTCAAGTTACGGGGAGAGTTGTTTAGACTGGATTTCAGGAAGTTTTATTTTAGCCATCGAGTTATAAATTACTGGAATAAGTTACCTACAAGGGTGGTAGAGGCTGGCAGTTTGGGGAAATTCAAAATTCAACTGGATAATTACTTTTGGGAGGAGAGAAACGCATAGGTTGTCTATTTCCTTTTATTTTATTATTTTACTGTTTTTTTTCTTCTAGTGCTGCATAAACATTAGGCTTCCTTTCACCATAATGGCCGTCACTGATAATATTTTCTTTTTGTTCATGGTAAATAGAACTCTGCTGAACAGACCTATGCCTTACGTGTTATGGGGACAACAACACACAAAGTTCGTGGGTTCTTCTGCTTCCTACTTGTTGAACTGTCTTTAGTGAGATAATTCAAGTTTCTACTCAAATGCCACCAGCGTTCCGACTTAACTGCCGATTACTGTATAGATATTGATTTTTTTAAAGAGAGACTAATCCCCTCCTCTTCTACTTGGATTGTTAGTCCCTGCCAGTAAGTAAAACTCATAGCCAGCTTCTTTTCAACCATTTACACTTGTATTAACAGCTGATTCGTTCAGTGCTTGTCCAAACTTCTTGTCTAATTAGATTAGATGCTGTTCGTTTCATGCATTAACTAAGTGCTGTTATGCCCCGAAGTCTCGGGACATTGCTTAGCAACCCATTATTTGGCGTGTTTTGATCGATAATAGTTTCCAGTTGTGGAGTTCAGTAAATATTTAATGTGTTGAGTTGCGTTTGCAGTTTTTTTTCCTCCCGCTTTAATTATGACAAAATTTTAATTTCCCTCACTACGAAAAACAAAATAAATTTCAAAAACATAACTCAGTTAATTATTTAAAGTGACGTTTAAAAAAATGAATGAATTTCTCTAAAATTGTTTTTGAGATATTCTGGGTTACGTTAATTGGTGAAAATCAACAGCCTGGAGACTTTCAAAATAGTGAAGATTTTTTTTTTTAAATATGAGCAATTAACTTCAGGGAATTACTGAACAATTTAATGGTGATTTAGTAGTAGTAGTAGTAGTAGTAGTAGTGGCACTTGATGCAAGAAAGCAAGTGTAGGAGCTTATGCAGCATCAGCAAAAAAAAAAAAAAAAAAAAAAAAAAAAAAAATATCACACCATACCCTCCAATTGCCTGTCCAGTTCCTCCTTAAATTTATTTAACCTATCAACTTCCACAACGACAGATGGAAGTTTGTTCCAGCAATTAACCACCCGCTGGCTAAAGGCAAATTTCCGCACATCTATTCTACATCTATCCTTTCTTAATTTGAACTTATGTCCCCGTAGGTTCGTATTCTGAACAAGTGGGAGGATCCCATCAGAATTCAGCGTGCTCAACCCATTCAAGGCCTTATAGACCTCAATCAGATCACCGCGCAGGTGCCTAGTCTCCAGCCACTGCAATTTGCAGAACTTAAGCCTCTCTTGGTAAGAGGATCCCTTCATTCCCCTCACCAATCGTGTTGCTCTTCTCTGTACACGCTCAAGCAAATCTACATCCTTCCTAAAATGAGGCCTCCAGACCTGTACGCAGTACTCAAGGCGTGGCCTGACCATTGCCTTATACAGAGGGACAATCACCTCCTTTTCCCTGCTAGCAAAATTCCTATATATCATTGACAAAACCCCATGACCTGCCCTAGCAGCCTGTCTACATTGCTCAGAAAACTTCATATCTGACTGCACAATTACTCCCAGGTCTTTTTCATTTTCTACCACCTTAAGTGTAGTACCACACAGTTGGTACGTTTCTCTGGGGTTACGTCTACCCATATGCAGTACTTTGCATTTGTCAAGGTTAAACTTCAGTTGCCACTTCTTAGCCCATCTGCCCAAATTATCTAGATCCTGTTGCAGTAGCACACTGCCATTACTGTCATTAACAACCCTGCCAACCTTCGTGTCATCTGCAAACTTCGACATTAAGCCTGATATACCTTCATCAATATCATTGATAAATATACAAAACAACAGTGGACCCAACACCGAACCCTGTGGGACTCCACTAATAACATTAGTCCACGAAGAGCAGCACCCATTGATTACCACCCTCTGTCTTCTCCCACTTAACCATCCTTTTATCCATTGTAGCAACTTACCGTTAATACCATTCTGCTCCAATTTGTACAGTAGTCTTCCATGCGCAACAGTGTCAAAAGCTTTCCTGAAATCCAAGTATATGATATCAAAATTATTTTTTGCATCCAGTTCCTTTGTGACCACATCATAATAACCAATCAAATTTGTCAGACAAGACTTTCCCTTAACAAACCCATGCTGTGTCTGAATTATTGCTGCAGTCTTGTCTAGATGATTCTGCAATGCATCTTTAACCAGTGACTCCATAATTTTACCCGGAACAGAAGTTAAACTAACTGGTCTGTAATTACTCGTGTCACCCTTCGATCCCCCTTTGTGAATTGGGGATACATTTGCACATCTCCAGTCCGTGGGAACCTCCCCTGAATCCAAGGATGCTCTCATAATTATGGCTAAGGGTTTGCTTAGTTGCTTTGCCGCCTCCTTTAATATAACTGGATAGATCCCATCCGCCCCAGGTGCCTTTCTTATGTTTAACTTCAACAATTTCTCCTCCACTTTGCTCTCAGTTATTACAAAATCATTAAGCACACTGCTACAATTTGATAACCTTCTTCCATTTTCAAACTGTAATGATTCCTCACGTGTGAATGTAGATGCAAAATACTCATTCAGTTTGTTTGCTATCTGAGCAGGATCATCAACAGTCGAACCATCGATGTCAAGTGGACCAATCATATTCAGCCCCTTCCTTTTAGAGTTTATATAAGTAAAGAAATCCTTGCTGTTTTTCTTAGCATCTTTTGCCAAAGATTTCTCGTAATCCGCCTTTGCCTGCCGAACCTCCTTTGTAACCTGATTACAGACTAGCTTATATCTGCCACAGGCTTCTGCGTCGCCTGATAATTTATATGCATCCCATGCATTTTTCTTCTCTGTCACGAGTCTCATTAGTTCATTTGATAACCATTTAGGCCTAAACCTTGAACAATATTTCTTCATCGGTATGAAAAGTCTAGTAGCTTCCACGATTAATTCCTTGAATGCTTCCCACTTAGAATTTACTGTTGGTAACATCGTCAGTCGATCCCACTGTACAGAATTTAAAAACTGTCTGAGACCACTGTACTCCCCTTTACGGAAGCAAAAACCCTTTCCTTTACCCCTGACGGTAGTTACCTCTTTGAGTAAATCCCACTTCAGCACACTGTGATCACTGCCATCTAGTGGTTCCTTTATCTGCAAATTCTTAATACACGAATGATCACTGCTGATAACCAGATCAAGAGTATTACTTTCTCTGGTTGCCTCTCGAACATGCTGCTGCAGAAAACAATCATCCAATAAATCCACAAAAGTCTGACATAGTGTGTGAGTGACCAACCCACAAGTTCCAGTCAATATCTGGGAAGTTAAAATCCCCCATTATAAGACATTCTGATTTACTGGCCCACTCTATTTCTCTGTACAATTGTTCATTGTACTCATTCGAGTCATTAGGCCTATAACACACTCCTACTCTTATTTTTGCTTTTGCAGTGCTTATGTCACACCAAACTGACTCAACAGTGCACTGTCCATCTATATCAACTGGATGCACTTCTTTTGATTTTATGTTTTTCTTAATTAACAGCATAACACCTCCTCCCTTTCTGTCCTGTCTATCCTTTCTGTACACATTGTACTCCCCAAATTCCAGTTCTGCATTCCTTATATCTTTGTGACACCAC
This sequence comes from Mastigoproctus giganteus, assembly GCF_048544385.1. Classification (NCBI taxonomy): domain Eukaryota; kingdom Metazoa; phylum Arthropoda; class Arachnida; order Uropygi; family Thelyphonidae; genus Mastigoproctus; species Mastigoproctus giganteus. The sequence continues at coordinate 121,765,484 of NC_143576.1, read as the reverse complement.
GTCTCTGCTATCCCAACAATATCCGCCTTTGATGTCTTGACCAACACTTCAAATTCATCAAATTTATTTACTATACTTCTAGCATTGGTATACATGCAAGCATACATGCTCCTATGCCTATTCCTCGTTTTAAAATTTTTAAATTTTTAAAAGGAGTAATTCGCAATTTGTATTTTTAACAGACCACAAATTTTAAATGTGTATAGTTTTCAGAAGTTGGCTTCGATTTCCATCAATCTTATTATATAAATATAAATTCTCAATATAAGAAAATCCTCGCTTTATTTTAGAGTTTGATATTCACGTGGTGAATCTCACAGTTCTTGTAGTTTTGAGAGGTTGACAGAAGGATTCACCAACTATGAATATCGATCTTCGAAGACAGTTATGAAATTTCACAGCGAGTGGTTTTGCTTACGTTTTAGTGATTTTATTATAACCATTATTATTGCCCCGCTCGAGGAAGTCATCTTAATCAATCTTTAAATTCTCAACATAAGGGATTCATTTGTATCAATTACTGTATTTACTTACATATTTCCGATTGCTAAATGCCACCCTCTTTTTCAGTGAAAGTTTAACTTCCTTCATCTCAGTGCCTTTATTTGTACAGAAGCAATTAAGGTTGTGAATTATCGGTATATTGTGCCTGTAAATCACGTGCATTCTGTTGTCAGTTTCCTTAAGGATAAAGGAATGGTTGAGTGGTAGAAGGCAGAGGTGGTTATAAATGGACTAATGATGTTAGTGGAATCCCTCGGGGTTCAGTCTTGAGCCAGCCCATTTATCGTTTTCTGTTATTTATTAATGATATTGATGAAGGCATAATTGAGCTTAATAGCTAAGTTTGCAGATGATACAAAGGTTGGTTCGATGGTTAATGATAGCAATCAATTGTTGTTGTTGTAAGGTTTTAGGCATATCAGCAACTTGGGCATGTGTTCTGTGGTCGAGTTGCTGTTTTCCCGAATTTCTGGGGAGAAAAGCCATGCTACTCTTGCCTGAGACCGACTAACTCAGCGACGTTGTGAAAAAGATCCATAACCATTCCTCGCGTCATTGACGGGATTCGAACTCAGGTCTTTTCCATCCTGGTTTGGGGAGGACGGTGATTATACCAACGGTACTACCACGAAGGCAGGAATCAAGAACTACTACTGCAGTAAGAGCTACATAAATTAGGCAGATGGGCTGAGAAATTGCAGTTGAGGTGTAACTTTGGTAAATGCAAGGTACTGCTTATGGGGCAGTAGTAATCCATATTCAAGATGGCGGAGAATGAAAGAGACCTAGGGGTAATTGTACAGTCCGACATGGGGTTCTCTGAGATTTTTTTTAAATGAAAACCCCAAACACGAGAGGTATTAGAACTTATGGTACTTAGTATCGTGCTTGGGTTGGAGGTTGAGAAGACGAGAGAAGATATTTGTTGAAATTAGACTTGAACTTCTGTAGACTGTAATTTTCAGGAAATACGTATGAAGCAAGGTTGTTCCAGAAAGCGGCAGTTAAATGTATAAACGAGGAAGATGAAAAGGTGGTTCTGTGAATTTGAAGTTGGACAGTAAATGGATGTTGGCTGTTCCACGTGTTTGGACTGTTTTGAAAGAGAAAGCGGCGGGAATTGTAGAAGTCAATTCAGAAAAACAGTGCCCATGGAAGTCTATGAGACAGCGAGTGGAGAGACTCTGTTAGAGAAGAGTCATTAATTAACCTAACTGCCCTCTTCTGAATGGAATCTAGAAGCCTGAGAGAGATTTTGGGGGCACCACCCCAGATGTGGGTGCAATATTCCATGGTAGGGCGGATTTGCGATTTGTACAGAGTGAGCAGCTGTTTGGAAGAAAAGTAACGCCTGGAGCGAAAGAGAAAACCAAGTTTTTTAGATGCAGAGGAAGCAATATTTGTAATGTACTTATGCCAAGAGAGATTAGACTTCAGGGTAATCCCCAAAAGAGATATATCATCTTGCCTAGAAATCGGAGTGTCACCAAAGATAAGCATAGGAGCAGAAGAATCCTTTTTGTGAGATATAAGACAAGACTGAGTTTTAGAAGGATTGAAATCAACTAAGTTGTCTTTGTCCCACTGGAGAATTCCTTAAATACCTGGAGATCGGCATTTAAGGAACTGGTAGCGGATATTCGAGAACTTGAAGCTGATTGAGCAGGGCAAGGTTTATCAAAATGGAAAGTGGAATGCAATGTGCTATCATCTGCAAAACTATGGCTAGGATTTCCATTCAATGAAAGAAGGTCATTAATATACAAGAAGAAAATAGTGGGTGAAAGAACTGAATCTTGGGGGGACACCAGCATTAGTGGAGATGTTAGAAGACAGAGAACCATCTACCATCACCCTAAGCGAGTAGTCAGAGAGAAAACTAGATAACCAATTACAAAAAAAAAAAAAAAAACAGTCGGCAAACCATAAGATGGAAGCTTCTTTAGAAGACTTTTATGCTAAACAGGATGGAAAGACTTTGAGATGCCAAGAGAAACTGCTTGTGTTTCAGCGAACTTTTCCATTGAATTTCTCCAAAAGTGGGGAACATAAGCCAGAATATCACCAGTGGATCGACACAGACGGAATCTCCATATGGCGATCGTTGAGGATGAGCAAAGGATTCACGTAGCAATTAACCATTGATGCCACAGTTATAGAGTAAGCCTACAAGGCACATTGCAACCTGTACACGGCTTACATCGGTTACCGCATGTTGTTTGACTCCGTGCTTTATAGCTGGCTAATAGAGACGTTGAAGATCGACAAAGTCATTCGTAGTGAAAAACTTCCTATAAGTGAAATGGAGTACCACTATAAAGGCCGAGAACGTCACAATCCCACCGATCCCCATCAGGAGAGGAATCTTTCAGGGAGATGCCCTGAGTCCACTGTGGTTCTGTCTGGCACTTAATCCGCTGTCCACCATGCTCAACAGGATCATGTATGGCTATACCCTCAAAGAAGGAAGTATGTACATGGATGACAGCAAGCTCTACGCGAAAACCGAGAAGCAACTTCAGCAGCTTCTCTGGATCACAGAAGAAGTCAACAATGATATCAGGATGGATTTTGCAATAGAAAAATGCAAGACCTACGGATTGCATCAGGACAAACTAGTCAGCCGAAACTACCAGCTGCAGACTAGTAAAGAGATCGAAGTGATGACTTGGGAAGATAGACCTACAAATACCTCGAGATGATGATGCTGGCTCAGCAGTTAGAGCAGAAGGAGATGAAGGCCTACATGACTGAAAAATACTATCAGAGATTCAGAAGCTTGCTCAAAGCAAACCTGAACGGAGGGAACACAATAAGAGCCATAAACACCTGTGCAGTTCCAGTGCCAAGATACTTCTTCGGGATCATAGATTGTAATAACAGCGTGCTGGAGGATATAATGAGAAAGACAAAGAAAAATATGACCAAGAGCCGCCAACACTACCCGCAGTCGGCCGTGGAGAGACATATGGGGCGGAAAGAGGGAACAAGAGTGTGGGGGGATTGACAAACCTCATCGAACAACAGAAGAAAGCGATAGGGAACCTGAAGGATTACTTCCAGAAAAATACAGCGCCACTGTACAAGGCCATAAGGAAAATAGCATACTCCACTCATCCTGAGCGAAGAGACCCCTTCTACCCAGACGTCATAAACGGAGCTAGAAATATGGGCAAAGAAGACACTCCATGGCACACACTACAATGACCTCCATCAATATAGATGAAATGGCTTCCAATGAATGGCTCACGAGCGGGACGTTCTTCCCGGAGACTGAAGGATTCTTGCTTTCCATCCAAGATCAGGTAATCAATACCAGGAACTGTAGAAAATACTTCGCCACTCAGCCCGGAGTGACAGATGATACATATCAATGATGTCATCTTGCTTCAAAAACGATCCAACACATAACCGCAGGATGATCACCCAGACGAGTACACTCATATAAAAATACATCAAATATAGACCAGGATAATACATCAAACGCTATCGAGGAATTATCAGTTAATCAAAGAAAGGGTACCCTATTGCGAGTACGAATCCCAGGCCGTACTAGAGGTACCAACCCATACGCTGTACTATGACCGCCCCATAATAAAGGACAACACAATCCCGCACAACAGACCGGATATAACCCTTGTTATATCCGGTCTATCGACCAACAGTACCACTAGGCAAAGCTACCACCCTGTACACTTCGTACCAGTACCCGTCATGGGGTGGAATCCCCATCAGGAAGAAAAAATATAAAATCAACAATAATGATAACAGCAATTACTTATCACGGCAACATGGCCAGGAATATTACATTTAGGTAAAATAAATTTGATTAATTTTGATTAATGATGCATATATAGCTATAGGATAAAACACAAATAAAATAATATTTACATGACATGTAATAATATTAGCATGAATTTTATGTGTTACAATTGTAAAAAATATGGCCGTGACCATGGCAAGATTGAATAATAAGACAAGGCCAGAGGTTTGCAATAAACAAAGACAGGAGTATATACACGATTATGAAAATTTGATTAATACTGCGTAGTTCTTAAAAGTGGAAAACACAAATACAACAATAGTTTCGTCTTTATACATTGCAATGTATAATACATTACACATGAATTTGATTCAATATCCATAATAAGAGTATTAATGCTAGAATCATAAGATGATATGCAATTGCTATTTGTGTTATTGTATTACCACATGGTCTGTACATGGCTGATTTCTTCATCAGATAACCTGGCAAGGTTTATACTTTATATATTAGCAGGAATTTTCCAGCTGTGGCGCACCAAATGAGTATATTACGTATTTCATATCGGTTAGTCATTCTCTGCAAGTCAATTCCATGTTACAGGACTGCCTATACAGTGGCGGACAAAAAACCTGCATCACCTTAAAAAGAGTAATATTTGTAGTGAAACGTATAAGATATTGTTTGATTACAGTCATTTTATTTGTAACAAAGCAAAGGCATTGCGTCAGACAACGTTTCTATTTCATCAGACAGTAATTGCAAGGTATTGCATCATCCGTTTATATAAATATGGCGTTCGAAGGGTATACGCGCTCATTAGTATCCTGCTTTTCGGAGGTGTAAGCATGGCTTCATATGTTCAGTTGACACCAAGAAAACAAAAGTGTAGCTGCTGCTTTGTTCCAGGAAGGGCTTTCTACGCGTGCTATCGCTGATAAAATTGGCTGCCACCAGTCAATAGTATCCCGAGTGCTGAAATTAAAGGGTGAAACCGGTGATGTGAAGAGAAGACCTGGATCAGGCCGTAAGAGAGTGACTACGCCTTCCCAAGATCGATGTTTGAAACGGCTAAGCCTTCGTAATCGCCATGCTAGTGCCACACAGACGTCCAAAACGTCACCACACAGACGTCCAAAACTGCATTTTTCAACAGGACTCAGCCCCTTGCCACACAGCAAAATTGGTAAGTTTTATGCTATTTAGATTTAATGATGAGTTTGTTTTCTTGTCTCACAAGGCTTAAAACATACTTACACCAATGTGTTCCCTCGTTTTTCTCCCTTAAGGTGCAATCATACCTCAGAAATGCTGGCATTACAGTGTTGGACTGGCTCGGCAAGTCCAGATTTGAACCCCATTGAAAATTGCTGGTACATAATGTCGTCTAAAATTGCTCAAAAGAAGCCAGCAAGTAAGATTCGGCTTTTGGAGAGCATTGCAAGGGTGTGGTATCATGACATTGGGCAACCGTATATCCAGAAGTTTATTAACTCTGTGCCAGATCGTTGCAAGGCTGTAATTGCAGCTCGAGGAGGAACAACAAAATATTGAGAACTTATTTTGCTGATTTCCAGTCATAATACTATTACGTAAACTTGCCATTTCAGTTTGTACACGTAATTGCAATAAAATGTATGTTTGGTTGTCATGATTGCCATTTGCATGATTTCTCATATTTCCATTAATTACGCATTTTACCCTTTCGGAAGATATTTATGGCAATTTGGTATATCAGGTGGAGTCTTTGTATTGGATTTCATTCACAGAGATATATATCCCATCTAACAAATGCATTTCGAACATTTCTGCAACCCACAATGCAGCACAAAACACATTATTTGTAAAATTCACAAGTGATGCAGTTTTTTTGTCTGCCACTGTACTTTTGGAAGTACACAGGAAACAATCATAGTTTCATACGATGGATAAATGTAGGGTTGGACCTCAACGATGGCAGGAGTGTTGTGCTACTGACCGATATCCCGGATGTTCGAGACGTTTATCGTGCGTCTGAATATTCTGGCAGTGGTAATTATGCATGTGATGTCGATTAACTTTCGGAGCTCGCACATATTACCTGCTTATCCGTTGTTATAGGATTTTAGGAGCATCAGTAACTAAGGCCATATTGCTCCGTGTATATTTTCTGTAAATTGCGTGTGTTCTGTGGTCGATTTTCTGTTTTCTGTACAAAAATTTCCCAGTTTACGGAAGAAAAAAACCATGCTACCCTCGCCTGAGATCAACTAACTCAGCCACATTGTGAAAATGGCCCATAAAAATTCTTATCGTCAGGACTCGAACGCGGGTCTTTTCCACGCGGTGTGGGGAGGACAGAAATTCTACCAACTGTGCTACCACGAGGGAACTGTTTAGTTATGTAGATGGTCTTAGTTGAGAGGGCGGCGATGCTTAATAGTGATCCATTTCAGATTCCAGTATTCACACAACGCTTTCTGAAATGAGGAAGAAGCAGATTCCGAATTTCAGCATCATTCAGAATTACAGAATTAACTTTGATTTGCAGATATCGGGTAGTAGTTGCAACATCCACTGAAATTAGTGCTGTTACCATGCAGTCCTGACTTTATTTATGCCTGAAAGAGCTGCGTGGAATTATCAATGGAAAAGTTGCTACACGTTTTATCATCAACGACGAATTAACACTACTTGTGTTGCACTCCAGACACTTAAAAAGACCTGATCAGACGAAGCATCCAGCTCTTTTTGGGCCATGATACTACCACGAACGTAAGGACCGATAGGGATTATACGGAATTGTGGTTCGTCTATACATTACGACAACTTACACTTAATCTGCGAACAAGTTTGAACTAAAAATAGTATTTCAGAATTAAATCCAACTGTGAATTTTGGTGGTAAGAATAGTAGGAAAAGCACATGGGTGTCATTGAAGGAAGAAAAGTAATGCGCTACATTCACCAAAGAAAGTTGCTGCTTTCATTCCAATTTCAGAGCGCGGAAATGTTTTCAGAATTGCGAGGGAGGTGCAGAACATTAGCACCAGGCCTCAACCATCCCTCAGTTCCAAATAAGCAAACTGCATTATCGATTAGAGACCCGCCATTTCTGCATCTCACTGACCACTTCTACTTGCCGATACGATCTCACAGGGTTGTTTTGATAAAGTATCGTGTGCCCCGTCACTCTAATTCTACGAGATTTCAGAGGAGTACATTAGTCTGCCTGTATTCTACCCCTTAATACCTTTATTAAAGCTTCCAGTATAATCTTGTTCTCATTATCACAAGTATTTCTCGCCTTTACAGGTGTATTTAAAGTAATCCGCCCGACCAAAGATATTTCTCTAATTATTTTTTCTTGCGTTTTTTTCATTTCATCTCCCCACGCTTCGTTCTGCCTTCCAAACATTGCATTATCATATGAGGACTATAAGAAGCAGGTGCATGCCACGGCCTCCCTGATCTCATTTGTTCTGACCGTTTTTACAGATGGCGATGTCGTGCGGTGAATTTCATTATCTTAGAAACTTTTAACCTCGACTTACTGAAGTGCTATTAGCAGACTTGTGGTGTAACCGGGAAAGGATTTTTTTTCATTAGTTTTCTCGAATTAGGAAGTGGAATCGATTTTGGGTTCCCCCACCTACTTCGTAATATTCTGTGTGTATTTTAGGAATGTATATAAATTAATCTTAGACGAAACCATTGGAGATTTCCTGGTGGAATTTTTGCTTTTGATTATAATATTTATATCTGAAAAAGTGCTTCGCTAGACTTCTAGGGTATTTTGTCGGGGGTGGGGGGCGTCCACGGTAATTGAACTGAAGTCGGCAGGATAAAATGTAAATATGCATCCCACTATACTGTCATATTTCTTATAAATGTACGTGCTAAAATGCTATTTCTGTCCTGCCTGTAATTTCTGCGATTTTTAAGCTAATTTTTTACGAAATTATTAATAATTTTATATGCATAGTGAATGGCCAGTTTATTAGGTGCAACTATCCAATAGCAATAAGGTCCTCTTTTAGCCCTCAGAACAGCCGGGATTCGTCATGGCACGAATCAATGAGGTGCAGAAAGCGTGCCACAAGAATTCTGGTTCATGTTAACTCAATTATCTTTCAGAGTTATTGCAAATTGGATGGTTATGGATATCCACTCCGAAGATCTCGTTCAAAGGCCAGCTGTTCAGTTGGATTGAGGTCTAAAGACTGAGAAGGTCGCCGGAGGCAGGCTGAATTCACTGTTATATTCCTACAACAATTCCAGAAATAATTCTCGCTTGTCAGATGGCGTATTATCCTGTTAAAAGAACCAATTTCTCAGATGGATACTCTACAGCCGTGAAGGGATGCACATGTCCACAAACAATTTCCATGATTTCCAGATAATCCGTGGCATCTAAATGTTGTTCTACTGTCAACGGGCCCAGTATACATTACAAAAACACTCCCCACACCAATGCACTACCATTTCTTACACCATGAGCATTCGTTAGACGGAAATGTTCTTACAATCTCCCCTATTCAGTATTGGTGTGTAAGGTCCCAGCCTTACAATAATTTAATAAAGTTTGTTAAATATTGGAAGAATTAATTGTGGCGTATATAGTTAGTTTCAGACAAGTATCATTTGTTAAGAAACACTGAAATTCGAAGGTTAGTCCAAACACACCCAGTTAGTTAAATCTCGGTTGTATGGAAAAATTCCTTAAGCGAGTCAGTAAAAGCAATCATAATGGACCGAAACAAATCCCACTTAAGACAGGAGCATATACACTATAGAAAGGGCACTGAGTGCGGAAGTGGCCCTATTAATAAATTTCACGGTTCGACCTCTAGCAGGTGTGGGCGACGTAGTAATGGGGGGTGAGGTCACAAAGAAAGCCTGAAACTCTCTTAGCTGACCGGAACTTACGTTTAATTTCGAGAAATTACCAGTATTTTCCAGATTATCGGAAGTTCGGTCACACTAGGAAAAAGAAAGCACGCCCACGGAAATGAAGGGAGACGAATAGGATCACGAAGGAAAGGATAGGGAAGTCAACGATTGGCCAGGAAGAAAGCGGTGGGAAATTTGAGAGAAAGGAGAGAAGGGAAGAAGAAATTGATACTGATCATTTCGGAGAGGAGTTTTTGTGGTGGAAGCAGTCCTGGGGAGATGGAAGCTGTAGTGGGAGAATTGATTATAAGAATTTATTTTGCGAAAGTCTAGAGTCGGAAGTATCGTTCCCTTGAAGAAGTTAATGCAGTCAATGGAGGAAGAATGGTGAAACGCCCTAGAGGCAAATTTCTCGATTGAGCAGTTGAGTGACTAGTCGACCCGGAAGGTATCCCAGTCCTCGGACGCAACGCAGATGGAGGAAGAAAGGAGATAAGATCCGGTATTATCTTCAGCCGTGCAGTACCCGGTAGAGAAACCCAGGATAGATTACTGTGTTCCCCGGATGAGCAACCTTTCGCTTTCCAGTCCTCACCCCGAACAGATAGGAAGAGAGACCGAGCAGGGAGGAATACCAGACCATTGCGTAAGTGTTAGAATAAGTACTGAGAATATAATTTGTAAAAAAAGGGGGAACTAATTTAATAATGAAAAGGACTCTAGGAGGACGCTATAAGTTTAAGAGAGAATGTCAAAGTACTAAATATATATACATATATATTTGAACGAGTGTAATACTTAAGGAGTGATAATTTAATTTAGTATAGAGATCAGAGTAATGCAATTTAAGAGTAAGTTAATCTGTAGTAGGAAGTAAAAATTTTGTCCTTGAATTATTGTGAATGTTAAATTGCTGTGAGTATGACTTATTTGGGGTAGAAAATGATTAAACAGGTAAACAATTAAATGAGCATCTAGCCCTAATTGTGAAATAGTGGATTAATTGAACGGAAAGGTAACTAAGTAAATTGGTTGGATATTGTTGACTGTTTGCAAGTAAGGATTCTGGAATGAATATACATGTATTTCCTAATAAGTTGGGAAACGAGCACTTATGAAATTATATTTTGTCTGTTCATTGGCTGATGGTGGTTTATTGACTTACATGGACTGTTAAGGAGCAAAGAGACAGATTGTGCGTTGTGAGGGGTAATAAATGCCCGGACCTACTGAAATCTTTGTAGAGCAACATGAAGAGACACAGTGATATATATGTAGATATATATAAGTATTAGGATTTAGTAGTTCTTTTGATAACAAGGTTGACTGTAAATTACAAGATATATACACATTTAAAAATTAGTAAAATAACAAGTGTCAAACTAAATACTGTATTCTGTTAAAGGTTATTGTAATTTTCTTATATATAATATGACAATAAAAAACAAATTTGTATATTCTACATTCTTGTGTGTGTGTCTGTCATTTCTAAACTCAGCCAGTCCAGTGGAAGAATACCTTAATATATTAGGGGTCCCCGTGAGTCTGGGAATTTTCTGAAATCAATCAAGTCAGGTGTAAAAGTGGGAGGGGTTAAAATAAGGGGATATAAAAAAAATATAACATAATATAAAATAATTGTAGGCCTCTTTGAGGAATAGGATTTTCAGAATAATAAAGATAACGAAACCCACCCCCACAATTGGCGAGCCAGAGCCAGGATAATTCTTCACGACGGAAGGCTGAGTTCAGAACGACAAAAAAAAAAAAATATATATATATATGTATATATATATGTAATCCAGTTGCTGAAACTGATAGAAAAAAATTCAGCTGGCGAGCCAGAAAGTGAAAAGTGAAAAAAAGTAAGTAGTTAAAGGTTAAAGTGGGTACTGAATTAGAATTTCATGTGTTTTAGAATTAGATGAAATAAGTTATAGAATAAGAAAGGTATTGATAGAAAATAGCTAGTTAATTAGAATAAACCCCACCTCGAAAGATAAGTCATGGCTACAAGGAGAGCGAACAGCAGTAGGGATAGAGAAAGGGAGGAAAATATCAACGGGCAGGAGACATCAGGAGAAACAATTGTTAGTATAGGGAATGATAATAGGGGCCCAATTAAGTTAAGCAAATTTTTAAAAGTATTTAAAGGGGAACCATCAGAAAATGTGGAACATTTTCTGAGAAAACTAAAAATGATTAAGGAAAAGGAAGAATTAACGGAACTAGAAATAGTCATGATGGCGGAATTCAAACTGGAAGGCAGGGCCCAGACTAGGTATTTAGAGGAGACCCAAGGGATGGAAATAGAAACATTAGACAAATTTGAAAAGATATTAAGGAAGTTATTTTCCCCAAAGATCACGTTCCTTGAAGGAATCGGGATATTAAATAATTGTAGTCAAAATAATCGCGAAAGCATTGAGGACTATTACAAAAGATTTTTAACAGTAAAATTAACAACAGAAGTATCGGAAAAAGAAAATAGCGCCTTTGACAAAATCCTGATGGGACAATTTTTGATGGGGGTCAGGGATAAATATAAGCGAGAGATTCTAAGGAGAAAACCCAATTCATTAGCCGAGGCCATGAAACTAGCCACTGATGAGGAAAAGCTAGATCTCCAAGGTCGGGGGGCAATAAGAGGGGACATAAATGTATTAGCCACAGGAGAAGGGACAAAACCGAAAGGTAATAAAGAAAGGGAAGGCGAAATTAAGTTAGAAGGGCTAGAAAAACAGATAGCGGGAATGGAAATAAAATTAAATAAATTATTAGAGCAATTAAACACAAAAAAGAATGCACTAGATGAAAATAATAGGCAGGGGGGCGAAAGACCACAAACAGGGCAGAGCACAAGAGGCAAGTACAACACAGAGGGGTGGAAAGGGGAAGTCAGAGAAGATAGGCGAAATGGACAGAAGAGGTGTTACATATGTGGGGGCAAGGAACATCTCGCTAGATATTGTCCACACAGGAATAGCCAAAGGGGATACCGCGGAGGTAGTAACTACAGCCAGGAGCAAAACCCTGGGAGGAGTGAACAAGCATTACACATAAACACAGCCAAAAGAAAAAACATATCTTTAGGCGCTGTAAGTGATAACGGAAGGGGGAACGACCTGTTATATGTAAAGGGAAGCTTAGGAGGGGTACCAGGTAAATTTCTTGTAGACACAGGAGCCTCGAGGTCAATATTAATGTGGGATTACCTCATCAGATACTGCAAAGGGTCAAATAACGGAGATGTGAGATGTTGCCGCGAATTTCTTGTGAAAGGGGTAGGTGCTGAAGAAATTCACACCAACTATATAGTCAAAGACAAGATAAGAATACAGGGATGTGAAATCATGATACCCCATTCATATTTAGTGGCAAATAGGGTGAATAGTCGTCGACATGACGCAATACTAGGCACGGACCTACTAAAGAAGTTAAGAGCCAAGATAGATGTGGGGAGTGGCTGCATTAACTTCGATAATGATACCCCTGTGAGTAATAAAGTAGGCAGAAGGCAAAATGCTGGCGGCAGAGCCCAGTATGAGCCAGAGAGAGGGGAATCTTCAAAGGGAACGAGTGTGAAACAATTAGAAGGGTGTAAGGCAAACACTGTTAATAAAGTTCTGGTGGCACAAGAAGAATTAAGGGAATTGAAGAAGAACAACAAAACTAATAAGAATAATGAGAGAAAGTGTCGAGAAAGTGGAAGGATGCTACACGTGGGAGTTTTGGAAATGAGAGAAAGGGTCAATAGAAAATCTGGAAAGAAAACGTCTCGAAGGGAAGAGAAACGTGAAGACAGCGAACTGTTAAATAAAGTGGAAGAAAGTGGAGGTGAAAAGAATGACAACTTGGTAGATGAATCAACAGAGCCGAAAAGAATCGAATGGCCATGGAACCACAGAGCTGAAACTTCCTATGGGGAAAGGGCCCTCAAGTTGAAAGAGACAAACAGGCTACAACAAATGTATTTAGGAGCAGTATTTAATGAAAACATAGGATGGGAATAGTTTAGTGGAAAAAAAAAAAAAAAAAAAAAAAAATTTATGCAATTAATTAATGTACATGTATATAATTGTATATAGAAAATTTAGAAGGGGAGATAGATTGTAATTAATAAGTAGGCCCTGGAAGAAGGCACATCCGCCTGAGGACATGTATAAAATTTATATATATGGGATATAAATTTTAGGGGGAGAGGAATGCAATGTAAGGTCCCAGCCTTACAATAATTTAATAAAGTTTGTTAAATATTGGAAGAATTAATTGTGGCGTATATAGTTAGTTTCAGACAAGTATCATTTGTTAAGAAACACTGAAATTCGAAGGTTAGTCCAAACACACCCAGTTAGTTAAATCTCGGTTGTATGGAAAAATTCCTTAAGCGAGTCAGTAAAAGCAATCATAATGGACCGAAACAAATCCCACTTAAGACAGGAGCATATACACTATAGAAAGGGCACTGAGTGCGGAAGTGGCCCTATTAATAAATTTCACGGTTCGACCTCTAGCAGGTGTGGGCGACGTAGTAATGGGGGGTGAGGTCACAAAGAAAGCCTGAAACTCTCTTAGCTGACCGGAACTTACGTTTAATTTCGAGAAATTACCAGTATTTTCCAGATTATCGGAAGTTCGGTCACACTAGGAAAAAGAAAGCACGCCCACGGAAATGAAGGGAGACGAATAGGATCACGAAGGAAAGGATAGGGAAGTCAACGATTGGCCAGGAAGAAAGCGGTGGGAAATTTGAGAGAAAGGAGAGAAGGGAAGAAGAAATTGATACTGATCATTTCGGAGAGGAGTTTTTGTGGTGGAAGCAGTCCTGGGGAGATGGAAGCTGTAGTGGGAGAATTGATTATAAGAATTTATTTTGCGAAAGTCTAGAGTCGGAAGTATCGTTCCCTTGAAGAAGTTAATGCAGTCAATGGAGGAAGAATGGTGAAACGCCCTAGAGGCAAATTTCTCGATTGAGCAGTTGAGTGACTAGTCGACCCGGAAGGTATCCCAGTCCTCGGACGCAACGCAGATGGAGGAAGAAAGGAGATAAGATCCGGTATTATCTTCAGCCGTGCAGTACCCGGTAGAGAAACCCAGGATAGATTACTGTGTTCCCCGGATGAGCAACCTTTCGCTTTCCAGTCCTCACCCCGAACAGATAGGAAGAGAGACCGAGCAGGGAGGAATACCAGACCATTGCGTAAGTGTTAGAATAAGTACTGAGAATATAATTTGTAAAAAAAGGGGGAACTAATTTAATAATGAAAAGGACTCTAGGAGGACGCTATAAGTTTAAGAGAGAATGTCAAAGTACTAAATATATATACATATATATTTGAACGAGTGTAATACTTAAGGAGTGATAATTTAATTTAGTATAGAGATCAGAGTAATGCAATTTAAGAGTAAGTTAATCTGTAGTAGGAAGTAAAAATTTTGTCCTTGAATTATTGTGAATGTTAAATTGCTGTGAGTATGACTTATTTGGGGTAGAAAATGATTAAACAGGTAAACAATTAAATGAGCATCTAGCCCTAATTGTGAAATAGTGGATTAATTGAACGGAAAGGTAACTAAGTAAATTGGTTGGATATTGTTGACTGTTTGCAAGTAAGGATTCTGGAATGAATATACATGTATTTCCTAATAAGTTGGGAAACGAGCACTTATGAAATTATATTTTGTCTGTTCATTGGCTGATGGTGGTTTATTGACTTACATGGACTGTTAAGGAGCAAAGAGACAGATTGTGCGTTGTGAGGGGTAATAAATGCCCGGACCTACTGAAATCTTTGTAGAGCAACATGAAGAGACACAGTGATATATATGTAGATATATATAAGTATTAGGATTTAGTAGTTCTTTTGATAACAAGGTTGACTGTAAATTACAAGATATATACACATTTAAAAATTAGTAAAATAACAAGTGTCAAACTAAATACTGTATTCTGTTAAAGGTTATTGTAATTTTCTTATATATAATATGACAATAAAAAACAAATTTGTATATTCTACATTCTTGTGTGTGTGTCTGTCATTTCTAAACTCAGCCAGTCCAGTGGAAGAATACCTTAATATATTAGGGGTCCCCGTGAGTCTGGGAATTTTCTGAAATCAATCAAGTCAGGTGTAAAAGTGGGAGGGGTTAAAATAAGGGGATATAAAAAAAATATAACATAATATAAAATAATTGTAGGCCTCTTTGAGGAATAGGATTTTCAGAATAATAAAGATAACGAAACCCACCCCCACAGGTGCTTATAAGCACACTTAAATCGTACCGTATTTGTGTTTTCTGAGAGGAACAGAATTCGATTCGGTCGTCGGTTTTATTACCTCATTCGTGACAAGGTTCGACCAGCCGAGCGTTCTGAAATGCATCTTTGGTTACGATTGTTGTACTGAGTTTTTATTTTACTGATCCTCCACAAGTGTTATCAGCCTCCGTTGGCCTCCTGGATCGACAAACTGTTTTCGACCACAGGATCGCCGTTGGCTGGATGATATGTTGTTATTGGACCAATCACGATACATCTAAGATACAGTTGTACTTGAAACTTCCGGCAGGGTTGCGGTTGCAGAAACACTCATATCAGCGCGTCTGGCGTCCACTACCATGCCACGGTCAAAGGCACTTAAATCTTTCGTCTTTCTCATTCTCGCAATGAATTGCCCATATACAGCACCCGCTGTATATTACAAGTAACGCTGTTATTGAAGGAACGCTGTATTTCACGAAAATCGTTTACCACTAATCAAGTGGACATTGCATTTAATCATTTTTTCAATGCGAAGAGATTATATATGTTATAGTACTAAAATGATTAGCAATAGTTTGATTATCTCTGTGGTGTCCAAACTGGTCGTACATATGATTATTGTCATCTTGTGTTATTGAATTCTCATTGAATGACACAAGAAATGCACACACAGAAGGTTAGAGATGTCAGTGCGAATTATGACAACCCTATCCGCCAAAATTAATTCTCCTAGATCAGATGATCCGAATTGATCAGTTGATTAGAGATCAATTCCATTGGAGAATTAATTCTCCAGTGGAAGATTCGATCTTTAATCAAATCATCCATTGGTCTACCCAAGTAGTGTAACCGGACTAAACGCTTATATTTCTGAGAGATTTTTTCACATTTTTGCTAAATGCGATAAATTTCTGTTTAAGGAATGATTCTTTAAATGATTTTATTAAAAGAATTGTCTGCGAGTAAGCTGTATGTGTTTGAAGGAAGCTTCCATATAAAAAAGCTATTTGTTATAAGCAGCCTGTTTTCTCTTTGCACGACACGCTTCAAATTATAACTGCATCTGTCTAATGTCATTTCAGAGGACACGTGAAAGCCATAAAATACCGAGGGTTTAGCAGCTTGCAATGATTATAACTCCGTCTCTTCCCAGAGCCATTACGAATTCTTTTTATTCTGACATTACGAATAATTATGAGGTTGCCTCCCCGATGTTTACTGAAACAAGCTCAATTTCGCAACGAATTTTTCAACGAATTTCGCAAATATGTATTGCTAATAAGAAAGATTATTGAGATAAAATATTTTAATATCAACATTTTAATGAGTGGAATCTAAAACTCTTGAAATTTATAACCCTGTAAAAGCATCTACTCTGCATAACGTAGAAGCGTACCACGTAAAACGCATTTAAGAATATCGGGACTTTTCCCATTAACATGTTTACAGAAAGCACGTACTACTGTCTTAAGTATCGCGATATTTGGTTTATCTGTTTGGCAAGCGAACCCATTCAAAGTTCCAAAATGGAACTGTTGTTAACGCAAACTTTACAACTACTCTAGATTCGGAATATGAAATTTGTTTAGAGGAAACTCAAGGGCCTAAACAAAGTGAAACAGACTTGGCATCTTTTGCATCGAATGATGTTTATCGATCTTCCGTTCCTACGACTTAAATCTAAAAGCAACAGAAGTATAAGCTCCGCCTCTCATCTTCCGTTTTCCATTTCAGAGGTTTTTTTTTTATCTTCGTTCAATCCCCAGGTGAAAAGGCTTATTCAAAGTTACTACAATGCTGCTATAATGCAGAGCCTCCCTTTATACCTTTAACCTCCAAACCAAGCTCGGATGATAAAAGGTAGCATTTGCGTCTCACGGATGCCACTCACTTGTGCCAACCATCTCCTCTCCCAACCCACGCTCTTCTGCGGCTCATGCTAACGGCAAAGAAACGCTCGGAATGCAAATCAGTAAGCCAAATGGCAATAGTTAGCAAAGCCCCCATATCCGATTTGTATTTCCCAGGGGAGATTACTGCAGAGGAAACAGAGCATGCCTGCAGAAATGAATAATTAAGAAACCCTATTTAACTAGATCCCCGGGGACAAGGTTACACCGGATGAAAGATTTCCGGTAATAACGAGGTTCCAATGTACAGATATGGAATATATTTAAATTTAACCGAGTGGACGTCGTGGCACAAATTGCTGGCGTTCTTCAGCATCTTGGAATTTCAATGAGAAATAACCTTCGGAGCTTTACAAAGAATAACAATCGAAATTCAGAATCTTCCGGCGATGAACTGTAGCACATTTAAGAGAATATCTTTATTAGTTATGGAAGTATCCAATTTTCGATTTCCCATCCTCCTTTTCTTCCATCATCTCTCCCATTGCGTTTGTTGTCTCCAGGTATAAATCCTTGAAAGGCTTGAAATGAAAAGCATGTACTCCAAAAGCGATTGGTCTGAACGTATTCCAATTGAAAGGAAACTGTTGTATTTCCACCAATCTCGTTATCATTATCTTGTACGTATATCAATAGTTAGCAAAAATTAAGAAACTTTTTGCCTATCAAATTAAAGCCAATTTGATAGCTGTCCACCAAATAACAAATCAAAATATTTCGCAGTTTAAAACAATATAAAAATACCAAAAATCGTAAGTGTGTTAAAGATTGGATCGATGGTATTTTACCACCAACTCTCGCTTCCAGTTGAGAGTGAATAAATGCTCGTGCTACTGCGTTTAGAACTTTTGACGCAGATGTGTATGTCGGGTAGGCCAATAGACGCATTAGTTTCTGTCAGTTAAAAAGGATTGCGGTAGTGCTCGTGTCATGCTTTTCTCCATGCTTCCACTAGAGATCCTCTCCATTAAACCGGTCATTACTTTGCCGGCCATTCTAAGTGAACACTGTCAACAATAACCTATTATCCCCTAATCCCCCTTAATTCCTGTAATTTTAGGGTTCATTATGCATAATTATAAGAATTAAATGAACAGATTGCGCACTGTCTCTCTCTTTGGGCGATTAAGTCATGTTTACGATTCCCTGCACAATTACAATGTTAGAACCGTCTCGGCAACGGTAGACTGTTCACACCAGAGATTACCGTCCGTATGTGCGTGCGTGCGTGCGTGCGTACTCAGTAAAATGCACTCTCCCAGCCAAGCAAATATTATCGAAAATGCGAAGATTTAGACGATGTTTAAGCACGATATCATCTTGCATAAATATCATAATGGAAGTGTGCGAAGTTTTCACACAGTCAAATAATTCGCGGTTGTCTGAGCTGCGTCATATGCAGACGTCAGTTTTGTAGCTTAGAACATCCTGGGATACTATACAAATCTAATGGCCCTCCTATTTGAGGATATACACACACAGAAGTGCCAAAAGTAATTGGACATCTGCATATTTAAAATAACGTTTTAGTAACACAATATTTAATAAAGTGTCAGCCTGCCTTTGGCTTTAATTATATACTGTATCCTCGGCGGTATACACAGTTTAATTAAGAAGAACAGCGATCAGTTCAGCTGCAGATTGTTGGTTTATTAACTTGGCCCGAAGCCAGCGTTCCAGTTTATCCTAAAAGTTAAAGTTGGGGCTCTGGACAGAACAGTGAGGCATTTGTATGTCGATGTCTTCAACCAAATCACTACAGCCTGTGTAGTATGACATAGTGAATTGTCATGCTGAAACAGAAAATGGCCGGTCCCCTTCTGCTGTCACAGTGTAGAAAGAGAGGAATTGTCCTCAATGTCAATGTACTGCGTGGCATTCATTGTTCTGGAAAAGAGGATCAGTGGTCCAATCCTATAAGACGAGAAGAAACCCCAAACAGTAACAGCATCTCCTCTAAACTGCGTACTTGAGACAGCATGCTCTGGCAAATACCGCTCTCCAAGTGTCTACCAAACTGAAGCACGTCCATCAGATCAGGAAACCAGGTATATTGATTTTTCAATTCATAACACGCCTTTTCAACGTTTTATAGAGCAATTACGATGTGTTGTGCACCAGGCCAGTCGACCTTCAGCAATTTGTGTATTTGGATGTGCGCTGCAACATTTCCTTAATGTTTTGTAGTTCCCTACGTATCGTGCTGGTTACTAATAGAGTGGCGTCTAGATATTTGGATCACTTAGAACTTATAAGCAGTTCAATTCTATTTTCGCTTATTCAGAATTATAAATTATTTTTTATTTGAAAGTGTAAATACTGGCTTTATATTGTTAAAAGAAAACACGAAAAAAAGTATGCCTTATCAGTGGAAAATTATAAAATGATTCATTTATCCAGCATGCAGGGATAAATGAATCTTCGGAATTTTGTTTGGGTCATTCATATTAATTACCCCAAAATTTGCGTAAATTACTCAAATTAAATTAAACTCTTTTATTAATGAAAAACTTTAAAAATGTTTAACATTTTTCACAATTTAAATATTTTGATCTTTTGTTGCTCCAATAGATATTTCACTGGATGAGACAATCTGGCATGGAATCCTGTTCCCTTTTCGAATTGAATGTAGATTCATAAACAGATCAACAGAACCCCCAACTGTTGAAGTACCAACAGATGATGTATCTAGATGGAGCTTTATTTTGTTGCTTTTTTTGCTAATAACTCCTTTCCTGTGATTTATTTATCTTTTCCATTGCTTTGTCATCTCAATATCACGAGTATTGTTATATCCTACAGCTTGTACCTTCTATTATCAGCGTTGCTAGGAGAAAGATGGAGAAAGAGGATTGTTGTGTCCCCATGTAGAAGCTTCCAGATGATAAAATGTTTTCAGTTTTGATATATTACACGGATATATTACAAGAGGTTGGAGAATACGAGTTGTATGCGATGGCAAACAAAAAGTTCGTTTGATTTTTTAGAACTATTCTGTGTCTAATAACAGATGTCCACCCGTACTCAACATAGTTTTCCTGTTTGGTGTTTAAAATTTAGAAAAGGCATTTTCTTTGCCGTGGCCAGCTTCTGTCATAATAACTCGACTTGAAAATGGTAAACCATCAGTTCCTTAAACAGTACAAATTATAAACATTAATAGTATTAATTTTGAAAATACTATAAACAAATATTGCAATCATTTACTTTATCTATTTTACCCGCCACAATTTATTCCAAATATTCTGATTTCTGTTAAGTACATTAATACGGAAAACAAAAACGAAACGAGCCAATATGGCGTATCTGTCCTTTTGTGAATACACTTGGTGTTCTATTCAATTCAGTTATTACACTTCCAGCACTATTTATAGACCAGTAATCGCTTACGTCTCAAGTCTTAAATCATATTCAGTGATCTTCACATTCAATAATTCAACGATACTACGTGGCTGGTGGCTGTTTAATCAAATTCTGTTGGTAGAGAAACTTCCGGGTGCTCCCATTTTTTCCACCACCAAATGAACTTACTGCCTTAGAGGTACAAAATTAATCTTAAGTAGTCTGTTCAAGTTGGACTGAACTCAAAAGCATTTATGGTTAATATTTTCTTGTTGGATGCACTAATTCCGTCTTACTTTTAATGGTTAAGACTTTAAAAATGAACTGCCTTATAAGAGTAGTAGAATACTGCAAATACATGGATTCTGTCCGGCTGTGCAAACAGGGTTGTTGAGGTGTGCAGTTATTATGGTCCTCTCTGCCGACTAATTACTTCAGTGTATTCGAGATTTAAATTTTTAAAGCAAACTCCTCCTTTCTTACCTTTTTTCTCTGAATCGCTTGTTTACTCCCACTCTCCTCTTGAATCCATTCAGTTTTCGAATCTCTGTCTCTCTTTATTTTTCAACAAAACCCTTAATCCCCTTGCAACGACCGAAAAATTAACTTTGTACAAAACACAAATTGGAATTTAAACTGTTCAAGTCTCCCTTGACATCTTAAGCCTTTAGACAGGGATGTTTTATCCTCAAATTTGCATCGGGCAGATTTCTCTCTCTCTCTCTCTCCCACTTATTTACTCCCAAGGAACTTGTATCGTCGGAAATCTCCAAAGACAACGAGGCGGAAACGGGTGTGGGGGGAAGGAAGAACCCTCCATTCCGCGCTATTTTCTTTTTTTCGTAACGAGGCGCTCTCCCCCACGAAATGCACGTGCAATGTCGGAAGCTAATTCGTCTTGTCATTCACATCCGGCTACTGGCTATTAAATCGGTTTCCAATAAACTTTCTGGCCGAGCGAAATTAGAACAATTACAATGAAAGTGGGGTGAGTTAGATTAGCCGAGGGCCGTAACTCCTCCCTAAATCAATGCCGCCTTGCAGTCAAGACGAGCAGAAAACTTGACGGAGAGTCTACAGACGTCAATTTTGGGGAGGACTTACGTTACGTGGTGCAAATAACTTTCCCAAACTTTCATGACTGCAATGAGTACTTAAAGCAGTGATGAAAGTTTAGTCTCCTGGTTTCTTCTAACACATTCTTATGATTTTGGAATATTACATTCCAAAGTATCTGGTCAGTAGAGAAGGTTTAACATTTTACAAGAAAATACGCTCATACTCTCCCAACCTTTGGGACTTTTTGGTGAATGAAAGTTCCTGGAATAAAATTAATCATTTATTCTTTTTCTTAGGTTCGGATTCGCAGCTGTTTTTTTTAAAACGTTTGAATCATACGAAGAACATCATCTCACGTTACGATTACGATCACTTTCTTGAGTGCATTGGAGGCTTAAGTTGGTACGTTGTTTATTTATTTATGTATTTGTTTATAAACAAGAAATCAATGCATTTATTGGTTATGGATGTCTTACTTATTGGTTATGGATTTGTCTTACTGTATTACACAGTAAGACAAATACAAATATAACAATTTAAAAATATATATGCACGAAGAGAAGGTAATATGTAGTTTTGTCGTTAGATTAGTAATGTACGTTTGTGCTCAGTTTAGCACTAATTCTCGGTCCTCTAACATGCCTCACGCACCTCTGAGTAAAACTGTGTTTATTACCTTTTACGACTTCTCTGGTTTACTAGGATTTCAGAGAACAATTTTACAGCACCAGAACTACGCTTTCCTTGAGGTATACGTAACAGAATAGATAAATACTTTTTAGTACACACAAAACAACGTTTCAGAATAACGCCAATACGAAAATAGATTAGATTTAAATGGCGAATTACGTTTTTGGTATATTACTTCTACAAAGAAGTTCCTAACCGTGACGTAAATTGAGCCAGCCTTTCAATTTATTTTATTAGTTTTACAAAATAGTTCATCACTGTTCATGCTCAGTGTGCGCAGTGATCAACTGTTGCGTTCTGGTTTTTTAGTCTTTTTCAAAAGTTCATTTTAATGAAATGCTTGAGTTGTAGAACCTCGGCTCTTCTATCTAAGTATTCTACCACTTTAAACAGGAAACACTATAAGTGATACTTGGCAGACTGAATTCCCTTCCTTCCGGCAGCTTATTTGGCTTTCCAGTAAGGTTTCTTCGTGTTTCAGAGAAGTTAGCCACTTGGTTCTCTCATTTGTAATCTCTGATTGCCATTTGATTCATCTTTTCGCAGCATTTATCCCTCCCCATCGATTCGTTTGTCATTTGTGATATCTAAATCCGTTTCGTCCAAAAAGGCATTGTAAGAAACGCCAAACTGTTGAGACGTGGAAGTAATCAAATGAAGCATTAAAATCAGTAAAGTACACGTGGAATATTGCATTTCCAGCCACGGATAATTACAATATCAATTATCAATTGTTTGTTAACTTACACACGTGCAGTGAGGTATGAATTAGTTAAGTAGATGTTCTAATTATTTTACGGTACACCGCATTATTATCTTAAGCGGAATTAATGCGATATAATTTCTATTGAAATGAGTATTTAATTAAGGCATATTGTTTCCAACAAACTGGTGCGAGAAAGTTGGCATTGTAATCACAATGACTATCGCTGGCGCAGAGGTCTGGCTCACAATGGGCACGTTGGAGCAGGCTTTGAACACCAAGACACAAATATCATTAGCTTTGCAACTCATTGTTTTCAAGTGATTAATTATTGGCATTTTTATCGGAATTAATTGCACTCGGTTTACTTTTAATGTTCCTTTTTATGTGTTTTTGATTGGCTGACAATGGATTTCGGAATTTCCTTAAGCAGGCTTTACTACAGGTAAGAACATTATAGGATATATGGTGCGAAATATAAAAGGAGATCGTTTAAAATGCAAATTAAATAGTTTCCTAAATTCAGTTAATACTCATTAATTGAATAATTTCCTAACACGCACCTTTGTTGCTTTTTCATTAAGTGCCTGTTTTCAATTGAAATCCTAGTTTCAATTGACCGTGATTCAACTCTCGTGACTGTTAGGTACGGTGATGTTTGCGTGTTGTGTTCTCGCAGAGTATAAAAAGTAAGAAAAATTATTTTGAGGTTTAGATTCGGATTCAAACACTCCCACGAGGAACTATTTCTAGGTATTTTCAAATAGGTTGAGTAAGTTGATCGCAGATGAGTGTTTTTGTGGAAAAAACGATTTTTATCTTAAAAGTAGACAAACCGATCACACTCAATACTGTTAATTGCTAATAGTTGATACACAAGTAATAGTTCCCAATTTTAATCTTCCCTCCAACATTATGGTCCTTTTGTTGTACACGAATTATGGTCTTCTCGTTGGTTAGGTGTACACGACTTTCTGGAAGATGAAATATTATTAAAAAGTTTGAAGGAGTATTATCTACGAATATAGAAAAGGAATCTAGAGGGGTATGATGCGAAGGACGTTGTGAGAAAGCGGTATAAATGGGGTCCTTTCTACAGAACCGATATACATATAAACGATGATTAAATAAAAAATTAACGCTTATGTGTCGGATGGTCTTAAGTTTGCATCTCATATATTCTCAGTAGAGCAGTGAAGGTTTTCTCTGTTGCTGAGAAAAAGCACCAGAGAAAACATTTAAGTAAAGATGCCGTTATTATAGAAATCAGCCGCTTGATCATCCAGCGAAAGGACCCTTCTCTCTGGTACCAAGGAAGTCGCGGTCCATGCCAAGCGCTGCAGTTTTCTACTGACATTTTTCTATTTCTGATCATCACGGACTAGTGGTGATTGAATTTCCTTAGCATAATTAGTCAAATCAACCCTCAAAGATCACATCGTGACCCACTGGTACGTTTGCGGGAATTACAAAGTCCAGGAGTCGATCTATCATTTCTGCTAGTGTTGGGAATATTTATTCATTAAAAGACTCGCTCAATTAAAAATGCTTAGGCAGCATTTCCATTTTTAGAACGATGTAGCCGCTGTTTTCTTCCATCATTGTGCGGGATCTTTAACATTACTGTACAGTCATTGCATTTATCCTCATGTGTAACCATCAGCTCTTCTGTTCGTGTCCATTTTGTCCTTTTGTGGTGATAATATTGTACAGAGGCGTTTCGAAAGAGGCATTTGTTGGACTCTCATTTCCAGCCCGTGATATAAATGATGAGTCTGCTGAAAAATTAAATAGATAATTATCCCTACGTTTGATTTCATAGTGTGGAGCAGACTTGACCAAACCTCTAAACCATGACGCTCGAGTCCCATGCTGCTTTTTGGTACTTGAAACGCGGCTCCCACAGAAATTTAGGCAGAAAAAAATTCATACCTCAAAATACCTTGATTAACAAAAATTTAAAAGAAAATTAATGTCATTCGCATTTTTTCAAGGAATTCGCACTCTTTCTAGCTTTTATTCAAAGAGATTTGCGTAGTTACTGAGTGCCCTTATGAAAATACTAAAAATGTTCTAGAAAACAATTATTGTACTGTTATTCATGGGCTATTTCAAGTGCCAAAGAGTAGTTTTGCTTAAAAACATGTGTTACCTTGCTTTATTATAGTTGTTTTTCTCATTAACAATATTTTCTCTGTCATTTTGCGGAGGGTTATCGGCGTGCTCTCCCCATTCAGCTGCCCTCCCCATCCCCCAGCACTATCTTACTTAAAATTATGGCCGATATATCAGCAGAAGGTCTTCTTTGTAAGGTTTTAGGCGCATCAGGCGATATTGCGTCATATATACAAGGTGTAGACGATATTGCTTCATATATACAGGGTGTATCGTACATGCGAGACTCACTTCAGGGATGGATTTAAGACCTAAACACAATACAAAAAATGTTCATGTAAATGTAGGTCTGATTTCCCATTGGTTCCCGGTTACAATCATTTCTGCGTTCCAGCCACTATCTGCTTACGTTTACAGAAAATACTCAAAATGACCACCGCGCCTGATATGTAATTTCAGTAACCCTGAAGATGGTATGGATAAAGTTGTTTGTCCCCTAAACTTCACCACACGTCCCACATTCCCTTCTGTTGCTATCCTTCGTTTGCCGTCACCATCATTTTCTTCAACATAATTAAGGATCCATTTTTCTAAATCAACAGTTTTGGTACTGATGTGTCTACCTCCATCTGATACTCGTTTTATCAATAAACTAGTTTCCGCAAGGCATTCTCTGAATGGTCTTCTTATTTGGTACATTACGATTAGGGAAAGTTTTGCGTACAGATGTCTTTCCTCGGCTGCATTGCATCTACAGTGTCCATATATCGGATGCATGTCTGACATCTCTCGATTTGAATAAGCTGCCATTCTCAAAGCAAATGCACAGTATAAAAATGTTAGTATTAGTATTAGTAATGGCCACATGGTGCAAGAAAGCCTATGGCTTATGCTGCACCAGCTAAAAAAAACCGAATAAAACAATGATAAAAAAAACGAACTAATAATTAATAAAAGAAAAGGAAATTAAACATATCATCCTATGCGATTCCCTCACACGAAGGTACTATCCAGATGACCTTTGAATTTCCCCAAACTATCAGCCTCTACCACCCATGTAGGCAACTTATTCCAGTAATTTATAACTCGCTGGCTAAAATAAAACTTCCTGCAGTCCAATCTAAATATTCCCCCCCGTAACTTGAATTCATGTCCCCTAGTTCTAGCATCATTTATAATCTTGAAAATTTCGTCCTCATTCATTTTACTGATGCTTCTCAGAGCCTTAAACACCTCAATCAAATCTCCTCTAAGGTGCCTAGTTTCCAAACTCTGCAACCCACATATTTGAAGTCTTTCTTCATAAGGACGCCGCCCTTTTGCTGATCACACCAGGCGAGTTACCCGTCTTTGCATCCTTTCAAGAAGCTCGATGTCTTTCTTTAGGTGCGGTCTCCAGTATTCCAAGTGTGGTTTAACAAAAGCCTTATATAATATGATTACCACGTCCCTATCTCTACTTGCAAAAGTTCGATAGTTCATCAATAGGACACCATGGGCCTTCCTTGCAACCTGTTTACAATGCTCAGAGAATTTCATGTCTGACCGTATCGTAACACCCAAGTCCCTTTCCTCCAGTTCTGGGTTTAGTTGAACTCCACCAAGTGAATAAGTTATTTTGGGATTACTGTTTCCCAGGTGTAATACCTTACACTTTGTTGGATTAAAGCATAGCTGCCATTTTTCTGACCATTCCTGAAGTCTATCTAGGTCTCTCTGAACAAGCTTAGCTAGACAGTGATCATTAACTACTCTACCAATTTTAACATCATCTGCAAATTTAGACATCACTCCCCCTCTATCCCTTCATCGATGTCGTTTATGAAAATTAAAAACAACAGTGGTCCTAATACTAATCCTTAGGGAACCCCACTTCTTACATCAACCCAATCTGAGGAATAGCCATTTATCACAACCCTCTGCCTCCTGCCCTGAAGCCATCCTGATATCCATCTAAGGATTTTACCAGTGATTCCAACCTGTTCCAGCTTATAAAGCAACCGCTCATGTGGGACTGAGTCAAAAGCTTTGCTGAAATCTAAATAAACAATGTCGAAATTATTCCCTAAATCCAGCTCGTGAGTGGCCCTTTCAAAATAGCGAACCAGATTTGTTAAACATGATTTTCTCTTTACAAAACCATGCTGAGTATCCTTGAGAATTTCAATTCGATCCAAATGATCCTGAATTCCACCCTTGATCATTGCCTCCATGATTTTCCCTACTACTGAAGTCAGACTGACAGGTCGATAATTTCCAACTTCACTTTTAGAGCCACCCTCATGTATGGGAGATACATTTGCACTTTTCCAATGCAACGGAATCTCCCCAGAGTCTAGTGATGCTCGCATAATTAGTCTCAATGGTTCAATGCACTCTCTAGCCGCCTCCCTTAAGATTATAGGGTGTATTCCACCAACTCCAGGAGCCTTACTGGTCTGTAGGCTCGAAAGTTTTTTCATTAAATAATCTTGCGAAATTTCAATATCATTAATTACATATTTTTTAACTTCGCTCCCACAATTTCCCATTGCCACAAAAGGCTTTTCATTTGTAAATATCGATGCAAAATAACTGTTGAGTTCATCTGCAACGGCAGCTGGTGTATTTATTACTATCCCCTTTCCCTTACGTAAAGGTCCGATCTGGTTTGTCCTGCTCTTCTTGTCATTTATATATGTGAAAAATTTCTTATCCCCCCTCCCTCTTTGCTCTGTTTGCTAGCGATTTCTCATAAACTGCCTTTGCCTTTTCTGTGACTCTATTACACATCACCTTGTAGCTGTTATAGGCTTCAGTACTTTTTATTGCTCTGTAACCTTTCCATGCTACCTTTTTCTGCTCAAGTAATGTGGCAACTTCACTATTCATCCAACTTGGAACCCTTCTCGTGGAGTATTTTTTTAATGGTAAATACTCATTCAAGGCGTCTGTGATTAATGTTTTAAAAGCATACCACAGTTCAGTTGTATTCGTTCTCTGCGCGATATCTACCCAGTTAATAGAGGCTATGTAGCACCTCAAGGCATCGAATTTCCTTTTCTGAAATTAAAACCCATTCCTTTGCCTTTTACTTCTGCTACCTCTCTCGTCATCATCCACCGTAGAACTCCGTGATCACTTCCTGCTACTAGTTCCTCTACTGTCAGCCCTGTTATGTCATCTGATTCATGTGTGATGATGAGGTCTAGGATATTCTTTTCTCTAGTACTTTCCCTGACATGTTGATACAAATAACAGTCATCTAGTTGATTTAAAAATTTTGTTCCCCATGTCGAGTTTCCTTCCCATTTACTCCAATCAATTAGAGGCAAATTTAAATCACCCATAATAAGGCATTGACGCTTACTTGCCCATTCCGTTTGTATGTAGAGGCTTTTGTCATAATCTTCACAATCACCTGGTCTGTAGATTACTTCTACTAGCATTATACCTTTGTTTCCAACTATCTCACACCATACAGATTCTATACTAGCACGTGAAACGTCTGGATTCGGGAAAACTATCGTCGCACACAGGCTGCTTCTGATGAGAAGCATTACCCCGTCACCCCTTCTATCAACCCTATCCTTCCTAAATACATTATACAAGCCGTACTGAAACTCATCATCCCCTATTTCCGGGTGGCACCACGTCTCTGTAAGCCCTATTATGTCCGCGTTACTTGTTTTAACCAGCAGTTCGAATTCGCTCATTTTATTGACGACACTTCTAACATTACCATATAAACAATTAAGACTTACTGTTCTTGTATATTTAACAACCCTAACACAACCCTTGAAGTTTTTTAGGCTCTCTTCCCTGGCATTAGCTACTCGCTCACCTGAAACGTTTCTGCCCCCAGAACATCTAGATAATATGTCCAGTTGGGGTAACAGATAAAAACTCTTGAGTTATGTGCAAGAGTTACTTTGACCAATATTATCAGATAAACGCGTGTCAGTATTACCCACATCCCCCCCTAACTAGCAGTTTCCCTGAACCTTTAAGGTATCCTCAATAATACTGGCAAAAACGTTTGCACCACCTTTGTTTAAGTGTATCCCGTCTCTACAAAACAAATTCCTTCTTCCTACAAGTGTGGGCCATGCTGATAGAAATTTCCCCCCAAAAGCCTTGCAGATTCCTTCAAGTCTTGAGTTGGAGCTTGTTAATAACATGCTCCAAATGTAGTGTCCTGTCAGGAGAATTTAAATAATTTAAAGAGCTAGGATTCTTGTTTACATAACTACAGCAAGGCCCTCTATGAGATATCGTGCATTGTCTTTAAATAGTTGATTGGAGCCAGCTGTGATAACTCAGTTTGTGGAAAGAATTGCTGGAACACATAAATGGTTGCAACTCGGAAATAAGGCGAAATCAGACCTCCGTTTACATGAACTTTTTATTTTATTGTTTTTAGATCCTAAATCCATCCATGAAGTGGGTCCCACGTATTATGATACACCCTGTATATTGTTTGTAAATTTCTTCTGTTCTGTGGTCAAATTTCTCTTTTTTTCGACGAAAACCCCAAGTTTCAGGAAGCAAAACCATGTTACCCTCGCCTGAGACCAAATAAATCAGCCACATTGTGTGAAAGACACAACAAAGAACAAAAGCTGTACTAACACAAACCAGACACTAAACTTTTTCTGGCTTTTGCAGCAGTACTGCATTCCATCATAGAGTACACATGGTGCAGATGTGGGAAAGAAACCGCAGGTGGCGCTTGGTTCCAAATACTATGCCACTAAAGGTATCTGTACCTTTTTGTTTTTTGGTGACAGGAGTGGAATCGCTATTCGTTTTTCGGCTGCGTTATCCATTCTCTGACAAGGTACGATCAGTTATGCGTTCTGAAATGCTTTTTGGTTTCTCTTATTGTACTCGATTGTTAATTGAGCAATTGTATCCTTTCTGTTGCCCTACATAAGTGTTGTCAGCCTCTGTTGACCTTTCTCGTCAACGAGCTATTTTCGACAACAGGGTCGTCGTTGGCTGGATTCGATACATTCGAGACACAAACCTATGTGAAAAGCCTAGCAGGATTGCAGTTTCTGAGATATTAATACCGGCGTGTCTGGCGCCAACTACTATTCCACGTTTAGATTCACTTAAATCTTTCGTCTTGTCCTTCTCTCGGAATCACTGGCAAATCATTTCTTGCGACGTTATTGGCAAGGCTCAAGAAAACACTCATGGCCAGTTTTTAGCATTCCGAAAGGGATAGGTGTACCTAGTAAACCTCGATATGTGTTCTGTTAACTCATTGGGGAAATCACTTTTTTATTTCATACATTGAAGTATGAGTATTGGGGATTGAGCTGTGTTCCTTTTCCACTGTTTCAACGTGTCGCTCGTTTCTTGTTTAGGTTGGTAAGCTGTTTATAGAACGAAGTTAGTAGTACAGATATTCCACTCATTTGGCAATGAAATTATTTAAATAATCCATTACGTTACTAGCCTATCCTCCCCCCAACACCAGTTAGACATCTTCCTTGGTGTAGGTTGCTGATTTAAGGGCATTCTTAAAGGAGCACTCTTCTTTACCTTTCTGTGTGCAATAAATCTCTTCGCGGATCTGTTTAGATCCGCAGTTAACTGAGTACGTAGGAAACTCAAAATAACAGATGCCCTCCATTTCTAAACGTTTTTCTCAGCAGGGTTGTTATCTTCCGGTTGCTAACGATATTCAAACTGACAATGAGCGTTTTCTTGTGCCTTGCCAATAATGTCGCACGAAATGATTTGCCAACCATGCACTTCATAGTTACTTTCGCTAAAATGGCAGTTTTTTTTAAATGTATGTGTGAAAAGCATCACCTGGCTGGCAACATTGGTGCAAAGAACTTTGCTAGCGAAAGCAACTTAGTTCTCGGCGTGTGTGCGTGTCCTTTGTTATTAAAAAGAAGAGAACTGAAGAGTTTTATTTCGTCTAAATCTTGCTGACTTCTTCCTACACTGTTTCTCTTTCTGTAGTTTCTTCTTTCAGAGTTTGCTTTTCTAAAAGTAAAAAAAAAGGAAGGTATAAGTTTTTGGGAGACTATTTAAATCAATTCGGAACTCAATGCACTTCGGCTTCTTTGGGGCAAGATGACTGCACTCTGCGATCGTTTTATGCTCAACTTTTTTAACATCTAGCGCAGAATAGTGGCACATTAGATGAATCTTACTGAAACCGCTTTAAAGAAAAATGAGAAAATGCTTCGTATCTCTTGTACACTATCCTACCAAATTATTAGAGCCATGGTTGTTGACGAGTTGATCTTTAGTGGCGATGAGAGCAGTAGTCTTTTGAATTGATTCTAAAAACCTTTCACCAATAAACTACAAAGTCGAACCATATTACATAGTTCCATAAACTGGTATGGCAATTGTTTTCAGTCAAGATGCCATCGATAACGAATATATGCACCCCAATCAAACACTACAGGCCTACAGAATGAAATTCAACAGTGAAAATAAGATTACCCTTAGCTGCTAACTGCTGGCTGATGGCGCTGGTCCTTCTAGCATTGAAGGTCACGTAAATTTAAGCAGCGTTGATTATATTCTTCCGGCCTGCTTTATTGCTTGTAGTTGCTAGTTTGTTCCAACCTTCAATTTTTCTTTGGAGATGTTCATGCTCTTCGGCTCTCGCGGTTAGCACAGTTGATATAATCATTGCTCTCTCCATACCGGATGAGAAAGGCCCGGGTTTCGAATCCTGTCACTGACTGGATTAGAACCGTTTTTCATAAAGCGGCTGACTTAGTCGATCTCAAGCGATGAGAGATAAAGCCCTGCAAGAACAACAACAACATGGCCATGATAACTAACCTCGCTGATGTCTGCTTTTACTATAAGTAAAATATTAAGTAAATCTTTTTCAGCTAATAGGTGTGGTCGTTTCCATGTGCTACCTACCAAAAGTATTCAGTCACCGTTTCGTTTGAAAAAACGCGAGTTTTGTTGAGAAAAATTAATAAAATGTTCAATCGGTCGTAAAACACTGTCAACCATTTCTTGTAGTACATAGCAGAAATTTGTGATCATTCTTACTTGAATAAAGTTGCCAGTTTCAGCTGTAGAAGGGGGCGTATTGGCTATGCCCTATTTCGGTGTTCCGGTTATTCAGTCCTGAATAACCGGAACACCATAGAGGGCTGCCGTTCAGCCCTCTATGGAACGCCCTTCTTCTACAACTGAATTGTTCATTAAAGGAAGAATGGCCACAACTTTCTGCTCTGCTGCAGGGAACTAGTCGGAAGTATTCTACGACAATTGATGCAAACGCTGGGACCAAAGGTTATTTAAATTCCCTTTCGGTTTTAATCATTTCCTTCGGGGATGGTAAACTGATATTCTTTTTTAATTACTAAATTTGTTGAATACACCTATATCGCCCTCATTGTTCCATTATTTTATTCCATCTGCTACAGTTGACTTTACAAGGTTCACGTGCGGGGCCGTTGCAGTAGTACATATTGCTGATATAGCACACAACGATTCTGCATCTTTGAAATCGGTGCCATTTCTTTAACACTTTCAAAGACGTTGTTGTTTTGCGTATATCTCGTTCGCACTGTCATTGTAATCTAAATGGTTGTCAAATATTTTTGGTAAGGTAGTGAATATTCACTGGTGTGTAGTCGCATATCGGGATCTCCGGTTCTCTAATATTTTATTAGCGTAGTGTATTTTTGATCTTTAATGTAGTTTGAGTTCAATTCAGTTTTTGACCGAACTCTAAATTAACAAAGTTCATAATTAGCATTGAGCAGTGTTTGCCTTCCCTAGATAATCCTAATTTTATCCTTGGAGTGACGAATGCTGCGTATTCCTAAAACCCAAGAGTGCTTTGATTTATGCAAACTTCAGGAAAATGGTGGAAGTTAATAATTTATTAAACATAAAATTTAATCCGTTGCTGGGTATAAAATTTAATGCCAGCCTTTATCTAATAGTCCGATATTCGCCTAAAAGATTCTCACTTAAATATGTTAGAAGCGCAGGTGAACCCGAAATAATTAAAGACGAACAATAAAATGTAATGGGAAATCCGATGACAAAGAAAGAAAGCGAGATTCAGTTTAAATTATCATGCTCGGTGATTATTTATCAATTGGAAAATTCTTGATTATCAAATCCATTAATCATGGCTTGATTACAGGCCTTGCGAGACGTCTGTACCATTACAAAATAGCTGCTTGCGTTTCCAGTTGGTTGCATCATTTCTCAGAGGAGCGATGTAAAGTGGGGAGATTTGTTGGTCTCTTTCAAAAGAGAAAAACATCTTTGGATGCTTTTCTTGTTTGAATGAGGAAAACAAACTTAGTGCGCGTGCACGCTCGACACAGGCGACGCTTCTTTTATATTTGGAGTATGCGAATCAGATCCGATTCTTAAAGTTGATAGATGAATAGATTAAATGGGCATAGAATTTAAATTAAATTCATTTTAACATAAAGATTCATCACGAAGATTTAAACAAAGAAATCTTATTGTATTATCAATTATACAACGAGTACACTATTAATTCAAAAGACAAATATCTGGTCCTCCTCTAAACCAGCTTCTACTGTTGTATGTAGTCTTTGTCCCCAAATCTGGCATACTTTTCGTGTAACGGCACCGTCCGACTGTTTTAATTCTTTCTCCTCCTAAGGATTCGGTGGGGTTTTTTTCTGGATGTAATTAAGGTGGATTGATACGAAGAATAAATCTTCTTCCCGAGTGCCTATAAAAGGACCTAAAAGGCATAGGCCACTAAAGAACTCTACCCCTATTCTTTTATTCGCTTAACTCTTTAAGTATTCCGATCATGTTTTAGAGACTCCACGAATCTCCTAAGTCCAAGCAGAGAAGAAAAAGAAAATGTTGCACTGTCAATAGAAGGAATTCGGTACTTTGGACTGATTTCGTAGTAGGAGTGCAAGTAGACCTGTAATTTGAATTAGTTTTTCCAAATTGGAAAATATACCATATTTATTTTTCTTGGGTTTAGTTGATAGTTTGGATTAAACGCTGAGGTGGTAATTAAAACCATTAGGCATCAGTCCATCATAATTTACAGGAAGGATATATTGTGCCTGTAAATTATCGTGTCAGACAATGATGATGATGCTAACCAGTGATGATGAGATCATCAAACAGTCCTGCGCTGGACTGCTTGATGTCTCTGGGTCACAATTATAAAGATAGTCTAATTACAGGGACGTCTCCCTCAACGTTCTTAGCTTTAACTAGGCTGTTGCTTACCATTTTGCTAACTAGTATTACTATATCGATTACTGAAGTTGAATTTTTTAGGTTTGCAACCGTTTGAGTCTTCGGGTCCTGATGCACTTAATCCATATCAGCAGTAATTATCCCAGTGTTAAAGAAAATATTCCCAGACGAGTTGTTACTAATTAAAGCGTTATAATTTAGTTCAATATTAATATGTACTAAATGATTGTCAGGAGGGCTTTTTCCTTGCAGCCAATTTGCAAGTTACTCTTAATGGGTCCTCGCGGCTAGCACAGCGAATAGAACCACCGTTCTGTCACGCCTTATGGAAAAGTCCTGGTTTCCGGAAGAAGTTTTGTGGACTTGTTTTTTTAAGTCGATCTTTGGCGCGGGTTGTGCAGTTTCTTTCCTGGAAACTCGGGTTCAGCCGTACACAATTTGCAGACACAATATAACGACGCCTCTTGGCCTTAGTTTACCCAGTGAAAATTCTGAACAAATAAACAAACCTACTGTTTGTTTAACCGATTTTATTATATACTAGTTGAATAAAATTAAAAGCATTGATAAGACATCATTCGATAGCCACATTAAAAAAAAACTGTTTAGAGTGAATCGTGTAAATTATATTAATGAAAATATTAATAATGATAATTTACTTGCTGTTTCTCTATTTTTTGTCGGGTCGAAATTTCTTGAACATTGTCCACAGCTCGAGATTCTTGTGCGTCCTGGAATATAAATAAATCGTTAAGAACGTGGTAAAATGAATAGGATTGTGCAATTAGGACATCCATTAAATTTACGTTAACATACATTTAAAAGTAAAATAATACATCATTGCATATCATCATCTTGACACAAATCAGTGTGATAAATCCTGCTTAATTAGAATTCATAACTAGAATTACTTTTGTTGCTTATTAATGCATTTGGAAGACCTGAGATAGAGACTAGTGATGGTGACAGACTGCAGCAAACGTGTAATGGCCAGCGCTGGCAGAAATATTAATTAGAATGAGGTTCAAGTCCAAGTGGGTTATTAGAAGACGGCTGGCGATACAGTGGAGAGGATATCTGTTACAAATGGAGATGTTTCCATGACAATGATGTACTAACATAACATTGATGTTTGAGGTTCCAGATATAATTTTAATTCTCAGTTAACGAGGTTTAAGTTTACAGAAAATGCGTCCTTACTCAATTGAGAATTTCAATCGGAACTCTAAGAAGATCATAATTAATTCGATTAAGTCAACGTTTACTTCATTAAAATTGCTCATTATTACATGATAACAATCTCGCACTCTGAACGGATTTCTGAGTAATTAAAAAGAGGGCATCTTAATTATTAAAAAAAATTCATAACGAAGGGAACATAAATGATCCCTCACAAGTGGTTGTTGCGTTAGACTGACATTGTAACTAGATACTGAAGTGAATTGACTACATTTCTTTTATTGATCCTTTATTTAAATAGAATTAGAATATTATAATGTGGAAGTCAGCAGTTTTCTTTCTACTGGTTTCTTCTTTGTGCTCACGACAAAGAAAAACATTAAGTTTGTGTCCTGTGTTGGGCATAGTTCGATATAACTATCCTTAGGGTTTTGCTTAAGATTTCAGTGGATGGCAGCTTGTATTTCTTTCAGCACGAAGGCCTAATCAGATCGCCTACAGAGGTGGTTTGTTTTAGATCTACCTATTTTACACTGTCAGGATTAGAAATAATCGAACCTATCTCGCAGCCGCATAGTGGCGAGAAGACACATGTCACGGTGTCAATTTGCGCGACTGACAGTTCCCCTAATAGCATCTTTCTTGTCTTCTCTCTCTTTCTCTTCGACAAATATGAAAATCAAATTTTCGCAACCCTTTTAGAAATCAACGTTCTTAAACCACGTTTTCTCACAAATAAAATTACAGTATATTGAGTCATTTATTGGTAATTTCCATTTTTTATGAAAAAATCGAATAGTATGAATCAGAGCTGTAATACTCAATAGATCTACTAATTGAAATTGATCTACTACGAAAAAATCGAATTTAAATAGGTGGAATGTGAATATTATTAAAGATGGAGTCACTCCCATAATATAGGAAATCCGATTATTATCTCACTGATAAAATATTTGTAGTTACCACATACTATGGAGATGATCAAAATTGTTGAACAAAACATTAAATCAATAAACCCAATATAAAAATTAGGCAGTTAACGTAATTAATTAGAAATTAATCGATTAAAAACCAAATGCCTACAGAACCATCATGGAAGAATCAAAGTTTAAAACTATCCATGCATTTTAACCCAAATCACTTTAATAATAATGATCATTTAAATATTTTGCAACCTAATTAAATATATGAGTAATATAAAGGTCGCAGTTCAGGTGACTTTCGGTTATTATTATTATTGTTTTTTTAATCAGTGAAGTGCGTTCCACGTGGTACGCTTTTTTATCTCTCAATATATCACTTCCTTCAAATTTTCTGTCGAAAGATCTATTAACTATTGGTCCAACTGTTATCGTTGTGCTTAAATATGCTAATTTACAATGTCAGTTAGCTATTTGCGCAAACGAATCATTTACTGGGTTTTTTATTTAAAAATTAACTCATTAAATCCCAGTTAATATCATAAACTCGATTCATGATTGAAACTTTTCGAAGGACGTATGATTTATCTTTGTGGATGAAAAACTTGAGGCCAACATCGAACATATTTAAGAACGGTTTTCTTACTGTATAACAGATTACAAACTTTGTTTTGAAAAGATTTTAAAAGTTTTGTGTTTTAAGGGAAAATTAGTCAACAGTAAATTGCATATATCTCATGGTAGGTTTGTCTGTTTTGGAATAACAACACGGATCTCCAGAAATAAAACTTGACGCTCGTCAAGTTTTATTTCTGGAGATCCGTGTTGAATTCTGGAGAACGGCGTGCCTAAGCGCTTTTCTTGTATCAATTCCTCGAAATTGGCTCTCTGACAAGAAACCTGTTTTACAATAAGTCTAAAAACATCTTTCATTCATAAATCTAGTAAAAAAATTGTTATCTTCACAAAGTAAACAATAATCAAATGAAATTAAAATATCGAAGCAAAGGGAAAAGCGTATGCTAATACATTTTAGGGTTTCATTGTTCCTTTCTTTGAATTTCTTTTTAATCCTTCCATCGATCAAACACTCCATATCGACAGAAGCAGTTCCTCCGGTGGAGAAAAATTGGAGTGAAATAGGGAGGGCAGCAGTTTTGTTCCTCCTGGTGTCCTTTGTGTGCCCGCGACAAAAGAGAACATTAAAAAGTTTGGAGCAGTAACTGTGTCAAGTTGGGTCTAGTTCGATATAACCACCTCTATCAGATCAGCGCAGTCTACTTACTTACTTTATAGATCTATACGCAGAAAGTTGACACGGAGGAATTAATCAATAAGCTCTCTCATTCTCTTTCTTCACAGGGGTCTAAGCGCTCCGTGGAACATGAAATGTCTGTCGTCAGCGCTGACATGTTCTCCATTTCCAGCTTTCTCTTGTACCGTTCCATCCCTTTGTTTCCTTCTGTTTGCTGTACGCTCTGTTATTTGCACGCGTCCAGCTTTATCCTTACATAATTGGGTGAGTGCATGCACGCGTCTACTTTTGACAGCTTCAAGAAGAAGAAAAAAAATGGAAAATTTTTAAAACGGAATGTCCTTATGTGTGTATCTATTCAATATTTAAAGTAATTCTCATTTACTACTCTCTGTTCTCTCCCTAGAGCTATTTATTAATTTTATTATTATTATTTATTTTGTATTTCCATAGTATATTAGTAATATTATCTTATGTACAGCACTTGACCATAAAAATACGCTTTTTTCCTCATTTGAAGACTTCTTCCAATCTCGAAATCAACTAACTCAACTTCTGGTTAAAATGCCGTTGGAAGTGCGTCTGATCAACGATGGGGTTCAAACCCAGGTTTCTCCAAACGGGTGGAAAGTCGCGTAGCCACCGCGGAATCCACAGTAAGTAGGTGTCTGAGTCAAACAGGTCAAATTATTCACGAAAAAATATTGTTCTGTTAATTTTGTCGAACAGTATATTATTATAACACTAGAAAATTAATACGGAAAATTCAAGTTAAGTTACACTAATCTAGAGTATGTAGCTTAGTTCACTGTGGAAAATTGCGCAATAAAAATAGCATAATAATAATAATCATGAAATATTTGGATAGAATTACTTATCGTGGTAAAATATCAAAATTGTGTAATGGACACCTTCCTTTCCAGAAGGCTGTATTGAGGTCCCAATTGCTGTCAATAAACTGATATTTCATCCATTCATTCATATAAGTAAGGGGCTTATGGCCTCAATTTTCTCGGTGCGAACTCAACTCTAAATGGGTGGATGTTTGTTATAAAAGTATCTTGCAAATTCTATGGTCATTTTCCTGTTTTGAGGTAAGAAAAACTCAATGTTTCCGAGAGAGAGAGAGAGAGAGCCCTCATTGGAGATCGACTGCATAGGTCACATAAACAAAAAAGCCCATAAAAATTCTTCCTCTCCAGAAGGGGGATCGAACTCAGCCTCTTCTATGTAGCTTGGAGTAAAAGACGAGGAGGAGAGTACAGCTACTGCTCTAGTGGTGTGTGGTAAAGGGAAACCTCCAGTGGTATATCACTTACATAGTAGTTCTCAATACTACTACGCTTTCTATGAACATTGGAAACCTTTCTGTATCTAAAATCCAGCATAATTTAACATACCATCTGTTGGCATTGGACAACATTGAGTGCTGGATAGAACACAATCCCACACAATACCTGTCTTTGCGTAAGAGAAAAAAAAAAATATATATATATATATGAGAGTGTGAGGGACATCTCGCTCTGGATTTTTCCATTGCACAATACGTACGGAAGAAGTTACTTTATTAAAATGTTACAGAAGTTGCAGTCGACTGGAAATGACGCGCAGTGTGAAGGATTCTCAGACCTGTAAATGTTGAATGGTTATTGTTTACTAAATGTAGGGATAAGTTGTGCATGTTTCTTTAGTTTTGGAATGTTAGTGTAGAAAATAGAATAGTCGGGCAAAGTTATCGACAGATTTCGTCTGCGATTGCCTTAACGTGGGTGCAGAGGGGTCATCGTACGTCAAGCATTAAACAATCACCGAAAGGTTTAATGAACGTACCGCAAGTGAAGCCAGCACATCCAAGATCTAACGGGACTGCCAAGACCATCAATACAAAAGGCTAGCGCAATCATACGTAATGGTGCTTTGGCATCATTAGGAGGGATGCTTTTCTTCCTGAGGTTTCAGGATAAGTGATGCTGGACGTGGTTATTTCTGTCAGCTTAACAGAGCAGCGCGCTGCTATTCGGATTTGGACGCGTATCGTAGTTGCATAATAATAGAAAATTAATTTCAGCCTATTTAATATTACTTTTTTTTATTCTGGTATTCCCTCTCGTTCTTCCTTTGTAAATTTATTTTTCGCATCGTGCCAATTTGCTCTTCGCTTCGCATCTGAAAACGCGTGTACAGAAATAGACCAAAGGCAACTGGTTTTTCAGAGTAGTTAAAATTATTAAGAAAATGGATTCGCCCTATTAAAACGAGGCTGGAAACTAGTGAAATGTAGCAAGATATGTTCTGCATTTAACTATTTTGCTTATAAGATTTAATATTTGGAAACTTTAAATTGTAATTATGTTGTTATTGTGCTGGACTGTTTTAGGCAACGCTAAAGTTCCGGTGTGGCTTTTTTTGAACTGTACTTTCGTCA
Source organism: Mastigoproctus giganteus (assembly GCF_048544385.1). Classification (NCBI taxonomy): domain Eukaryota; kingdom Metazoa; phylum Arthropoda; class Arachnida; order Uropygi; family Thelyphonidae; genus Mastigoproctus; species Mastigoproctus giganteus. Next base: position 121,725,294 of record NC_143576.1, on the reverse strand, counting down.
ACAAACTCTCGCTTCAAAGGAATGTGAGCTCACTTCAATAATAGCTTAACTAAATAAGTTTCTAACCTGGTGAATAGAAAATGCATATTTAAAACTGTATGGTCAGGATGATTAGACTTTGAGTTGGTTCCGGGTATATTTACCCAATTCTAAAAAATAATCGATATTAAAATAGGTTTCTATGAAAAGAACTTCATTTTATGAATACTGAGAGTAAAAGAGCTCTTCATTGAACACTAATCTAACGTAATTGATATTTATTTCACGCATCGTTTGTTTGATAATTGATTTCTCTGTTGCTAATATTAAACCATTCCTACACGATGCAAATCTGATGGAAGAGCCCATTACCAAGGTGGAACAGGAGTCAAAGTGATGGGATGACTAGTCCGCGTGATGCTGTTTATGCAGGCTCTACCATTCAGGCGATGGCTCATTAGTTTCACGTTTTCGAGCTTTCTCGGCTGAACGTAGCCCGAACCACTCTCGGTTTCAGTTCTCCATGACAGTAAAGAGGTTTTGCCACTTGACAAACATCTGGAGAAGTTGTAGTTCAAATCCCGTTGGAGACTGGTTGAATTTTAAAGGCCTCTTCAGGCTGAAGGTGTGGAATGCCCTCCCTCACGAGTTATTCTGGGGTTTTCAGCCACATTTGTACAGACTTAATACACACAGCGCAAAATGGCCTTAGATGCTAATGCCGAAAATGCCAAGAATAATAATAACAGCTTGTATGCATAGCCATTCGCACGTCACGCTGATACTGTATTTTTGACTTCCTTGTGGAACTGGCTTTGTTAATACTCGTAAACTGGCCACTGTGCTTTGGAATACTAAAAAGTGAGCTGCGCTATTTAATGTGCTGGAACTAAAACAATAACACTTTAATAATACTTTTAAATTAAATTTGATCTTTGGTAGAGATCGAATTATGAACCAGCAGGAAATATTTTTATATAAAGCAATGGTATAATGCTACCAGCAAACATATGTTATTTATTTTTAAGAAAATGTATTAATTGGTTTTAAAATGATCGAAGAATTCCCTGACTCTTGTACACCGCAATCCACCGTGCGCAGCTCAGCCAGAATATCGGTTAAGAGGAAGAGGCCATTCTGCTCTCAGGCGTCACGGTTCATGTGCCCATCATTATCAGACAGTTCAGTCCCTTTGCATCGGCGAAGGCTCTTCTCGTGTTTCTTGCCTCTACAAATCATTGTGCCCTAAAGAATTCCGGAGGCCAGTTCAAAGGAAATGTCTGCTGTCTTTAATGAGTCCACGTCAATTCGTTCCACGACAGTTCAGTGTTAGAGACAGTTTGGTGAATGCCATTTCGCTGTATGCGACAATTTGGTGAAAGACCATTGGTGGCTACTACAGTTCAATGACTATGACAATTTGGTGAATGCGGGACAATTCGGTGTATTTCTTTAGATCTTGTGTCCATACTGACGGCATTTCAGGTAGCATTGTGGTTAGGATTCATGCTGTGTTGAAAATGAGGTGGTTCGACTCCTATCATAAAGAAGAAAATTTTTAGGGTGAATTCTTTGTTTAGTTCCCTCTCCCTCCTGATAATTCGACTTTTCATGAAGCAAACAGAGCAAACCGATATGTATGCAATTCATAGGTATATTGCAGATGCCTCACGACCTTAGTTGTTTAGTGCAAAAAATTCAAGTAAATACCCTTTAATTACTGTTCTCTATGATGTACCATCCCTTAGGAACATCGAGAACTGCCACGGTGAAAACGCCTCGTTGGGCCAGAGTGCTTTTCCATGGAGGGTACTCAGACTCCAATTCTGACCCCAACGCAATCTCCACGGAAGCTTACCCACCTTCCCGTAACCCATTCCGAAACTAGCCTACTACTAACTTCTTTAAATAAAAATTATAGCGCGGGTTGCAAACCGAATGCCAGAAGATGCTTATTACCCACCTGCCATCCTCTACTTCTGGTCTCTAGAACAATCCCCCATGTCTATTTACTAAAAAATGCATGCAACTTAAAGAAGTGCGAAAAAGTTCTCTTGTATCCTAATCTTTAATCCGACCGTGGCACTTTTTTAATAGGATCTCCTTAAAAAAAACCAGAATATGCATTAAAAAGGAAGGTGAACCGTACACTCCATCAAAAATATGAAATACCAAGAACGGTGTCGTGATCAGTAAACTCACCACGGCAAGTTAAAAGGTTGCATTTTCCGTCTTGCTTTACCATACACCAAATTCTCCCAAAGAATTCATCGATTCGTTATACTCACCGAATGTCATAACCACCAATTGTCATTCACCAAATTGTCTCGTACACCAAATTGTCATGTCATGCAGTACGACGGATTGTCTTGCAGCGCATTGACGTGCGATCCTGTCTTTGATACTTTTAGTCTTACCAATCGCTAAGAGCTATGATAAAATTATCATATATCTTAGTTGCTGGTAGTATGACATGGTAACTGAATGGTTCATTTTACCTTATTGTAAAATTAACTCATTTAATTATCATTGTTATTATTAGTTATTATTTCCAGCTACAGTTGGAAGTTGCACAGCAGATCACTGGCTCCATGGACCAACATCTGTTAACAAAGTGGATTACGAGACCATGTGCGAAACATTTTGTGCGTTAATATTCCCCATTGTGACGATTTTATCCAACAAGTGTTTGAAACTGCAAGATGGATCGTTGGACAGACCACAACTGAAGTCATTGTGGAGCCCAATTTCACGATGTGAGATCCAGCGATCTCAGTGCAGTGATAACCATACGAAACTATGATCCTCTTAATTAACCTACCTTCCTTGATTCTGCATACGACACTCCAGTTCAAAAGACACATCTATCCAAAGTGTGTTCCATTTTTACAGCAACATTTTTCGAGAGGGTGGACATCGTTCCCATCATTGGAAAGAAACATTTTGCATTCCCCGTTTTATTGACACTTTCCAATTTCCATTATGAAATCAGCCCGGAGTCATATTCACCGAAATGTTGATTATTGTTCGCTAACGGTTGGTAGGTGAGGACACGAGGGCCCGCACAAACACGCAATCAGACAAGCATGCACACGCACAAGGCGATCAATCGTAGAAACAATGCGGTAAAGCAGCTGTTCGTAACAACATCTATTACCTCATAACACGCCTGAATGGAACTGCATAGATCAGCCAGGCCTGACTACAATACGCCAAAGCAGCTGTTAATACCACCAGCCATGGTTTAACTGTTCACAGATATGGGTATGCGAAGGATAACAGAAGGGATTCTATGGAGTGTTAGTTAAAGGGTATTATTAGGTTGTCGTATTCGAATTAGAAGTTTGTGCCCTTATAATCGACTTCTAAGTGTGCGTTTTGTCGTGTACTATTAGGAAGTTTTGTTTTACGAGTATTTTTCCCTCGTTGAATATGGTTTAAATTTTTTTAAACGAATTGGTGTTGTTGTAAATGTAAAAATGTTGATGGAGGACTCAAGTTACAAGAACCTTTCAATGTTATAATAATTTATCGAATTATTAAATGATAGCGATGCATACCTCAATACGTTGAATATTGTTGAATAAATAAATATATTTTGTTTGTATAAAGAGTACACAGAATGTACACAGTATAAATACAGAAACTAATCACGACGTTATTTCCAGGAGTAATTAAGTCACTTAAATCATTACAAGGTCAGAGAACACGTCTGGAGTGGCTCTTATAACCTCCATTGACTTTGAGTGTAAGAGATATATCTTCTTCTCCGAAGTGAGCATCCTCTTTTGTACCATTCAGAAGCTAAACAACCTGTGGATTATCAAGAATGGAGGCTCTATATCGTGCAGTGGTCCATACTGGATAGATACTAAAATTTTTCTCTCTCTGTAATCGAATCTTTGATGTTCAGAATAAGCGTTGCATCAATGGGGAAGAGTCCAGTACGTTGTATTGAAAATTACGTGTTCTCTGCGATCGCCTTCACATTTCTACAGGTTGAAAAACACAAAGTTTCATTCGTAAACCTATACAACCATCGCGCAGGCTGACTGGCCTTGGCTTAGGTTAAAAAATAAAAGAAAACTTACGTTCCTCCCTCTATGATGGGTAAATTGAATCCAGGTCTTTTCCATACAGAAAGATAGCAAGAACATGTTGTCCACATTAGCCACTGTTTTAGCTGCAACAGCTCAAATCTTCATTTGTTGAGATAGTATTGCTCACCCTATAGCCAAGTGGCCAGCAGCGAAGGACGCATAAGTACACGTGATTTGAGTGACCGTAGTTCAAAAGTGCGTGACCACTAAATACGTTGCTGTTCCTTGTATTATCTCAATCTTGTGAACTCCTCGGACCGTGTGGTCGCCCCCGAGTAAAAACAGAAAATTTATTTATAAGATATTGTACTACAAGTTTAGTTCTCACTCTGCTCGATCTCCTACTTCTAGAGACGCTTTCATCTAGAGTAACAGAAATCTTAAGAAAGTCTTTAATAATTGTTACTTGAAGCTATCTGAATATCTGGGATTAGTAAGACGCCACACGCCTCTCAATTGGCTATTTCAACGGTATGTGGAAACGTTGACGAGACTTTAGGATTTCAGATGACCTTAGAAATAAGCAGTTCATCTCTGGACTATTTATTTCTTATGGTTTTTCTGTACGCATTCTTCACGTTACAGAAAACACTTATTTTGCTCACTCCATCCAGCTAATATCTAATTAAAAAACACATTAAGTCTTCTCATTATATTCCTGATACACGGAAAACGTAATGCGCTTTTTGTTAGGTTACACGAACAAGAGGTGAAAACATTCGTTGCTGTTTACAGTTAGCACTGAGGCAACTAAGACCATGGTTCGTTGATATAGCGTGTCTGTAGATGGCGCGTATTCTGTGGTCGATTTCCTGGATGGTAATCCCAGTTTCTAGGAGGGAAGACTCTAATACCTTCGCTCCTGATTGACTAACTGGGCCATAACGTGAATGAACCTATAAATTCTTCCCCTCTCGACGAGACTCGAATCCAGACCTTTTCCAGTCTGTGTGGAAAGACAGCGGTCGTAACCACTGTGACAGCCACGAAGGATAATAGTCGTGCTGTCAATCTGTCTTCTTACAAGCCAAGAAAACAAAATAGACCAATGTATCGCAAAGGACAGATGAAAATATGAGAACTAACTTGGTGTTTTAATGCGTTATGCCAGAATAATTGTTAAAACAATTATTAAAGCATTAAACAAATAATACCATTTGTGGCTCGTTAGTTATAAAATTCTATCACGCTGTGAAAACTCGCTCTGATGTGAAACAAAAACCCTTCACGAAACTCTCCCCCCCTACCCAGAAAAAAAAAACACAAACTCGTTCTCCTCTGTGCTATTTGTACCGCAGCAGCTGGCAGCACAAATATTGATATTTGCACTACAAGCTGCATGCTATTACCATCTTACGTCTGCAGCCTTTGTCTGCGCATTTCTGCAATCCCCATGCATTATTAGAAGCCTCGCAATCTTTCTCGGACTCGCTTTCGGAGGTCATTTTCGGAATCTCTCGTTGCCAGTTTTACGTTTGTGACAATTTATGACACCACGCCTGGATACACCATGAAAGATGTAGAAGATTCGCCGTGTTTTATGTGTCTGTATAACCTCTAGACGCCTTACTTCATTGCTGGGAAGAAACACAGCGATCTCGAGTTCTTGCGACTTCTACATCCGCGCTGTGACGAAGTGAGACGGAAAAATCACTTCGCTGAATGGTCCGCGCGACAGAAGCAGCCCACTCCCAAGACAGCAAACGACCCGAACAAAACCTATTGACCGTTCCAAAAGACTCGGGTAATAGAACTCCGATGGGCAGGAAAAGGATGAGGAAAAAAAGAAGAGAGAACCAGAGAAGGGAGGTGTTCTTTGTCAAGTTGATTAACTCTTGACTGTTTTGATTGATTGATTAATGCTATTCCACCGTGTGTGGTTCTAAAGGCAGAAATTTACAGCCGCCCAATTATATCGGCAGTTGATAGGAACCGAGAGACAGAGGAACATGAGATCTTAGAATAATGGGGAACTTAACAAGTTTTCCCATGAATCATGTCTCGATTGAAAAAGAAAAGACGCTTTAAAACTCGACTATCATCATCATCAAATTTCTTCGACGGAAAAATCTCTGTCGAAGGTGAAGCCCTTTTAGCTTCTTAACCCTATTAGATCCAACGAGATCGGCAAATTAAATTCAGTTTTAAATTTTAAAACTATTCCCATCTTCCTTAATAAGGTAAACTTATTGGCATTATGTTTTTTTTTTTTTCATATTGTAAGAAAAGGGGGAGAACTTTACTTTAGGATTCTTGATTTATGTTGACCAATTCACTTACTGAAAGCCTGTATGCTTGGTTTAGAGATGGAACTATGCAGTTTTAACCATAATAGTAATTAGACCCTTGAAATCAAGTTTCTAAGTATTGTTCCCATCATGAATTCTCAAGTGATAAATAATGTTTATTCTGAATACAGAATTGTGTATGTAGTTGCTGTTTGTTTTGAATTTGCGGTTAAAGAGAAGAGGAGTTAATATATCGCGTGTATTTTAAAGTCATTATTTCCTCTTTTATATGATAGATAACTCGAGCTTCCAGGAGAAAGCCATGGTTCCTTCTCCCGAGATTAACTCTGCTGTGGTGTGAAAAATACATTTGTATAACATCAACTTTTATATGGCTGCTTATTTAGGGTTAGTATATTGTTACCTAATTCTGTTTTGATTTTAATTTACTCAATTCTTATTGAGTTATATTAATTTGTAAACAATTCATTGGCAATCATATTTCTGTACTCCCATTTTCTTTTTATTAATAGCTGACAGAAATCGTTGTTCGATAATTGTTCTTGAGAGCGCCCTTTAAAAATCGGTATAATAATTGAAACTTCGAGGTCCAATTCTTGCCCAGCATATATTTAACCGGCTTCATGGTTATTGTTTTTAATATCAGTTAAAAGAAACCCAAATTACAAAAGATCATCTGCATATACGCCTGGATCATTAATTCGGAAATCGTGCCAAAATTGAATACGGCGCAGCTATTTTTCAGACAAAGCAAATGAATGTAGTCATTAGTCTAAGTGCTTACTGGGTGTAATTTAAAACAAATGCTTTTCCACTTACTCGATTAGCGCAGAAAGTTCAGAAAGATATTTTTTGAAGCAAGCGATGGAATAGCTACGTATTAGAAATTAGCTTGATCGATCTGTCACGCCATACAACTACATTTGAACACTTTGGACACACACACGGTAACTACTTTCACTAGAGGAACAATTCATGGGAGAATGAATTTGTGGAGAGTAACAATCGCGTGAGATCGGTTAGGATTTCAATTGTAGCGATTGTTATGTAAGTTGATCGTTGAATTGCAAATGGCATAAAACTAATTGCATGGTAGTGTTTGTTAGATTGTCTATGGTAAAGTTTCTTGATTAGCTTTTATGTTCAATAAAGATTAGAAGAGATTTTCGAAATCTAACTACGCGAAGAAAGAAAGCTTACGATTAAACACACTACCAATGAAATTCATGATGGCTGATTCCATACGAATCCATTATACCATACTCGACCGAAATCTGAATTCAAAGTACTGTACTCTTTCACTTTTTTTAATACGTTTTTGATTTATTTCTACGTTCCGATATTTAAGATTTGATATATTTCTTCTTCTATCCGTCTTATTTGTTGGTTTTGTTCTGGCCATGTCCATCAACTGCATCGGACTAGTCGATGCAACAATTCGCCGTCACTATGATGACATTTTTGTGAATTGCCGAGATTTGTCTTGTGTTGAAAACGGCGCGATCACCCGTGTGTTCTGTTTGATTTATCTCTCGTCCAGCTTTTAATACGGGTTACATGAACTGAGTTGTTCCGTATACACCTTTACGAACAGCTGCCGTTTGACAAGAATTCCCATGATTGATTTTGTTAGAGATTCAGGTGTCGATTTTGGCAACTCAAGTGAGAATATTTGAACGTTAGTAAGTTTATAACGCGCTCTCGCACAGTCCGTTTTATCGATTTGCGTGTTACTCCGTTCCATGCCATCTTCTTCCATCAGATTAATTCATTTCGCTTTCAACCAGAATTGTTTTCAGTCTCCTGCCTTGCGAAGCTTGTTTCTAATAATTTTTCTACTTCGGCGCATTTCGAATAAGTGTAATAGAAAAGGCAAATAAAAAATGGTAGGATAATTTAACTTTTTCATATTGCTTGCAGTCCTTATTGGAAGTGTTCCTAGAGAAAACGGATGATTACTAAATGTGTGCTGTCTACCTTGATCCATAAATATTACTGCTGCTGAGTTGGATGTTAACTGTACAATTCGAGCGAGAATCTAACAATAAATATTATCAATCGATTCGTCGGGTCTTTCAGGACAGACGGCATCTTCAATTTTCTCCGAAGAGTTAGTGATCCATACATCACACACCACATGTGAATGGTTGACTTAGAGTCATCCCGGAATTAGGATTTCGATGTATTATTTTCATCTCCTCCGAGAAGCACGCCCCCTCCCCCATCTCCACCCTAACTCTTTCAGTTTAATAAAAAGTGACTTTCCGATATACCGTTCTTGCTTTTCTCAAAAGAAGAAGATTCCAAATTGAAAACGGCCTACTCCACTTTTGGCCGAGCTCTTTTGTAGCCTTTTAACGCAGTCAGTTTTATTGGTGAAAACATTTAGGAATAGATTTGAAGAATGCACTGAGAACAGTGCATTCGAATATGCTTAATATCACCTATAATGGTAGGAGATAAAAAATGACAGACCAAATAAAGCGAACATATAAAAGATGTGAGATAAAATGTAACTCAAGAGTATGAAAAAGAAAAAAGAAAATGGGTAGGAGACAAAGGAAAAAAAATGAATAAATAATACAACTTGCTTATGTTTGTTTAGAGTTTTCACCTATTTCATAGTTTAGGTCTGTTCACATGTCTATCCTTTTGTCTGTTCAGTTTGAACTTACGACATTCATTTTTAAAAAGTATTGGATCAGTTGTACGTATGGTTTGAAAAATGGCAGCTAAAGTTCAATGTTCTGCAGTAACATATTAGCTAGAGTGGAAAGGAGCTTAAAGTGGTTAAAAACAAAGAACTAGGTGTTAAGATTCAGTCCAGCATGAAATTTTCCATGCAGTGTAAACAGGCGTCTAGGAAGGTACAGAGTATCCTCTCCATGATCTGTAAGACCTTTGCTAGTAAGGGCATTATTATTCCTCTTTACAAGGCAATGTTTAGACCGCATTTGGAGTACCGTATTTAAACCTGAAGACCACGCCAAAAATAAGACATAGAACTTCTGGACAGGGTTCAGGGAAGGGAGACCAGATTAATGATGAGTACAAATCGATGTACATGCGAACAACAGATTTAGAAGGTTTGGACTGCATAGTTTCAACTAGACATTTAAGGAGTGATCTGATTGGGTTTATAAGTTGAATGAAAACTCGGACTTTTCGTCCAGCAAACAGGAAATCGACCTCAGAACACACCCAATTTACCGACACTATACACGGAGTATTATGGTCTCAATCGCTGATGCTCCTAAAACAAATAGGTTATAATGGTTAGAAATGCACATCCGGTTTCTGGGATCATCGGCAAGAGATGTTTGTCCAGCATCTTGGTCTGATGATGGATATCGGTAAGATACCCGAAACGTCAGCTTAATGTATAATATTGTAGGCGAACAGCCTAATAAACTATATTATTAATTTTCACATGATAGAAGAGTGGTTTTAATACAATAAGAACCCGATTTTATTTCTAAATTTCAAGCATTGCAACTATCCAATATTAGCAGTTTCGGAAATAATATGTTGTATAAAAGTGCGCTTAATGTACTTTGTGGAAGTTAAAGAAGAAATTTAAATATGTTAAAAGATCTTTCAGTTTTTTAAAAAAAAAATTATTATCGCAATTGAGTAATGTTTTTCCTGTTAAGTTTAGACTAGAAGATTATAACTCTATAACGGGGTACAGTCTTAGGAATTCGCTGGCCCGTGTTCTAAGAAGACATCTTTCAGTGAGTACCAAGTTTTATATATATTTTTTAAATTTTAATTTCGTGTATATGATTTGTTCAATGCGCACCAATCTGTTCGCTCTGTTCAACCCAAACAGTCCTCATCAGTATGATGCCGAAGGCTAAATGCATAAGTGCTCACTACAATTAGCTGCTTCTGCTAATCATCTGTTTGGTCTTTACGTTTTGTGTTGACGTGTTTTAAGTCGATGGTCTGTTTACTTTTTGCCCGGACTTAATTATCGTTCGGGGGGAAGGGGGCGGTGAAGAGGAAGTCGGTAGAGAACTGTATACGTACGATCGCAACTAGCTAACGGAACATCAGCATTAATAACATCAGATTACTTCGCTTTCCCTCTCTCTGGAAACGAATTCAAGTTGAAATGTAGCAGTCCGGAAAACAGTGCGGCGATAACGAGTCATGCAACACCCTACTTACCATTAATCAACAGTACACATGGCTGCAACCACCCTTCACCATTTTAGCTCTCTTATGTTGGGTTAAAGGTGCTTCTAAGTGTATAACTACGATGCTAATGAAAATTTGGTAACAAATTACTGCGTAATTCCTTTCAAAAAACTCCTAAAATGCGTACTTCCATCATGTATTCTGTCACATTGTCGTATATCTCTGGAGACCCAACTTCAGTGATACTGTATGCGAAACAGAATCCAGGGCAACACGATTCGGCAACAGTAGTATTCAGTAGAGTTCACGATAAGACACTCTCCCGATGGATTTTTCATTAATTGCCACCTACATGCTGAGCTTGGACCTGATAAAGCTGGTACCTCAGTTATTCTGTTTTGACAATGTTTAACTTGAACTTCCTGAAGAACTGTTCATGGTGTTTACTTTCTGGACGCAGTTTCACTTAGCTCAAGGTTTTTTTCATGATCGCAGCCCTGAAGTGATGTATGAAGTGTAGTAAAAATCATTCGTACATTTACCATAATCGAATTGAAATTGTGAGCATTGTTCTGGTTTGCACATTTTGCGTTAAAATACTGCCATTGGATTGTTTACCAGTAAAATATGCTTTCAGCCATTAGCTTACCTAGGAATTTTCTGTCTCTGGATTTTCTGATTATGATTGCTTCAAGAAAGTTACTGTTGCAGACTTCGCCTTCTTCAGAAATGTTAAGTCGTATAACAGTGGTACTTCTGTTTAGACGTGGCTATCATGGTCATTTCCAGAACTTTACCAGAACAAGAAGATCCAAACTCAAATATTTTTTTTCTCACCTGGCTGAATATTCCTTTACACTCAGCAGTGCTCTGAGGAATTGTTAAAATGCCAAACATAACTTGGGATAATTTGTTATATTTTGCAAGATTCCTTGTGTACTTATCAGTTCCCAAAACAAGGACCACTATAATCAATTCTTTATTCTTCTTCAGTTGCAAATAAATGATAATATATTATAAATTATCCCTTCAAGTTCTGATTCTTCAGATGAGGAATTAATCCAAATGGAAAATATTTTTGTTTTTTAATGAATAAGAAAAGAACTGTTGTGCACTGAAAATTTGGTTGAATATTAATGTTTAGTTAATGAATTAAATGGATATGAAGAGCGATTTTTTTCAGTACCTCAGAATGACAAACTTTTACAATTATATCTAAAAAAATCGCTGAAATATATTTACAAAAACATGGACTAATTGGCATAAACATGACTTATATAATAGGCAAAACCACCGGAAAATTACTTATTGTTACTTTGAGATAATAAAATAATTATCGTGAACAAATAGTTCTTCTTTCCACCCTCTGTAGCATTTCCATTTATGTATTGTTAGTTTCTCTTTTTTCTGATTTTGGGCGTTTTATATAAATATAAAATTAAATCATAAGTTTCCATCGTTGAAAACGACTGAATGGACATTTTTAATCATGGATAGTTGTTGACAACCGGCGCTGGCAACCAGCAAGCTTCAACTAATATTCATTCCAGTAATCAGACAGATTAGCTAAGCTAACGCTGACCACTTATGACATGCTTTTACTGTGTGCACTTTTATTAACTAAAATTAGTCATTTTAGCTGCGTATATATGCTGGTAACCGGTAAACGGACAACCTTGGGCTCTGCGTGTTCGTATTCTAAGGTTTTATAGTCCAGGGGCGCAGAAGCATATGAATGATTCATTGCGTCGGCGAGCGTCGTCAGAATGAAAGAGGGCTATTCACAAGTGACGATAGAAAGGGTCCAGAATAACCATCCCAATGTGATATATCGATTCTAGAGACGGTTCCAGGACAACACTAACAGATGAACGATATCTGGTCCTAACAACCAATCGACATAAGAAGATGATAGCGCAGCAACTTTTCAGCCGAAGGATGTAGGTCTGTGTGGAAGACGAGTCGTGATTTTTGCTGTAATATTTCTAGATGTTCTCCATGTCCTCCTTTTAGTTTTAGACATTTCCGAATCACTGACGAGACAGAGCCCTGCGGACGGCAAATATGACAAAGTCACCTTCACCATCATGGGAGGCGGGGAAGAGGGAAGTTTTCGGTATTAATCAGAATTGTTTTCAGGTTCGGATATTTTGTTTGGAAACGTTGAGGTACACCGATCACAGAAAAGCTTTAACGGGCAATACGGACTACTGCTCATTACCAACGTCTTCGCCCAGATTGCAGGTGGACAAAGAATATTGATAAATCTGCAGAATTTGGTACCATAAGACCACAAAAAGTTTCTAAAGAGGGTGAAGGATATCTGAAATCCTTACTCAGTGCTAAGAAATTTAAAGCTAGTACAGTAACACTCAAAATTGTCTAGGACTGTTAGGTTGCGCATGTATTAATCGCCCACGTAACTAAGGCTATGAGGTGTCAGTATGTTATGTCTGTAATTGTGGTTATTCTTCGATCAGTTTGTTATTTTCTGGACGAAGAACCTGAGTTTCCGTTAGAAAAAATTATGGAACCTTTGGCCGAGACCGACTAACTCAGTCACGTTGTGGGGGGGGGGATTTTCCTCACCTTATTGACGGAATTCGAACCCAGACCGTTTCCTCGCGGTGTGGGAGAACGATGACTATAATCACCCCGCTGCTGCAAGTGCCAACGATGGGAGATTGGATGTTGTTCAGAGTATTCTAATCTAAGATTTTTCACCACCTTGGAGTGGAAAATCTTTAAAGTAATTAACTGAGAGCTTTGACCATATAATATGTAGCTTACATATATTAAACAGAAAAAAAATATTAATCAAAAGTTGCCTGATAACAGTCCACATAGGGAAAGTTGAAGGACGAATCCAACGTCTAATAAGATATCTGTTAATATAAATATAAACTGAAATCTTCGAAAATAACGTGTAAATTGTTATAAAATTCAGGAATACACAATTTAGTTGATCGCACGCGATACGTACACACTAGAGAGTTTTGATGGTTTGGACAAGAATAATGTCCAATGAATTTTCCTTTATTGGACGTTATCCAATGTTCAATGAATTTTCAATTGGGATAATGTCCACTGAAAATGTGTAGATTCATATTGTCATGATTTCTGTGAGGCATTGGAATGAAATTCTTCAACCCAATGTCAGGCTTTTTTTGGGGCATGCCATGCCCTCAGCTCATTCTGGTGGGCAATAATTTACCACTGTAAATTTCGGACAGAAGGTGACGTACCTGGTGGTTAAAACAATTTTTATTTCACATATAGTCTGGGAGGATTACATATTTTATCTTCCGGAATCTCCAGTGTTTTTCATCCCGTAAAACAGGAAACCTATCAAAGGATACACACGGTTTATAGACACCGTATATCGATCCATCCTCTATCTTTTTATTCTATATATCCCAGATCAACCTCGCGATGAAGTGAAGATACTTGACCAAAAGAAATGATGATTCATTGCCCACTTATGCAGTTGATTCCAGGTACTAACAGTGGAAACAATTTTAATGAACCCTTGATCTAAAGAATTATTGAATCACTAACTGACACCACAGTACGCCCAAGAGAGGTGAAAATAAAGATAATTAAAACGATCAAAAATTGCTGTATTGATATATCAAATCCTACTTTAGTCTTTGAATATCTCCATATTATAGTAATCTGCTGATAATTTTGAACACAAAAAAAATATTCCTCATCCTTCCTTTCGATGAATGAAGACGTTGTTCCAAGTTTGCTTTCAATCTCTTATGAAATCCGAGTAGATAAAGAAGAAACACACAAAGTAGATAAACATTCTTCTTTATATATTCAATTCATTGAAGTTCATCCGCTGTGTTCCACCATGTATTGCAACGGTATTTGCTAGTTCTATTCCCATTATCTGAACAATAAACTTTTCTTGGGCCTGCATCCATTTATGCTCAATAGGTTTCTTGGAAATGTCAGTTATGTATTATAAATTGAACGGGCCTTGAGGGTGTTATTAGTTAACTGTATATTACTATGTGCGCAATTATTTCAATACTGTCTGTCGTCGAAGTCAGACAATATTCAATTCATCCACAGACAGTGATCTGTAGGGATCTTCAATTCATCCACAGACAGTGATCTGTAGGGATCTTCAATTCATCCACAGACAGTGAATACGTATGTTTCCTTTTAGGTTTCTTCACAAATTCAAATTGAATGCCGTACAGCAATTGGACTCTTGAATAGGCTTGTCCATTGCGTCTTCCGAAATTACCTCCCCTTCTTCTCTACTGGATGTTTCATTTCCGTAATATCTTTACTTCAGTTACGGGACTTGCCCGACAGAGAGGATGGCTCGAATATTTTTGATAACCCCGAAAACGAGACGCTTTAAGTTAGATAGATGCGCACTTTCCCTTGCCGTGCCTTCACCCCTGTCGTATTCAAAGAAAATTGCATTTCTCAAGTATCTATAATCAAGGAGATAAAATGGATGTATGTGCGCATGCCATCCCAAAGTCACCTTCTCGTAATCACCCAGACTGATACGTTGTTGGAGCAGATAGGCGACTTGTTTATTAGTTTGTGCCTGCAGAGGTAATCATTACTAATGATTTATCGGCCATTGCTGGTAATTTCTGCCTGTACTTTGTTGGCAGTCGGGCAAGCACGCTAATGGAGTTATCTTGTGATGCTTGCTGGCATTACACATTCAACTCTTTCTCAACAGTAGAGACCGAAGACGGGAGGGGAAAAAAATAAAAAAAAAAAGGAGGAGGGGGAAGCAAAAGCAGTTTACTTTATGGCTTATTTCTGAAACGTCATTAGCGACATCTGGAGGCACAAGAGGGGATTTGGCTAATAATAAGAAATTCGCTAATGACTCGCAGAAATGGCTGCACTACACCGGATACCTCTGTGTATAAGATAATTGGGAAGGTTAGTCTCCCGGCAGCGAAGTTTGGCTGGAGACAGCCCTTTGATACGTTTTTGTCTGTTTGCTAATAGCTCTCATTTACTCTTTCTCTCTAATAGTTTCGCAGTAAAAACAGCCTTCCGTAATTCCATGCATTACTTAGAAGGGTGTGTGTAACTATGGACTCCGAAAAAATATCCGAATAACCACTCCACATTAGGGACCTCCACATGACCGGGACACTGCAATAGAATTGGTAATGAAGTGGCTTTACTCGGTCATAATCACACTCAGCTCTCGAATATTCACTCTCCTACATTTCGCTGGCTGTTGTGTGGGCTCGAAGGACGTTGGGTGAAGTAAAGAAATATTCCTGGAATGATTTAATCGATTACAGTTATTACCGTAGGCTAATAATTTCCTAGCAAATCTGTAACCAGATGTGTAATACGAATATTTAGATTCTATACGTATGGCGCTCACCTCGTACACGGTTTTGCAATGGGCTACATCTGTATTAAAACAAGATAGGAAAGAGTACTTGACAGCACAGATCTTAAGTAGAAGCGCCTCTTATACTGTATATTCTAATTCTGTATTTCCTAGAAAATATTAATTATATTATAATTCGTCAGATAGATTCCAAAGTCTTGAACTTTTAAAGGCTTCAAAAGTTTAATAAATCCGTCTTAACAAATCAATTAGGTTAAGTTTAGTTTTTCATGATAGTGTTAATGACTCATAATTACTGATTAAGATCCATTAACTTAATAGTTTGATTCAGACGTTGATAAATTCTATTAAATTAAATTGCATATTGGTACGAAAAACTCTGATTTATTTATTTATTAATAATCTTTGGTTTAAGGTGAATTATTAAGTCCTGCTTACGCTTTAACCGAACCAGATTTAATTTAAGGCTTAATTAGACTTACTCTGAGCCTCAAATTATAATTAGGCCTTAATGAATGCGCTTAAAAATCGGGATTGTGACTTGTGTTTCCTGTTCACTATCGCGTATCGTGTAGCACGTGCCAGTGTCAGGTGTTTTCAGTGCAATTTGACGACGTGGGTCTTGGGTAAGAACGAAATTGCTGGCTTTCTCACGTACCAGACATTAAGTCGATCGAAACTGTTCAACAGATAATGCTGTCGTTTTGTATAAATTGCAGTAATAAACGCAGTGATTCAGTTCTTTCACGCAAATCTGTTTTAGTCTTTGCTATTTTCGGACAGTGAATAATTTCCTGCACAGATTCCACATCCCATGAGAGAGGGAAGAAGAGAATCTGCAACTAAACTTTGCTGAAAAGATAACAAAACCTCAACCCTTACTATTGCAATATGGCGACTCTCAGTATATTTTACGTATTCAGTTATATTTACGTTTCAAATTGCAGGGTTCAAATTGGACATAATTATGTTCAACGCGGTTCTCTCATATTATGAAACAAAGGTTACAGAAATACCCTTAACTTCTCAAAATCCATATAACAATAATAAATACCCTAAAAAGTAATGTTATAAAGATTAATTGGCATGTGGAATTTATCAATCCCAAGTGTTCACTTCCCAAAGGTCTTCTGATCCGACTGATAGATACTCTCAATCAAACTAATCGTTATTATAGATGTTTAAACTGAACTTTTTTTAAACATCTTGGAATGTAATGGCATCACTTAGTACACATACATGAATATACAGTATGTGGTGGCAAAGCTTTGATTATATATATATAAATTTATGTTTAGGGGGTATCTGTTGGAATTATTCGAAAAAAATCCCTTTTAGAGAAAATTTATTTAAATTAACACATATAATTGAAGAGGGTTTCTTTTCTATTAGCTTGTGAGCTTAGTTTTTTTTAATAAAACTAAATTGATACGAATTGGTTTATATATCAATTCTTGTGCACTTATTTGTTTGTAAAAGAAGATTAGGTTACCTAAAACTTGAAAGAATACTGGTTTTCTTAAAACTATGGTCAAAAGATGGCATCAAGTGCTAAAATGTTTATAAATGGTTTGGTTTAAACGTCTATATGACGTACAATTTGCTTGATAGTCAATCAGAACATTGACAGAACTGATATTTTGCAATATCAGTTCTGTAAATTTTATTTCAAGTACTTACTAGACGTTATTTTGAAAGAAGAAAGAATTTATGTATGATAATCCTTTGTTCGATAGCTGACAAGTGTACAAGGAAGCTTTCAATATAACATACTATAGCATGTTATGCGTGGCATTTTAATAATTTCTGATAACAGCGCTGAGTATGAGAGAATATTCAGCCAGGTGAAAAAAAATATATTTGAAATCTCCTTTTTGTGAAGCTTTGCAAATGCGCTTGATAGTTAATTGTAAACAGCACGCCATTGTTACAAACAAAACTTTGGCTCAGTATTTTCTGAAGAGTGCAAAGGCTTTGATAATATCTTTATTGAAGCAATCAAATACATATTTTAATATAAAATATGTATTTTTCTATAAATTTCAGGTCTACCTAAGTTTCAAACTCATAAAGTTACGATTCCTGGTATGCGTTTGCGCGTGTGTGTTTTGAGGGCTAGACTACAGCAAAGGAAAACTGCTTTTAATAAATATTAAAAACATTTTACATCTGTCGATCTCGCATATTGTAGCCACCAAGAGGACCTTGAATCGGCTGTCTGAATGGTCGCGTGGTATTATGAATACTTTGTTTATTAAATATACTTTATTTTTTGGAAGATGCTTTTTGATTATATTACTGAACTCAGACAATTGAACAATATCGTCACAATTTAGTGAAAGGTCAATGTTCGGTGACTGCTTCAGGGATTAAACAAGAGCTTGTTTCTTTTTTACAGACATTGTCCATTTATTCCGAAAATTAAATTGCGCCATGTTCCAAAACCATAGCTTCTCAACGATAAGCTATGGTTTTGCAAAAATCTTATCAAATCTTAGAATCCATCCTTAGAGTTCCATCCAATCTTAGAATATATGAATGTTCTTTGATTTTAGCCGTACAATTAGAAGGAAATGTTTCGTATTAAATAATTCATTTCTGGAATGATTATCAAATCATTTCGAAAGCAATTAAAGAAATTTTAATACTGTTTTGCGGAGGTGGAAAAAGAAGTTTTTCCTCATTGACTGCATAATTATATCCATTCGTACATATGTGCCATTGATATGAGAGAGATTTTTTTCGATCAGGACGAAATGTGGT
Source organism: Mastigoproctus giganteus (assembly GCF_048544385.1). Lineage (NCBI taxonomy): Eukaryota > Metazoa > Arthropoda > Arachnida > Uropygi > Thelyphonidae > Mastigoproctus > Mastigoproctus giganteus. The sequence goes on along the minus strand of NC_143576.1, from coordinate 121,706,704 downwards.
TCCACTAATTGAATTGATTAATGGGACTGCACTAAAAGCAATTATTGAGCAGAAATAGCTCAATGAAATTAGTTGCAAAGAGTATATAAACAAATCGGCAACGTTCCTCTAAATGGGCTTATTTGCAATATTCTTTGCGAATAGAACTTTCTAATCCAGTTTTGGCTCTTTTAAACATTCAGCTTCAATCAAATAATTAATTTACAGAAAGCAGTCTAGCGCGTGCCATTAAAATTGTTCTTTTACTGAAAAAATTAAGTTAGTTATATTCCCATAACATTTTTTATTCATTCGGTTATTTTTTCTCTATTTTTATTTCTTTATTAAAAATATATAAACTACAAATGAATCTTTCTCAGATGTTCAGGTATATACACGAAGCACCTGTTATCTTCATCATATCCGGCTGTCTGTCTGTCCGCACGTAACAACCCAATTCAAAGAGGATTTTCATGAAATTTTATATTTGCCACAGTAAGAGAAGAGGCCACTGTGTAATGTGCCCGAAGAATTTTTCACGACGTTTGTGTGGGATTGAAAACTTCGTACTTCGAGGAGTGGGACCACACACCTTCACCTGACTAACTGGCTGAATTTCAGAGTGAAGAAGTCTCAAATAAAGGTCTGAATAAGAACAAAGTGAGTGTAAATGGGTTTCGAATTCCATCTGAATGAGAGAGAACTTTTATGGGCTTTTTCACGCTGTGACTGAGTTAGTTGGCCTTGAACGAGGGTACCATGATTTTTCATCCTACAAAACCGACTTTAGAACTCGCGCAGTTTATAAACGCGGTTTTAGTTGACTCAGCGAAAATTCAAACTAAGAATCAGAATCTTCGTTATGGACCACTACCCTGATGGACTGTTATATCCAGGACGAGGTCTCTATCAGAGCTCATCTGACATTCTTTTTTCTTCTTGGAGATATTTTTACGTCGTGTTTGTTGTTTCACTTTTATATGGACAGACAAAGAAACTCTCTTCTAATCACTTGTACCATTCGAAGTGCTTGAATGGTAATATTCTACAAATGGTTTTAATAGTTCAGTAAACTACCCATACGGCGTACCAACTGCATTGGCAGCAACGCTTGTTGCGTGGTAAAATCACTGGGAACTGCGATGTTTTTAAAGCAGTGATCGACAGTCCGAAATGTCAGACAAGGGAAGGATATGTAAAGAGAGTGGGGGAGGGGGGGAATCTCTTCGGACGAAGGAAGTCGCGCTGATTTGATTTCTCCAGTTCGAGAATCTTCCGGCAAAGAAGATCAGATGCCTGGAATAGGACGCAAGAAGTGAAAAGACGAAATTAAATTGAGACAATAATATAAACGTGGGCTGAATGCGCAAGAGCTAAAAGCCCCTGCCACGTAGCCCAGCGAGCGCAAGAATAATAAATAATAGATAATACGTTCTTGAGGTAAAGAAGCGGACAATAAATACTTCGTGACATTTTTTGATGGAGCGGAGTCAGTTATTGTCGTACGCTCAGACATTCGCATTTTCCCTTCCTCTCTCTCTCTCTCTCTCTCTCTCTCTCTCCCCCCCCTTTCCTCCTTCGACTTCTCAATGTTTCTCATCCCCGCGTACTCAAAGTCTGTTCTGTCACACGAGACTCCGGCCCTGAGCAAACATTTCAGACGTCGTCGGATAGTTGCGCCTGCGGTCACAGCCGTGTTCCGAACGAGGGGAGGCGCGCGCGCACTAAAAGCTCGTTTCTGCTCTTGTAAAGATATCCGGAGTTGCCTGGCGTTTATTCGTTCATATTATTTGGTTATGCTGTAGGCTACTGTCACTTCAAGTGCAGAACTCAGTTCTGGCTATTTCCCGACTATATTTGACAGCCTGTGTATCTGGTTTCGGTCTCCAAATAGCTGGAAGCAGCGATTTCCTACTTTCGCCCTTCTTACGAACAAGCGGTCATTAAAAAAAGAAGAAAAAAAAGAGGAGGGACCGAGGAGGAGGTGGGGGGATAGCGAAGAGGCGGTGGAAATGGCAAAGTTCATCGACTTCTTATTATATTAGAATAACCGAATTTATGATTCGCACACTTGAAAACAAAAATAAACTTGATTTTTATCTGCTTTTTCTGGTTGTTAACGGAAAAACTGGAAGGAATTATTTGCGATCAACCATATAGACAACTTTGCGTGGGTATGTTACCAGGGTAACACAATTCTTGGAAAAAATCTCTCTCTCTCTTTTCCACCTGAGTGTTTCTAGGTAACGTATTTTGTTTGGATTGAAGTACACCCTTCCTTTTTGGATACAATCGAAGAAATGTTGTTAGCCGAAGTCGAGAAATCAATTTGCTGTTTAGTGTTTGTTTATAACTGATATTAATATGTCAGGAACTTATTGATTCACCTTAGGCCATCACTCTTAACTTCGTGTGGAAAGTATCACTAATATTGCTTGTAGTTGTTTGCTGGAAAGATTAACAACATTATTCATCAGGATTCTGTTGGTTCCCTTTTTAAGAGTTCGCCATTTCCATCCAGTATCTCTTTTGCAACTTCCCTTTCTTGGGCCTTCACTTAATGTTTATTTATATTAATATCCAAATCGTAAAACCTTTCTATCGAAGTTCTTTGATAAGCAGATTTAAAATGACCAAAGTTGCTGTCCGTGGTTGTATCTTGGCTTTTGTCACTGGTTCGAAGATGTTTTTATTCAAATCCATCCTCCTCTACAATTCGACGAATTTCTTAAACGTTCTTTCACTTGAGGCTATAGTCAACCAATCTCAGGAGGAGGAATGGGTTCCTACAAACATTTATTTGGTGTTTTCTCGATCCACAGACTTCACTCCTGCATTGGAACATATATCTCTCAATTTGTTGAAATAAAAATACAGTTATTTCCAAAATTAATCAGTATTATGAATTGCACGCGTAAAATATTGAAGGTCAGTTAGCAGAGCCATTGATCTTTGAAATTTGTCTTTAATTTATTTTTATAAGTTCGGTTATAATTGAATTCGTATAACCGGTTGAAACATTACGATCTTTTTCAAAATTTTTGGCAACGTTGTCTAGACAAACTGAGAAAATATAATATACATTTGCTATACACAATGATCACCGAATTGTGACCACCCCATCCGTAATGAACTGCGCCGGATAACTCGCAGTATAAAAAGGTGAGCAGTTTCGTACGCTACAGCAGTGGTAATTTGCATCTGGTCGTGCTAGTCAAAGTGGTAAAGTAGCAGTTTCAAAAGGGCATGCTTGTGGGAGCTCGTGTGTCAGGTGCTTCCGTATCGGAAATGGCACACGTCTTGTCGGCTGTTCACGGCCTACTATGGTTAAGGTGTACAAAGAATGGGGTCGAACGGGTCAAACCACCTCCCACGACAGAACTGTACGCAAGGTGGATGTTCGTGGTGAGAGAAAGGCACAATGCATTGTGCGGAGTGAACAGCAGGTTACTGTGCGACAGTTGACATCGTAATGCAAGAATAATCCCAAATGACGATACGCCGCACATTCAGACATGTATAGTATAGTATTCCATGAGACTTATGTGCGGCCTCCGTAGCCGAGTGGTCAGGAGCGAGAGTGCAGTAGCACGCGCACTTTGAGTAGACCGGGGTTTAAGCCCCTGACTGCTAAATACCCGCACTGAGCCAGCGTGGCAGATTATGGACCATTTCCTTCAACATGCGTTGAGGAGGCTTTCATCCTGCAGTGGATTGATAATAATTGCAATATCTTATGTACGGCGGCTCCGGAACGTTAGTTGAACTCTGCCCAGGTATTTTGTGATAATAAAATGTTAATTTTTTGATAATAATAAACTATGCAAAACTGCCAGAAATGCGTGTAATGTTGTTTATGCAGTGTATGTGTGTTGTTTTGGCCTCTTTATCACCTGGAAAGCCTGCCCAATGTCCATATACACCACTGGGAGGTGGGCCACAACTAAGTTCCCTACCCACCAGAAAGTGGGTCCCCCCCTACTATCTTTGTCTGTCCCAGGAAGAACGAAAATCGTACCCACTGGAGGTAGTGCTCCAAATACGTAGTGCAACACGCCAACAGATGCTTTCGTGTGTGGCGCAAGCAACACGAATTCATGGACTCACTAACCAAGCAGGTGGCGGCATGTTTCTCTGGCAAGAACCAGGACCCCTGATTCTTATGGACCAACCTTTAATTGGTCAGTTCTACCGGCAGCTCTTAGGAGATCATGCGTACCCGACCATGTCGCATTTTTTTCCGGACAGAAACATGGAATCTTCCAAGGCGATAATGCACCGTGTCGTCTGGCCCGCACTGTGCACGAGTGGTTCGAGGAACACGATGAACGTATCACCCATCTTGATTTGCCTATAAATTGTCCTGACGTCAATCCAATTGAACACCTGTGGGATATTTTGGAACGGTGAGACTTATGGACACAACCGTCATTTGTTCTGACACTGGAAAGTCTTGCGGGCAGCGCTGGTGCAGATCTCTGTGACGTCTTCAGACATCTAATTGAGTCGAAGCTAATAGCGGCTGCTATTCGTGAGAACGGTAGTCTAACGCGGTCTTAGGTAAGTGTTCATAATTCAGTGAACAATGAGTGTATATATATATATGTGTGTGTGTGTTAAATATAGCAAGTTTTTGTTATTGAGCAGGTGTACTGGTCTATCTTGAGTCATTCTGCAAAGACAGCTTGGTGGTGCTTTTTCTATATACTCATTTTCTATGCGTGCTGTGTCACAGGTTTATATACATATACCTGTGCATGCGTATGTGTGACACAGCACGCACAGAAAATGAGTATATAGAAAAAGCACCACCAAGCTCAATATCAAAACGAAGTCGCAAACGCCATTCGGCAGCATTAAAGAAGAAGAAGAACCACCAAGCTGTCTTTGCAGAATGACTCAAGATAGACCAGTACACCTGGTCTATCTTGAGAATAAGTTATATTTTCTATGCAATCCGTGTCTAAGATTTTATGATGTAAAAGCTTATAAACAAATTTCAGTTTGATTTAGTGTTCGCCTGTTTAATAAATAAGATAACGAAACTCATTGGAGGTAATATTTCCTGTGGAAGATTTATGGAGAATTTCACTTTGGTAATAATTTTATCGATTTTTTTTTTCATTCAACTTTTCAACTCTTGGACAAACGTTGAATCATTCTGGTCCCATTCAGGGACAGCATATTCTAATATTGGCAAGAAAGTCGCCACAAATAAATTATTGGTAAATATCGGATTGTTGAATGTATATTGGAATCTATTAATGATTCAAGTACTTTATAGGCCTGTTTAAAAATGGCCAGTACATGAGGGGTGAAAGATGTCGGATGAAAATAGCACGTCGAAATCGGATTCACCAGAAATAAATTGATTTATTTATTTTCGTAAGGAAAATCTTTTTCTTTCTAGAGTCCTCATAAATTTGGCATTTTTATACGTTAAGAATGAGTTTATTACCGCAAATTTACTGAAAACTGTTGAATGCCTGGTTAAGTACTTCGCACTGAAGACTGGCGGATACAGAAAAGTGAGGCTAAATGTCGTTTGTGTAGGACAATAGTTTAATAGACAGTGTCTCAATAGGTGTGGGAGTATATATACATATTAAATCACAACAGGCCAAGCGTGGAGCTCTGTGAACACCCTTTGGTTAAAGAAAAGATATTGGAAACAGCATCGTGAACATGAGGTTAATATAACTTATCTTGAAAGCTTTGAAGCCTGGTAAGCAGCGGTTCACGTATTCCAGAAAGTTTCAGTTTTACTAATAAGCTTTTATGGAACACCGAGTTCAAGGCTCGACTCAAATCAGCGTAGATAACATCAGCCTGAAAGCCTTGGTCATGATTATCATAGTGTAGTGCCCTGGTTCTAGCCCACCTACCCTTATTAAAAACGTTGGTTAATGCACGCAATGCATTTCAGGCGCTTTAGCGAATAGTAATAATACACGATTTACGTATGAAAAGGCACAATATGGCCCAGGAGGCCCTTGTGCCAAAAAACCCATAACAACAACGCGATTTGTGTTTCAAAAAAAAGTAAATGACTTTTATGCACCGAAAGCATTTAATTTCTACACATTCGCTCTTTCATTCTTTTAATCATGACAAATCGTACCAGAGCTTAACTAAAATTTCCTAATAATCTATCCATCCAAGGGAATCGAGTTATTACGTGCGTATGGATGGACAAAGAAATAATAATTGCCAAATTTCTTTTGATTCGATTTTATAATCGAATAAAATTTGGGTAGGCTCGACAATTTTTTTTTTTTTATTTTCTGAAAGATCCAAATATAAAATTTTATGAAAATGCGTCCTTTAACAGTCGGGTTATTACGCCCAGTTGGACGGGTCGATGACATAATGTCCGTCCTTCTGCCAGACAGACAGAAGGACGGACATGGTCAAGAAAATAGGCTTTTACACATATATGCTGACGTCTCTAAATTGCTATTCTTTCTCTAATGATGGAATCTACCAATAAAACAAAATCCTGTTCAACCAAAGCAGTATGCACTTGACTAGTCTGCTCTGAGGCTCGAATCTGTACCTGGAGTGCATCACTTACCTGGCATTAGACGAGTCCCTGGGAAATTCCCAGTTATATTTACCTATAGGACAAGTATCCGTTTATTTAGAGATTCAAATTCATCTAATACAGCAAGTTTTAATTTGAGTTCAGTGAGGAAAGAACGGTCAGATGAGCTACGATTATTACTAGACTAACCTTTCAAAAGGCTTTGGTTTGAATAAAATCCAGTGTGGAGACCGGAATTTTTTTATGTGCCTTTTTCACGCCTATTTATAATATAATTGGGAAAGGAATTTACGTTGTTTCTATCTATACGGTAAAAATTTTTCTATATGTGTGTATTAAACCACTATTATACCACATGGAAATTCTTAACTATAGGTTTTACTGAGCTCATATATAATATAAGCTCAACAGTACGCTAATTTGTTAGCAGGTGACGTTTCAGGATTCTTTCCAAACCCCCATCTTCGGACCATAAATGATACCCTTTGGAGGAACCGGACTTCTTACTTCCTGTAACAAATTAGTGTATTATTGAGCTTGTATTATATATGGGTTTAATAAAACCTCTTTGTTAAGAATTTTCACGTGGTCTAATAGTGTTATTTTTTTATTATATATACGTTAACATATATGTAGTATCATTTTTCACAATGGCCAAGTTTTCGGACGAACGGGTTGTACAAGTTTTTCCTCTTGGAAACTTTAGTTTTAATTCAGTAAACACAGTCAAACTAACCAACCAACCAACGAATGGATGTCTACAGCGAGTGTCGACTGAGTGTTCATAACCTCAGAGGTTAACACACCGACAAACAAAAAGTACTGAAATATTATGGAAGAATAAAAGAAAAAAGCAAATGAGTTTTTCCGGATTCGGAGATTCGAAACTTAAACGAGGGAGTTATTTAAAGGCAGTCATATAATTTGGTGTGTTTTCAAGTAGAAGTGCTTAACATCTTTTTTGAATGGATTCAATCAGGTTGCCATTAATTTACTTTTTATTTGACATCCATACTGAAAGCATAGATCGGTACTTAAAATGAGTGATAAATTTTGATTCTTTTAGGAATCTTATTGTTTTTTCTAAACCTTAACTGGATAAATTTTTCATGCCTTGAAATAAGAATGCCAAACTAGCGATAATTTAAATCGCGAGGTTTTTTTTCATCCAATTTTATTCACAGTAGCCCATTAGATTACAAATGGACGTGTCCTACGCTTTGATTATTAACGCGGCCAAATTCAACATAATGCGAGTCTTAAATCCATATGCATTAAAGAGATTTCCTTTTTTTTCCCTTTTTGCTGTATTTTTCTAAAGGCCTCGAAGCAGGCTTTTATCTCTGCAGTTGCTATTCTGTGGCAACCGTGCTGCGCTACAAGTATTAAACCTACTCGGAGTCTTCCATTTTTGTTTCGGACAATTTCTTGCTTTCGTGACTGGTACAGCAACTACGAACGTTGTTTTTTGATGCCCTGTGGAAGTCCTAGATTCGATCCTCGCTGTCGGTCGAAATTTAAAAATACTTCGGTTCTTCGGGGAACCTCTTTATGCGTGGTTATTTTAGTTCAAAGTTGTTTTGTTGTTAATTTATTTTCAGTACACGTGGAGAATGAAGCTGAAATGGTCCCTTTATTTTACTCGATTGAATTGGTGTGGATTGATTAGCTGAACCCTCTATGGGTCAGCTAATCAATCGGGCAATTAGCCACAAAATAGCAAATAGGCGTGTTCAGAACCGAAACAAGCAAGATTTAACTAATCAGTAGAGAATTCGTACTTGAATTCCATTTCACAGATTTAAATTCTGTCAGGTTCTGTTTTGTAAGTCTTTTATTGTTATCAAGCATTTGGCCAAATGGCTTCTGGCTAAATCCGGCATGCGTTTTACGGCCTAATTGTTTTCTCTCTAATTTCCCTAAGCCTTTTACGAATTAATTGCTTTCTGATGTCTTTTGCGCCGTTTCAAACCAAACAAGCCTGTTTGGTTTAGTATTCTGTTTTCTTCGTGCCTCGTCCAGAATATCTATTTTTTTTTACACAATGCGTATTTATGCGTATTCTTCCAAGACGTGACGTGGAGGATGCGAGAATTTTTATTAATTAACTGGCTATGCCTTGCTCTGAGTCGTAGTTTCCACTAAAGACAGAGCAAAAAGGAACTTTTGCTTATGGCACGTAATGCTACCAAAATTAAAAGGTTCGAAATTGAGAGAATTAATTGCTTTGCGATGTCTTTTGTCTTTTTCTAAGTTGCCACTGACGTAATCTTCGAATATAATTATCTGGCAAAGCCTTTGTAGAATTTTGTTCTTTCTTTCTTTGTTGTGTTGATTACTCGTATCATTGTGCACCATTTGTTTATACAGTTAATCGTGTATTATATCTCTATAGGTGCTGATTATCAGCGCCACCTGATAATCCACAATAACCGTAAAAAACAAAGCCCATCCCACTCTCCTTTACACAGGACTTGAATTCGAATCTCTTCATACAAGCGACAAGTGGTAAACCCACTATATTCCATAGCTTTTCCATACAATTCCATTGTATGTCGTGCATCTGTTTATTATGGAATTCTTCTGCAATTTGTATAAATAATAAATAAATATTCCCTGTCTATCTTTAACAGAGGAACAGATGGACTATAATACACACTCGGACAGATTTGTGCAGATAGTGCTAGTGGTTTAGTCTTTTAATTGTGAAATTTTGGGCAAAAACACAGCAGTCAACTATACTGGGTAAAATTGAGAATTAAAATCTCGGTTGCAGTGTCTGTCTAGAAATACACTTCCTCCATTCCCATTTAGATTTTTCCCCAGATAACCTTGGACACGTTTAGTATTGAACTCAGTGGACGTTTCAAATAAGTTTTCGTCCTTTTTAGATATTGCTACAATGAAGAAATGTTATCAAGAAAAGTAGAAATCATTAAAGCAGGCTATGTAATTTGTTTTTATCTTTCAATGATTGGGAAGACAAATGTCTCTCCATTCACAACACTACATCAAAGGGTGACGTGAATAATTACAGACCTGTAAGTTTGACTTCTGTTCCAGGGAAAATATAAAGGAGTCAATGGTCCAAGAAATAATGCAGACTCATCTTGATTCTGCATTACTTCTGTGGCAATCTATAGCAATCACAGCACGAATTTGTTGAGGTGGAGATCTTGTCTGACCTATCTGATTAATAATTGTGACGCAGTAATAAAGAAGCTGATGCAAAAAATAATTTTTCCACGACGTACATAGATTTCAGTAACGCTTCTGATACTCTCCTACTGAGAGACTAGGGATGGTTGAGTGGCAGAAGACATAGGTGGTTATTAATGGATACTGCTCTTCTTGGACTAATGTTATTTGTGGAGGCCTTCAGGCTCCAGCGTTCGTTAACGATATTCATGAAGGCATATCAAGCTTAAGGCTAAGTTTGCAAATGATACAAGGTTAGAAAAGCGGCTAATGACAGAAATCAAGGCATGGGTAACAGTAATCCCAAAATAACCTGCCAGTTGGGTGGTATCGCACTCATCGTGGTGGAGAACAAAAAAGACCTACAAGTAATTGTACAGTTATGTTAGCTCATGGAGTTTATCAGTGATATACAGGAATTTTACCACGGACAAATAGTTAATTATTATAAGGCTATGGTTAGGCTGCACCTTGAGTGCTGCATACAGGTCTGTTAAAGGCATTCTTTTAGTTTTGCAAAATTGCAGCGTCCTGTGGGAACCAAAACCTGCAAGGAGACCTGATTGAAATAATTGCATCCTTTGTCTTTCTCAGATAATACACCTAAGGGAATAAAAATTTAAGTTGAAAAAGAATGAGTGCAGGGTAAATTGCGAAAATTGGTTTTGAGCCGAAGAGTACATTAAATTGATCGTTGGAAGAAACATGTGAAACTCTGGAAGTAGAGAGGTTGAATGAATTTAAGGAACGATTAGGCAAATTATTAGTGGGGATGAGACTGATAATGTGCGTACTTTTGTGGAGAAGTTAGTTTCTGCGAGTTATAGCTTTTCTTCTATAAACCGAACTGTGGGGCGGATGTGCGATTCGTTAATAAAACGAATTACTGAGTAACTACAAGCAGAAGCTAAATTTCAAACACAAGTAGATTTTGACTGAATACTTCCTTGTTTAGGCGTCGAATTTGTTCTCCAGAATGTAGTACTACGTAGAGCAATCTTGAGCAAAAAAACTAGAAGTGCTGTGCGCTCTCTTTTCTCTGGATCTTCTGGAATTCAAGTAAGCGATGTCAGTCCTTTACAAACGCTACTGCAAATCTCTCAAGATCTAGACGATGAATTTGTTTTAAAGTTACGTTTCTTTGTAACTAATACACTCCGGCTATTATCAGTGAAAACTTGCATTAACTTTATTCAGCAAGACACACTTCTCTGTATCCACTAAACTTCCGCCTCCAATTTCATCCTTAGGCCACCACACACCTTGAGATTACAAGGCACTTGAACTATTTGTTTAAATCCATATTTGTAATCTGTAGTACCCAGTGGAAACAGGCATGATTTTTACCTATTTATACAGACCAAAATCTTGCTTTTTTTTTTTTTAAAGAACACCGATCTAGCGTAACTTATGATCATATAAATTTTTCTGCGTTGGCAGTGTGTTATTAGAGAACATCGTATTTCAACAACCAAATTAGTGACATAAGTGTCCACTCGGAAAGATTCTTATTTAAGGCTCTTAGTTGCAACTGAGGAGTATTCACCATTCTTTCAGAGGTTTAATCTTAATACTGAAAATAAAAATAAATAAAGCGTTTAGCGGCTGTTCGTTGCCATACGCATCCCAATAGAGATACCAGCCAGAACCATGAGCTTACTAAAAGTGCTTACAGACATTACCGTATTAAATTCCCACTGCCTTTCAACAGTTTTTCTAAACTTCCATAGCTCGGTTTCCGAAAATGGCCTCAACGATACCATCATTGAGTAATGCTAGTTAATCTCTAACCAGTTGGTCTTTAAGGCTGTCACAGGCATTCCCTCAATTGTACCAAGCTGGGATTGCTACCTGTGAGTCTAAAACGATGATGGAACTGATATTCGGGTGAACCTAATATCGGTGAAGTCCGGTCGGTCTGTAATAGCCAAATCATCTGCTTGCACCTTTACGATGGTGGGACTGTTAGTAATCCTGGGTATAATTCCCATGTTCAAGTACTGAAATACAGCACCTAATCTGCTGGAGGTGACCATCAGGTGCGCAAACCAACGTAAGCAGGGGTTGAGGTGTGGCGCCCACACCACACAGAGGAATGCTGCCCCTCTGTGTTACTAGGTGGTAAATAGCTATCATCAACAGGTGCAATTACCTCCATTTTGCTTATTGGAGGCTTAAAGTGCCAATGTTTAGTCTCCAGAGCAAAACTCCGGCAACCCCCCCCCCATCTATTGTAACAATATATATATATATATGATTGATAGCCTTTGAGGTTATAATAGACATCATGGCGAAATCCAATCTTCCTTACGTTTCGAGGGTACAACTCTAAAACGGTGTTCGCAGGCTGGCCGCTATATTGGTAATTCTCTAGGAGGCTTTCGGATCAGCTAGTGTATAATATCGATGCTTCTACCCTGTCAGATATTGAATACACCATGAATTGTCAAACTAATAGGGAAAGCTTATCTGGGAAAAGACCCAAACACTTCCTCGTTCATTTCACAAGTGGTCTCAGTTCTAATCTCAATGATGTCCATTTGCACTTAGTCTGCCAAACCTCATGTACGTTTTATGACCGAATCCCAGTTGATTATGTTTAATCTTGGTTGATTCAATCACTGCTCTTCTCATTTGTCGGAATTATTCGCTGTGTGATTCCTTTTGCTTCGAAGGTGGTACTTGCGTGTTACAGACCACTCTTTCCAATATAATTCTGAAAAAAACTATTTCTTTCATTATAAGAAGCTTTGTTTTTTAATTGTAGAATTAATTAATTTGATGATTAATAAAATTATTAAAGATACCATGAAATATTAGGTTTTTAATTGAAGTCTATATAATTTTTACATTGATTTAATTATTATTCACATAAAATGGTTAAAGAATTAAAAAAAAAAAAAAAAAAACTTTACTTCAACAGTTAAATTATGCCATAGTTTGCGTAATCATCGCATCGAACAGTAAATATTCAAATTTTCCACACAGCACGTGACTTTTTCTCCGAAATGTTTAAATTTAAAAATCATGATGCCCTTTATACAAAAATACTTGACACGTCGAGAATGCAAGAGGTCAACAAAAGAACTTTACAATTAGCTTTACTAGTATGTACACGTGCAGTTGCAATAACTCATAAGAATCAAATGCGAATTAAAGTTATATTAGATGAAGAAGAAGAATTGAGCTGTCGACAGGATAAGTTTAGGCACTTATCGCATTTGCACCCCAGATTTATGGGACTTTTTTCACAACGCGGCTGAGTTACTTGGTCTCAGGCGAGGATAGCGTGGATTTTCCCTCCCGGAAACTGAGCAACATGGCCTTAGTCGCTGATGCTCCTAAAATGCCCTACAAAAACAAGAGTAACCCCAGATATTTTATATTCTTCGCTCATAACGTGTTCTTGGTTGTTGCTGGCACCGCCACATCTTCCTGCACTTTTATCATCTCTGTGGAATCGACTTGCTACCAGACGTTTTTCAGTCGTCGAAAAACATGAAATTCTCGAGGCAATAAGTCAGAACTGTATGGAGGATGGTGAATCAATTTCCAGTGCCTTGACATTGTGTTGAACTGTGTGTGTGTGGTTCCTTAGGTGCTTGTAACAAAATGACATCGTCAGTCAAACGTCCCGATCCCTTTTATTTGGTCAAACGTCCCAGCTTTGAGGATTTGTATGTAATTCTGTGGGTTCATTGTTTCACCTTAAATGGTGCAGTAGCAGAAGTCTCTGTGAGTCTAAAAGAACATATATAACCTTTGCCGTGCTTTCGAAGATCCTGTATATCACAGACAAGATACTATGTGCTTTGCTATCTTCCTGTTAAAGTCCATGGAAAGTTTTTTATGTCTGACTGAATCACCCGTAAGTCTTTTTTGTTTGTCCTAAGTCAAGTTATTTCCTTCCTCTTTATATCACGTTGGGTGCTGCAGACACAATCTCATCTCCTGTTTTATTTTCCAATCTTCAATGTTATAAATAATTGGAAAATAAAATAGGAGATGGATTTGTTAGAGGAAATATTGACTGCAAACTTACTGTTCTCTGGTAGATCATGCTGCCGTAGAAATAAGTTATAAATATTCATTCCATGATGATGGCCACGTCGCTGTCGCTAAGATTGAAAATTTCTAAAAGTAAATTTAAAAAAAAAACGCGACAGACCCACATAGAAGATGAAAGCAGGTCGCATTTGTCAAAGGCTCCTGAGAGGAAATTCTATAATAGGAGTGTTTACTAGTGGGAAAATCATCGCAATAAGAAACATTCATGACGTCACCCAGGTGTACAACTAAGGTAGCTGTCTGGTCCCGGAAGTATGGGCAAAATGAAGTTCCTTGCAAAGAGAAAGGTACTTTTTTCGAGGTGAGCGAAGAGGCCATCTGTGCTCACGATGAATGGATGACATCAAGATAAGAAAAATATATCATAGGAAGCAGCCAGACGAAGGGACGCATGCATTGATGCACGTCAGGTCCATTAACAACGATAACTACAAGAAGCACCGTTGATTCAGTTGTCAACGAGCTGGCCAAGAGATATTCATTTTGAGCGAGGAGTGAAATGATATCTTCCTGCAGTTCACTTGAAATCTAAACATCGCCATTTTCGGTTATTTTATTGTTATAGTTTTTCTGATAAGTTAAAATAAATATAAATGCTTATACTCCAGCACGACCACACGGTCAGAAGAGTTCACGGTCTTTAAACCCTGGTCATTCAAAGCAGGTGTACTTATGCACCCTCGCGCCTGACCACTCGGTTACGATGGCCTTTTCAACAATGCACATTGAGATTAGTTTTACAACTAGCATTTTCCCCCTATTATTCCTTGCCTTACTATCTTTTTTTTTTTTTTCAATTTTTGCTGCTCAAAACTTAAATGCCGAAGCATTTAGTTCCTTTCTAGTTCTTTCACAATTCACGCATTTTTCGTTATCTATGTCAAGCGATGTCTAGATACATAAATGGTAGTCTCCTCAATTATTTTCTGACAGAATTTAATATCCTAATTTACATAGTGTTTAGAGTGACTCGGTGGATGCTACGGCATTCTGGAGTCTGGTAACTTAACAGATATTTTATTTTAAGAGAGAAGTATGCTAACTGTGGAGCTATAAGTGATATTTATGGCTTGATAAGGACAAGATTAAGCTTAATAGACTTTGGACATGTCGTTAAAAAGTACTTTCTATTCATGTTTTTGTTGACGCCTAATAGAGGTTTTCAAGAGAGGTTGAGACACCCTGGAGACATTTGCTCTTAGACGAAGTCACTCATCCCAAGTGATCAAGTGAAGAATGTAATTGGCTGTTTTCTTTGTCTTTCTCTTCTCCTTTCCTAATATATATATATATTGTAACACCGGTGGAGATTTGGGATTAAAGTTGAATCCTGATTGAATCTGATAGTTCCATTTGAGACCTATTAGATCGCAACGAAAATTCATCAATTTTTTTAATTTATACAACACACAAAAGAAACCGAATAATATTGTAGAAAAAGACTGAAATATAATTTGAGATGTTTAATTTTTTTCCGTGTTCTACGCTTCTTCATGAGGCCAAACTGAATCCAGTTTTCATTCGTCAACTTCCTACTAGCTGGTTTGATTTCCTGGTGATAGCTTGTGAGTTACATTGGCTTAACACAACTTCAAAGATGCATCACATAAAAGTAGAGCTGTGATTTTCATTGCTTTGTGCTCCATAAGAAGAAAAATAGATTAGAATTAGAAAATATTTCGGTTCCTGGACAGTAATTATAAATAAAAATTTTGAAAATGATTTTTATTCAGCTTTTAAAATATCTGTCAGATTAATTTTTTTATAATCACTCTAAACATGAATAGCATATGAACTTATAGTATTTTAACACCGTGTTTCGACTGAGAAGGCTGAGGATACTTGTTGAACTTATTGAATTCACGTTTAATATTCTTCAATCTTCGCTGTTGAAGAGTTTTCGATTGTCTAAGTAATTTCGTGTGGAGGGGTGGAATGAATTAATCTGTCAGAAGAACTGGAAATATGTACTCTCAGGAATCAAATTTCTTTATTGGATGGCTGAATGCGTTCCTAGAATTACTAAAAAGTCTCCTCCTTTAAAGGCTTCTCTTGACGTTTAAAATGAATGCTTACCATTAAGCTCGGAACATAATTATTCATGTCTGGTTCCTTTTATAAAATTTTAGTAATTAATAAATGCATTATTTGGCTTGTTCAGAAACATTTGAATCTTTGGCGGATTGGGTGTCTTAAGTTTCAATGTTTTCAGTGGTGTGGTGTGATTCAGCTTCTCAGCCCATTAACTTTCTCCCAATTTCTTCTGCCGTTGGAATCCTTATCTGTTTTCTCAGTTATTAGTTGGACTGTTTTAGATATAAAGAACTACTGAACCAAAATGATGGTATTTAAGGGGAGAGATGAAGGACATAGACAATATTGAACTAAAATCCGTTACGTTGTTTTGTATAAATGAGATTTTTGGTTGAGCTTTGGGTTACGAGTTCAATTAAAAATTGTGCTTCATGTTCGTTAAACTTAAGCTTTCCTCTTCTGAGTGTGGTTTGCAAATGGCACATGTGTAGTCCATTTACTGAAACCGTGCTGATTCCCCAGACGATAACTAGCAGTATAAGTGGAAGTGTAAACTACATAAATTTATTATTAAATAAACTCAGCACTTCTGATCATCACTTTTACTGTTTTTTCGCCAGTATATCAATGGCTTCTTTTTACTATATGGCTACTACTAATACTAACAGGAAAGACCCAAGGCAACGTTTAAACAACTTCTTGTACTTGCATGCTGTAGAATACATGGATTTGAAGCCCTTGCTAAAAAGTCGACGTTATTTCAAATCGTTGAAAGTTCACTGCCATTAGAGGCGGAACAATCAGCGCTGTCCTATTAATAATCAATGCACATTACCAGGAAAGGAGTCGCTTTACCAGTTCGTGGAAACTCATTTTGAAGCGGTGCTTGATAGGACGTAAAAGGCTCTGTCGCCCCTTCCGCCTTCCTAAAATGGGCTGTAATAAATTATATAGGTGATACGTACATATAGTTTACACAAATAAACACGGTCGATCAACTGGGGGTAGTTTTGCGTGCATACTGCTGAATACCCCGCTATTATAGATCGAAGAGACGCAACTGAGAGGGGAGGAGGTCTACTCCGCGGCTTCTGGCATGGACGTTTCTAGCTCTATCATGCATTTCCAATGAGTAGCGATGTCTGCAAGTGACTCGCATTGACTGCCTCACTCTGTCCCAGTTTACAGTTACAGGAAATTGAGGGCACATGCAGAAAAGCAAAGGGCGTCTTTAGCGTGGCACGGATATGCATAAATGAATAATTAGGACACTGCATTATCTGCCAACGACCTTAACTCAGTAGCGTATACTGCTTTAAAGGTTTCATGTTCGTATTTCCAAATGTTCTTCTTGCCCCTATTGTAGAACTTTGCATTAGTCTTGCAGGTATACATGCATATTCTGTTGCTGGATTGCTTTTAGGATACGTTTCGAGGCAGCTAAAGCCACGAGGCGTCAGTATGTTATGTCTGCGTGTAATGTAGGCCAGTTTTCATAGTACGTGAAAGAAACCCAATTTATGTGGGGGGATTTCATAAATAGCTCACCATAGAAATCTTCAGCAAGCAAAGTCGCAATATTTCACATACAGTAGTAGTTCAGTGAGTTTGGATACTTGTTGAATGCTGGCTAATTTATGCACGTATTCAAGAAAGATTTTGTGATGTGATTATACGAAGAAAGTTCAGAAACCAAGATTAATTAAAATAGTTTTCGCCTGAAAACTAGAGTTTTTGAAGGTGAGCGTATGATGGGAGAACTGGATGAAAATCTGAATGTTGTTGAAGCTAAAAGTATGATGACAAGATTGAAATTAACTAAGCGTTCTTCCCTCCCCCAATTCACACATTCCCGAAGAATATCTCGGAGATCAGCATTTTAAAGAGTTGGTAGTAAGGATGCGTTCGAGTAATTATGGTTGCTTGTGCAGGGCGAGGTTTCTCAAATTAGAATACAGCGTACTCTCGTCAGAAAAATTACGGATAAGATTTCTATATGAGAGCTGGTTTAGGACTTTATTCCCAAGCATTTTAGATGTGTAATGCATTGTGTAAAACATTTCTGATGTGTAATGTAACAGCATGAGTTGTTCCAGATTTTAACATGGAACTTGTCCAAAGATGGAGGACATACGCCAAGATATCAAAAGTGGATCGGATGGAAGCCATATTGGTGATTTAATTAGTGCGAAGATTTCAGAATAACATAAGAGTTATCGGGCAACGGATTTCGCATTTAGAAACGGTGGAATAAGTAAAATAAAACAATAAAAGAGGAAGTTTTTCATCCTTAGGAATTAGCTAGGTATATTGAAATTTTTATCAAGAAGGAAAAAAATACCATTGTTAGGAGTACAGGATACAGGTGGTAACGCTGGAATAGAAATTGCCAAAAACTGGATGGATTTTCCATCAGGACCTACTGGCATCACAGTTTCTCAGCATTCTTCCAATCTCTTTCTGTCCATAAACTAAAAGGAGACATTAACTTGAATGCGTTCAGTATGACTGCAGGAGATTTATCAAGTTTCTCTAATTCCTGCCAATTAATTAATAATCAGAGAAAGCATGCTGGTAGGTCAGTTTTATCTTTAAAACGAAATGAAATAGAAACATCGGGATGAAACTGAGATGAAAGTAAGGATGAACAGAAGTTGTTGCCATTGTTTTAACAGAAAGACCAAAAAGCCGAATACCATTTGCACAAAAGGAAAGTTTCTTCCTTATTTTTCGAATTACGTTTGGATTTATTAATAAAGCAATGTTTTAAAATATTGCCTGCTTTAATATAGGCCGAAATTAAAGCTGGAGAGATTTGAATGTAAGAAGATATAAAATATTAATAATGGATTAATTAATATACTTAAATTTCAATTTAAGATTCCATTGAATGATTTATATTTTATGATGAACTAAGGGTGAATTTCACTTCTACCACTCTAATTTTGAGGAATAAGGACTCGACTCTTTGCTAGATGATAAAAATACAAGTTAAAATCAGATAAATGAAACGTGAGATTAAGATAAATGCATCAAGATCACCTTCTAAGTGTAACAGTTCCTGGATAGGTACGACAATTGTAAAGACAACAACATTCTATTCAAACCACAAATTTATATTCACGCACAACCTTTTTTTTCTTTCGCGAAAGAAGCATATTATTTACATTTTTATTGTCAAGTGGCTCTGAAATCTCAGTTTCAGTTGAAGATAACTCTGCGTTTAGGGTTTCACTGATATCTAAAACGACAACACTTTTTTTCGTGTAATTTGTTAGACCCAGTTAATGTAGGTAGATACTTCGGTGTTTTCGTAACAAAGTTTGGATTATTTAGTATATATTGCTGAAAACATACGATAATAAAGAAGAAACCATTGTTCATAAGTTTGATCACCCGCCCTTCAAATGCCTCTGCATTTATTTATCTTCGGTTTTATTATTAAAAGTTGCTTTTCTTTGCTGAAGAAAAACAGACTTCCCGTTAGCGCTTCTGTCCAGTTTTGTCTCTTATTATCTTCAACTCCAAAAGCGAAACTTCTTCAGTGGACTAATAGAATCAGCACATAAAAATTCGATGCCGCAGTTCGGCTGTTTCATCGCTCTCAAAACAAAACGAGTCGCGTTCTCGTAAATAAACGTGCACTTTTCTCTCGCAACATCGCGACTCTGTCATTAAGCTGGCACAAATCCCCCGAGATGCTCGCGCGCGTAATTACATCTTGCCGTTACATCTCATTACATCCACCTAGTTCTAGCAACACGGCTTTACTCCTTATCCTAAGTCATATTTTAACAGCGGGGCAGTCGTTTTAAAACGGGGCCCCAAAATTAGAAATGTCTACAGTTATGTCCCCTGGTGGCAGTTACTGTGATGGAGTGATCCCTCGCGCCTCCAAGCGAGGTACGTCTAGACAGGTAGATGATCGCTTCTGTGATGCGGAAGAGTAAAGAACGATTTGTATCCCCCCATTCCGGTTAGTTGGTGGCGAGATCTGTAGTTAATACTCTAATAAATGAACTTGTAATCTTTGTCGTAGATGCGCTTCGCACAGTTGTTCCTTCCTTCTTTCCTCGCTTCCCTCTCTGTCATCCCCACTCAGTTGGAATTTTGATGGAATGGTAAGCAGGCGGGGAGTTAGAGATGTCATCAAATACGACACAAGGATCAGAAGAAAACTTTTAATTCTATGGAAGTGGTAATGCGAAGTGGACAGTTACAGGTACAAATGGATATTTATGGGATGTAAAAATTTGCCGCCTATTTCCGAGAGTGCAGGCTTTAATCTGAGATTCGTGCCAGTACATCAAATTAATTTCTGGTCG
This sequence comes from Mastigoproctus giganteus, assembly GCF_048544385.1. Lineage (NCBI taxonomy): Eukaryota > Metazoa > Arthropoda > Arachnida > Uropygi > Thelyphonidae > Mastigoproctus > Mastigoproctus giganteus. Next base: position 121,686,556 of record NC_143576.1, on the reverse strand, counting down.
TGAATATGAACAAAGTGTTGTTGGAAGGGTTCCAGGAACAATAACGACTTTGAGTGCACTCTACTTTAGTACCATCAAAATTAATTCCATATATTTCTTCGTACATTTATAATCAATAGATTTTTCCACACTTGTACACATTTAACTGGTCTCATGGAAGTTATAATCGTAAGAGTTCTGTGGTGGCCAAGAGTAATTGAAATGGTGTATTAAAAATAAATTTCCGGTAGTTTTAGTAATTTTAGAACACGTTGCGTTATCAGAACCTCACAGATAACCAGAGGAATCTTACAAAACATTGACTATACAAGTGACCAAGCACATAAATACAAATGAAGAAAAGATTACAGTATTGTATGAATAAGACCAGAAGAATATGAGATAATTCTGTCAATTACTGCATTTAAACAGAACAAAGATCCTAACAAACAAGATCACAATACTATCAACATGATATTTTAGCATAATGCAATTTATGAAAATGGAACTCACTGCCCGCCCATATGTCATTTAGCAATTTCAGAGTAGCAGCTGGAACCCTTGTCAGCACCCATTTATGATAAAATACTCGAATGCATTTCCTGTTCATAAGAAAAACTTATAATTAGTACTGTACTTGTATTTGACAATTGTTACGAGTTATATCTTGTATCACTTGAGAAGCATAACAGATATACTTTTTAATGAATTAATTAATTTTATAAAATATATTGAAAGTAGTGTATGTCTCAATATCAACTTTTTTATTTCTATTTTTTTAAGAAAGCGATTCAATTATAACGGAACTATTTCTGTTGGTTAACTTTAATTCGATTCCTTAAAAGCGAAATACGATAAAATCCGCTTTTCATCTTTGTAGGATGTTTGTTCAGTTTAACCCTGTTAATTGATAGTTGGTGAGATCTTTGTTCTGTTTAAATCCAGAAATTAATAGAATTATCCCATATTCTTCTGGTCTTATTCACACAATAAACTTTTCTTCTTTTGGACTTGATGACGATATTCTGCAAGGAATCGAGAAAAAACTGTTTAAGTAGGATTTGTATTGGAGTAAGGGTATACATGAATGCACTCCAATGCACTTCGATAGTTTTTATTTCTGTAACCTAATTTTAGCACATTAAATTCTCCTTAAAAGTGTAATTCATTTGGTTTCCTAATGCTCTCTTTTAACAAATGCGTTTTAATTCCAATGTGGAATTAAAACTCAATTTAAATTAATATGGTTTACATTTGGGGGAAAAATAACAAAGTTTTGTACACGCCACACCAGTTAAAACAAAGCTTCAATTTTATAATTAAAAGTTAACCTATTTTTAAAAAAACAAGGCAAAATGTTTGATAATAATTTTATTTTAAAACGCGGGCTAGTAAAAATTGCTGAATACAAATATTTGCGATATTCGATATTATAGTATGAATAATAGTTTAATGGAAAATATCGATTACTTATGCGCGAATATTAGTAATGATACAGAAATCCCGACATAAAATTTAATGGTTCCCAGAACGACTGAACTACGCATTTTAACTGCGTTGAATAATAAACTTCGAGAGTTTTTATTTCTCTAATTAGGTTTAAAGTCTTTGTTTTCAGCGTGACTTGGCTTAAAATTTTACTGCACAGACCATCATTCTTCCGCACGTGTATTCTACGTATTTATTCCACGAGGCGTTTATATATTCAACGGTGTTGAAGCACGTTTCATTTTCTCGGGTTTAATTTTGTTACAAGAGAAATTTAATAAAACGTAATCATAAAGAACAGACAAGTTTTTCTCTAAATGTGTCCTTCCTTTCTTTGCAGAGGTTTAAGTTAATTATTTATTCACGGAGCGCCACTGTATCCTTCCAACAGAAAGTCTTTCTTTCCTAGCTATAGTGGTATGGTTATTTTTTTGAAATAATCAGTGTGAATTAGTAGTAGGGAGGTTGTCGCGCTACAAATAATAGAAACATTTTCTCGGTGCCGACATATTAAACCAGTCATTTTGTTATTGCACATGAAGTAAACTTTTTTTTTTTTTTTCATTTAACTCATGAGAGAGCTGTAATGGTTTCTTCATTTGATACTCGTTTGAGACCTGCTCTGTGATCGATGAACTCCAAAACGAGTGACAAGTTTTGATCTCGGGGAACTTATAAAAAGGTAACTTAAAACAGTCTTTTTCTTGATGTAGGGTAGTAGTAGTAGTAGTGGCATGTGATGCAAGAAAGCAAATGTATGAGCTTATGCAGCATCAGCCAAAAAAAAAAAAAAAATCACACCATTCCCTCCAAATGCCTGTCCAGTTCCTCCTTAAATTTATTCAAGCTATCAACTTCCACAACGTCAGATGGAAGTTTGTTCCAGCAATTAACCACCCGCTGGCTAAAGGCAAATTTCCGCACTTCTGTCTTTTCTTAATTTGAATTTATGCCCCCTTAGGTTCGTAATCTGAACAAGTGGAAGGATCCCATCAGAATTCAGCGTGCTCAACCCATTCAAGGCCTTATATACCTCAATCAGATCACCGCGCAGATGCCTAGTCTCCAGCCACAGCAATTTGCAGAACTTAAGCCTCTCTTGGTAAGAGGATCCCTTCATTCCCCTCACCAATCTTGTTGCCCTTCTTTGTACACGCTCAAGCAAATCTACATCCTTCCTAAAATGAGGCCTCCAGACCTGTACGCAGTACTCAAGGCGTGGCCTGACCATTGCCTTATACAGAGGGATAATCACCTCCTTTTCCCTGCTAGCAAAATTCCTATATACCATTGACAAAACCCCATGACCTGCCCTGGCAGCCTGTCTGCATTGCTCAGAGAACTTCATATCTGACTGCACAATTACTCCCAGGTCTTTGTCATTTTCTACCACCTTGAGTGTAGTACCACACAATTGGTACGTTTCTCTGGGGTTACTTCTACCCATATGCAGTACTTTGCATTTGTCAAGGTTAAACTTCAGTTGCCACTTCTTAGCCCATCTGCCCAAATTATCTAGATCCTGTTGCAGTAGCACACTGCCATTACTGTCATTAACAACCCTGCCAACCTTTGTATCAACTGCAAACTTCGACATTAATCCTGATATACCTTCATCAATATCATTGATAAATATACAAAACAACAGTGGACCCAACACCGAACCCTGTGGGACTCCACTAATAACATTAGTCCAAGAAGAGCAGCACCCATTGATTACCACCCTCTGTCTTCTCCCACTTAACCATCCTTTTATCTATTGTAGCAACTTACCCTTAATACCATTCTGCTCCAATTTGGGTGTTTGACAATGTTTGAGAAATAAGTGCTTCGTTGATGGCACTTTGTTTTTCTTATGTCCATCTTTAGCTCTGCTATCAACCGATTGTTATTTAAGCGTGGTCAGCATGTCATATTATTATGAGGACATAATCAAGGTATTTAACATAGTCCAACAAAAGAGAGAGAGAGAGAGAGAGAGAGAGAGAGAGAGAGAGAGAGAGAGAGAGGGGAACCATTAGTGTCGTTACTTTTCTTTAAAATAAACAAAATGACTAAGAGGAGTAGAAGTAATTCATTCTCATGTGGCAAAACTCCCCGCACGCACCTCTAACGAGCTGCCAACGAACAGGGGTGGATTCCAACTGTTTTCTTGTGAGGGAAGCGGGTGATATAGTGAGGATGAAGTCTTTCTTCTAGAAATGCAATGTAACGATGATTAATTATATATAATTAACAGTAATTAAAAATTTAGCTTGACTTTATCTCGACTTTTTAACAAGATTTTATATAATATACATACTACGCTAATAGTTAACCATATAACAAACTTAAAATCATCAAATACCCAGTGTTTTGTTCAAATTTAGCACGGGTTCTGGGGATCTGCTCTTAGATTTGTCCCTGTCATTGAAGAATCTCCATGTTGATGAACCGTACGTAGCACTCAGGGACATTGATGAGACCATGTACATCAGTGTAATTTTAATTTTTACAAATAAATCGTAATTGCAAGAAGCAAGATAAAGGCAGGAAAGTTAAAACTTTGTAAAATAAGAAGAGTTGGGTTACTTTGAATTAGTTCTGAGACAGCTAAGGCCAGTGAGATCTGTTTCTGTAACCCATATGTATTCGAGTTTTTGATTTGCAGAAAATATAATTTTTTTGGGAGAAAAAATGATTATTTTTATCCAAAAGAAATCTTTTTTTTTCTCTAAATAAAAAAAAAAAAAAAAAAAAGCTATTTCGCTCTTCCTAGAGGGACTCTAACCCATTGAGTGGGAGAACATCAGGGGTTGCCTCTGTACTTAGCGGCAAAGGTAGTAGAAGTAAAGATAAATGGAAAGGTTTTTTTTTATTATAATAATCTATACATATCTAACTATTCATCATACATCAGAGTATAGATTTTTGTAAATAATAAAAAGGGAATAATTCAGCACTTAAGTTTTTCCAGAATGTATCATTAATATTAGAATATGCATCATAAGAATAATATATTAAGAATTCAAGCATCTGAAATGAAAAGAAATCGTTATTCCAAACTACCTCAAGTTTCTCATGCAATTAAGAAAATTCATCATTATATTCGGTGCTTCAATATTCCCATCGTAGTTCATTCTTCATCATCTACAGTTCTATTTAAATTTATCGTGTCTGAAATAATTGTCCTTAATCCAGAATTTAAACGAGACGTACTCCTCGTGGATTTTTTCATTAAGAGATAATTTCACTTAATAACACAAGTACTCCACGCGCTATAAATTGCTTTATTATACCAGCATAATGTTCAAGAACCACCACTCGCTTGCAAGAATAACTAAATATGGTTATGATTTTCTTTAAATACCAGTCATTGTGGCGATATCATTAGATAAGGTCGAATCTAGTCAGTAATCAGTCATATTGGTATTTAAATCTGTTAATACGTTAGTAATCCCTTTGATTACTAACATAAATGGGATCCTACTACTCTCATACACCAGAGACGTGGTTTTTTAAAATGTATGAGGTTTCAGAGAATTGTATATAGGAGAAACGGGCAGAAGACTCGAAACTGTATTTTAAAGACATTTAAAACATATAAAACAAATTTCGAACAGTTGATCATGCGTAAGAATACAAAGTAAAATTTAATAATGATAATTTTAAAATTATAGGTGTGTGTGTAGAAATTTGGCCAGAGAAATTAAAAGTATGCAGGTCGACATTTTTGGTAGTAAAATTTAACGTATAACTGATCACCGCATTTCATATCATGAGCTGCACATGCCTTCCAATAACAATGATTACGCATTAGATTCGAGGGTTTCTAATGATATCATAATGACAGTATTTAATGAAGATCTCTTGTGATGAAATATACTTAACTTGCATGTGATAATAGAAGTTCTAAAACATTATATAATAAATTAGTTTGTCGCGGAGTACTTGTTATTAATTGAAGTTAGCTGTTAATAAAATACTGCAGATCTATTCTGTGCTCTTCTGCGTGATACAAAAAAAAAAAAATAAATCTATAAAAGGAACCTTCATTCCCCAAGCCGGCCTCGATAGTAATGGCATTCTAGCGTAGAATCGCTGGAAATAATAACAGCCACTAAAGAAAACCAGACCCGATTATCCTGTTCGTCGTCTCGCCCATGGAGCTTAATTCAGTCATACAGGATTTGCGTGCGTGATTAATGCCACGTTCTGTGAACCAAATCATCGCAATTTCCTTGTTAACAACGAGATTTCAGACACTACTTTGTTTAAAAGCTATCCACTCTTCACTCGTAGACGTTCATTTGGAGCGTGCATTCCAGCTTTATCGCCCAACTTCAAAGGCTTGCAAATACCGTACTTTGAAGGTTTTAAAAATGGAAATGAATGCTATCAGCATCTGGCTTCATTTCTTTCTTTCCTTCTTTTTTTTCCACGTCATTCTCTCTAACCCCTTTTAATGTTCCGTTTCTTAAAAATTTCGGCTTTCTGCCCGCTATGTTTGGTTTTCAGTCAGCCCACTCTCATTTGTCAAACGCCTGTGGAGAATTACATAACACGCAATGCCCTGCCAGTATTAATTTCGAATTTTCAGTTTAATGAGAGAGGGAGGAGGAGGAAAGACAGGAGAGGGAGGGGGCAAGAGTAAAGGGGGAAAAGGAAATGGAGAGAATATTGTTAATACTTATTTATTTATTGCTGTTATAGTTAAAAATAGATACTTCTATAAGTTGACATTGATTAGTTGCCTTCCTTTAGGTTAAAAGGGGGTCGAAGCCTGTAACATTTAGTTCTTTGACCCTCATAAACCGGCCACAAGGGCGGAATGAAATCCTCCCTATCCTTATCTTCCACAGATAAACTTATCCAGAGTTTTTACACCAAATCCTAACCTCTCACAAGTGGATGAAAAGTAAAATACCATTTCAAAACTGAAAGTGCGTGATTGGACTGTTAGTCTGTGGTCCCTCAAACTAAATTGCGCATTTTACTGGTACACTTATAAATATAAGCCGGATTTATTTCAAAGTTTAATGCAGGCAACATATTTTAAACAATCCACAACAGACTTTAATAGTTTTAATTTCGCGCATGCGTCAAGTTACATCGATTAGAATTTTGATTAAAATCGATTTCTCCGTTATAATTCAGTTTCGAGGTATTTTCGCAGATCTATATTGATAAAAATAGCTCTAAACAGATATTGGCGCCACCTTTCAATCGTTTTCTCTGGCAAAGTTCGGTAAATTCTCGTCCATTAAGTCCCTCATTCCCATTCTGTAAGAGTTTAAAGGCAGCACAGCGTCTGGCACACTTCCAGGACATTTGTCATCTCTTTGTTACGTCGAACTCAGGTAGTTTCACAAAACACGCCAACAAAATATCGTTTCTGGTGATTACCTTGAACTGCGTGTGACGTGCACATTTTCGAACTTTTAGCTATCTTCAGCTGGGCTTGTCATCCAGAAAAAATTCGACCGAACAGCCCATGAACTGACTCAAATAGAACAACACGTGAATTGGAATTTAGCAGAAATGGATAACTGTTGTTTTATTCTAGCTAAATTCACTATTTGTATTAACCAATAGTTTGAAAATTCTTCCCGAAATATAGATGGTCATTTATGGATTCTGAACCCATACATAACTGAACCAAGTTAGAATTATGCTTTTAGTAACGACCACACTTATGCCACATGAATATTAAGATAGTTTATTCAGTTAATAACTAAATCCCTATACATTAAGGTGAATTTTTGGGAATAATCTTGCTGGAACCCATCATCAGACCATTTACTGGCTGTTAAAGGGCTGAAAAACAAATTGACGTTATATATTTTTGGGCTAAATATAGCTTCATATATAATTATTATTTACTGTACTTTATGTTATACATTATTATTAATTTATAATACAGGTAAGAATTATATAAAAAATGGGAGATAAAAAGTACGGGTTAAAATTTTTACAATTAAACATATAATTAAGCTTTAAACAGAATTATACATAAAGCCAACATATGGTCCGAGGATGGGTTCCGGCAAGATTCCCGAAAGGTCACCTTAATGTATAGGGATTTTGTTGTTGTAATAGGGGTATCATTACGTTCTAGGAGCATCAGCGATTAAGGCCGTATATGCTGTCTATAAATTGTATGTGTTTTGAGGTCGATTTTCTGTTTACTGGACGAAAAACCCGCGTTTCCGGCGAGACAACCCTTCTACCCTTGCCTGCGACCGACTAACTCAACCACGTTGTAACAAAAGCCCATAAATTCTTTCTATCAGCGACGGGACTCGGACTCAGATCTTTTCCACTCAGTGTGGGAAGGATGGTGATTCTACCAACTGTGCTACCCACGAGGGATGTAGGGATTTGATTATTAACTGAATAAACTGTCTTAATATTCACGTGGTATAAGAGTGGTCATTACTAAAAGTGTAATTATATGGAAAATCATCACGTAACGCCCTTCCCCAACTATATTACAAATGAGAATTGCTCTAAGGGAGAGAAGCAATTTTCACTTGGTTCACTCTCCTAATATTCATCGATGCCGGTTTAAATATCAAATCAACATGATACCTAAACTGCTATTTTTTTCTTTATTAAGTTTATATCTATTTCTATTGGTCTTTTTTTTTCCGTACTTCCCACGTTCATCTCTTTCATCACTTTCTATTGTCCCCGATTTCTTTCGTCTTTCTCTTTTTCTCTTCTATCTGTTACCCGGGATAATCTTATTGCGCCTTACTAACATCCCATTTCTCCTTTGCCATTTCCTACTCGCTTGCCTGCCTTTTAAACAAGACTTCAACTCCAACTGCTTTTTATTGACTACCCATTCATTACTTCGATCATTCTCTTTTGCTTCATCGTCTTTTTGTGAGCCTTGAAGTTTATCTCAATTTCTTTGTTTTGACTTCTTTTCATTGTTCTGCCTCTCCATAACACACGCACACACACAGGCGCGCTCTCTCTCTCTCTATCCTGCTCCCTCATCCATCTTTATCATTCACAAGTTATCTGTTTTTCGTTTCCTTGTTGTCTGTCAAAGTTAAATCCTTCTTTTTGATCATCTGCCTCACACCCAGTTATCTCGCTGCCATCCCCTTGCCGTTATCTGCGTTGTTTCCATAATAAACAAATGAGTGTAAAACCCTAAACAATAAAGTAATTTCCCTTTATCTTGGAAGGTAAAATTCGTACATTGAACAGTCTACCTTACCATCAACACCTCTCTCTCTCTCTCTCTCTCTCTCTCTCTCTATTGTTACACGGTCTCCGCAAATCCAATAACTCTCCCAACTTTTCAAATATTTAATTATTCCATCTACCAATCGATATGAGGGTAGATGCTTGGCGGAAATTTTTGTCACCGACTATGATTAATTGCGTAAGAGGATCTTCGGTAATCTAATTAGTCATTAGTTATGCCAGAATAGAGAGTTCTCACTACCCACAGAGGCCTTGTGTGGTCAGAGCTGTCGCCCAAGTTCCTAACGCTCGTCATAGCACGATTAAATTAAATCCAAACATATTCTACTCTTAATGAACGTTACCTAAATGCGAAGTTTAAATATTTTCAGTTTTTCATGGACACTGAAGTGCGTCCTGTGGATGTTACTTACATTAGAATCAGTATTACGTATGCTGATTGTAGGTACTGACGAGAATTGTCCCAATTCACAAGAATTGGGGCACAATTTCTATAGCGAAATGCTATACAGTTCTTCAGGGATTTTCTTGGAGCGCATCCGACATTTAAAATGCAGAAGAGTGGTGAAATATTCAACCTTGTGTTAATTATTTCACGAAAAATTGTGAAATTTACTCAACCTGAAGGTATTCTAAGTGTTTAATGCAGTCCCTACAGCCATTAGTGCCTTTCTAGAGTGACGCTGCTGTTAGGCATTTCCCGCCCAGCCAGTATTGGCCATCATTCAATGTCCATATAGTAATATGGGCACTAACCAAAGTATGGCTTTGGTTGAGAGTTTCTTTCGCCCAGATCCCACTGGCAAATGAAATTAGTGTGTAGAGCAGAATCTATCTGGGAAAAGGTCGCGACGTTTCCAGCATGGTTCTGTTTTAATCACTTTTTTACTTCAGTATATCCTCGTGGGTACCGCAGTGATTATAATCATTGTCCTTCTAACCGGTTGGGAAAGGCATCAGTTCGAATTCCATCAATGACGCGAGGACTTTTGTGGACTTTTTTCACATCGTTATTGAGTTAGTCGGTCTCAGGCGGGGGTTGTTTGTTTTTATTCCCAGAAACTGTGGATTTTTAATGCAGTAAACAGCAAACCGACCAAAGGATTCATGTAATTACAGACACAATACACCGCCGCCTCATAGACTTATTTGCTTTGCCGCTTAGTACACGCTTAACAGAACACTAGTGGAGAGGATTGTAATATGACAGTGATGACTACGCCATTGACAAGACGTGTTCAAGTTATAAGGTCTCCAAATTGATTTCTCACAAAATAATCGAAGTATACGCCCAGGATATCTTTTAATGTAACTGCCAATTAGTTCTGAATATTGCACCACAATGCCGTATGTCACATTGATTGCAGCGCCCTGAACAGTATACTAGGTTTATAATACACAAAGTGGTGCAAAATCATCGAGAAGACGCACACAAAAAGACAATCGTGTCAATGTGTTTGAAGCAATGCTTACTCGAGATGCTGCAGTGGACGATACATGGGTTCCACTCTTCAATCCAGAAACGAAACCTCAATCTATTCAATAGAAGCACAGTCATTCATCACCGTCCAAAAAGTTCCATGTTGCCGGGGAGAAAATGATGGTTGTTGTTTATTGGGTTATTGATGGAATAGTCCTTAAACGTTATATACCCAAGGGCACTACAGTGATAGGAAACTCATATGAAGAAGTTCTGAAGAATGTTCTTCTAAACACTCTAGAAAAAACGTCCGCACATATTGAATCACATTCATTTCCATCAGGAAAACGCTTCACCCCATCGTTCTGGAAATCTGCAAATTTTTTTTTTAAAGAAAACAACGAGATTATCCCACATCCTCCACTATCGCTTGATCTTCTAGGGACTTTTGGTTGCTAGATCAAAGTCTCCTAGATCATATTGAAAAGTGTGGCAGTAAGTGTCACCTCTGTTTTGTGCACTATATGAGAAATAAACTCGGAGACTTTATAACTTGAACGCACCTCGTATACATAAGTATTTAAATGATTTGTATGCAGCACTGCCAGCATGAGAGGTGGCAATATACTATGCACATCAAACTGTACAGCCAATCACAATTTAAAACCTTCGACAGCAAGGATTACACGCCCATCTAATTGCACCTAATTACATGTTATTCATATATAGATTTTTTTGCAGGTAGTTATGAAATAATCAGGTTTAACTCCGAAATATTAAACTTTGTATTAGTAATAGTATTGGCAACATGATGCAAAGAAGCAAAGCTTATATACCATCTGCTAAAAAAATAAATAAATAAATAAAATAATAAATAAATAATTTCCTTATTCCTCCCAACCAATAATATGCTCAAACCTTCCTTAAATGTATCCAAACTACCTACCTCCATTACATTAGGTGGAATTAAGCTAAGCTATACATACGATCTAATTAGGTGGAAGTTTATTCCAACAATTAGTCTTTGGCTGAGTCAGATCCCCACATCTGTTCTGCAACCATTCTTTTTGTCCAATTTAAGTGTATGTCTTCATCTGACAAAGATACCATCAGCATTTAGTTTACTTATCCCTCTTACAGCCTTAAAAACGTAAATGAGACCACCCTCGTAAATTCCTAGTTTTCAGAGAGTGCAATTTACAAACTCCCAGCATTTTTTTGGTTATTTTATTTTTATAAAATGAGGTTTCCAAACCCGTACGCCGTATTACAGATATGGCCCCTAATCATTGTCTTATACAAGGAGATAATCACCTTCTCGTCTATGCTGAAAAAAATTCCTGTATATCATTGACAAAATCTCATGGGCTGTTCTAGTAACCTATCTGCATTGGTCAGAAAATTTCATGTTGACAATACGATTATCCCCTCTGAACCACTTTGGGTTTGATGCTACTCAAACGATACGTTATTCTGAGATTACCGCAACCCAGATGCAGCATCTTGTAGTTATCACCGTTAAACCTCAGTTGCCTTCTTTTAGCCCATCTGCTGCGCATACTAGGTCTTCATGAAATAGCACACGCTCATTACTGTCACTTACCACTCTTCCAACCATTGCATTATCAGCAAAATTGACACAACTTAATCCACAATCGATAATTTCGCCCTTCCCCACCGATCAGTTCGAAACGGAAAACATAATTGTGTCGCACATTTTTCTCTTTTCTTGTTAAACGATATTTCGATGGTCTCGGGAATGGAGTTAGTTTCCCTTACTAAAAATATTGGATTGACGCGCACCTCCAAGTTGTATGTGGACTCTACCAACTGCGTATTTATATTTCCTTCAATAATGAGTTGTTCAGCCTATCAGAGAGAAAAAGTTGATCTAACTTGCTTCAATATTTGTCGGTGCTTCTTAGAGCAAGAAAATACAGCGCCCCCCCTGCCACTTATTTTAATTATCGTATCATTCGAGTGGTCTTGCATTACATACAGAACAAAAATTCAAAGACATAACAACCAGAACGTAATGTCCCATTAATATACACCGGATTAAGCATATAATGTTTATATCCATCAGGTCAAATTGGAAAGAGAATGCATTCGTTTCGAAAAGCCTATTTGTGGCAATACTCAGCTAGACAAAATCAGCTCTGTGAAAGCAGCTCTCAGCAGGAACTACTAGAAACTCGTTTATCATCCCAACAAACGACATCCACTTTGCAGGGCGTTCATTTGAAGAAACGTTTGGTATCCAGGCCACTTTTCCTCACGTGGTCTCGCGCAGTGCGATGGATGCTCGTCGCTTGGCGAAGTGCATTATGAAGGGCGTTATACGATTAATTACTAACGATGCTGGACAGTTAGGGTTAGCTGGAAGGCAGTGGCCCGGACTTCGCTACCATCGAGCGTGTTCACGCGCACATTAGTTAACTAATTACAGTACGTAAACAGCTAAGAGATGACCGTCACGCCTCCCGATAGCCCCAAGCTGTGCTCATTGCAGGATCTAGGGGACAAGTATTATTCAAATGGTAATTGATTTCGACGTCAGACACATAGCAGATACCTCCCTCTACCAGGGAGGTCCGCGATAATTTAAGTATTTATAAGAGAATGTGTCGCGTGTTGCCTGCTGGAATGCGTGGCGGAATCCCGAGTCGAAATTCCAAATCCCCAATAATTTGTATGCGCTGTTTGCTGACATCCGTAGGACATCGTTTGCGTCATGTGGTACTCGTTCCAAGTAGTTAAGCCCACATCAAAGCACTTCGTTGCACAGAACGCTTTGATGTGAACAGAGTGCAGTTGGATTTATGAGTTCTCCTTTTACACAATCCCAAAAGGAACTCGGCACCCACGATGACGTCGTACGATTATGCTGACTAAACAGATTACCAGTAACAGGTCTGTAACCATAGCCACGTCATTCATTGATCACCCACTTTAACGGTCAATGTTGCCCACGCAGTTAAAAGCTTCTCTTCCCCCGTTGACCCTGTAGGATGAGACCAATTGGTTATTCTCATATTCCATTTGACAGACGTTAACGGGCTTTTTTTTTTAGTATAAGGTAATAAGTGTTGCTATGACAACTCCATCGCTTAGTTAAGCTTTCTGTAGGTTATCGAACCGTTCAATGTTACCTGAAAGGTAGTGGTATCAAAATGGTGTATTAGTCTTTCAACCGGGTTGTTGTCAACTCCAAATTGCTTCAACGATTGTCAGGTGGTTATATTAAGAAAGTATTCTTCGGGAGACAGTGTCTGGTTGTTCAGAGTTATATTTTCTCGCAGAATTGATCAGGAAATATTCCATTATTGGGAAAATTAGCACCTCTCAAAAATGCAAAGGCTGTTGAGCAAGAAATGAAACTTTCTTGTACGAATTTCAATGAAGTGTTGCCCAGTTGTTTTGCATTCATGTCACTTCGCGAAGCTTTTTACTACGATAGCTTTAGTAAATTGTCACGGATCACTTGTTTGTTCCAGCATGCACTGTTTATTTACAACATTTAGAAGGAGCAAAAGTGAGTTGATGTGGAATAGTTTATACATCGCAATTATTATATCTAGCAGTACGTGCGAACGTTGATAATGTTTGATCAATGGGAATCATCAACGTTCTTAGATCGATCAGTTCGTAGAGCATTATCAATCGTGAACGGGGCGTATGGGATTCTAAATGGACTGAACACTCTTTTAGAAACACGAATAACCCATTTAAAGTCTGAAACTTTGAATCACAGAAACTTTAGTGAAATGGAATGGCTTGGGAATAAAAACTGAAGTCGTTCATGAACTCTGAACCCAAGGAAATAAGGGCGTAGCTTGGCCACCAACTTCGATGCTGAGAAACCGCATTATTTCTTCTCTTGAATGAAATGGATAGAAACAGTTTCTGGTGTATCCATTTCCACCCACGTTGCCGTGCATTCTGTACCTGAGAATGCTGTCTTTTATCAAGCACCGACTCCATATCCTGTACTCTGTGAGCTTTATTACATATATGTGCGCTTCATTACCTGTCAAAGTGATGGGAACGATAGAGCCCATTCATTCGTAAGTAAAAGGCCAGACTAATGTGGGTTGAGAGTAAAATTTATATTCATCTATAGAGACGTAAGCGGGCATAGGAAGGCTTGTTTAATTTCTAAAAGAGTTATAAATACATCGCAAAAAATGTAGGAGTTTTTTTTTTTTTTTCAGCAGGAACTTTGTCACGTGAATTAAAATGAACCCTAAGATATGCGGGAAACATAGTTGGGATCGTGAGAGGGCGTATGGGATTTTAAATGGAATCGACCCGAAGAAATTTTAAAAAGAATTACAGGTAGCTTATAGTATTAGTAAATAACGCATCAGAAACTTAGGCCATACCCGATTTTCCATAAGGAAAAAACATGCTACCCTCGCCTGGGACCGACTAACTCAGCCAAGTTATTAAAAAGATCCATAAAAATTCCTCGCCTTATTGCGGGATTATTAATCTTGAATACATCGCAAAGCTGTGAAAGAAGGCTGTATAAAAATGCCTAGAAACAAATTAATATACGGTACATACATAAACACAAAAAATGGGGAAAAAAACATGTTGTTGTATAACGCACAACTTGGTGTCATTATCAAGAGTCAGCTATCGAAATTGCGAGAAAAGACGGTAACACATAGATCTGTTTCTGATGTAAACATTGTGCAAATAAATAGTAAATTAGATTTCGAATTTAGCGTTAGAAATAAAGGAGGATTAAGGCCAGAAATGCTTAACGAAGAAAATACTATTAATATCAGGCATAAGAGTTACAATACAAGTTTACAATAAAAAAATATAACTCATGCAAATCAATCCAATAGGAGTCGAGGGCAGACTTATAAAGAGATGGACTGACATGGTGAAGATTATGGACGCTTTATGCTTATATGATAACCCAACTGAAAAGCTACACTGGTAGCCTTTGTGCATTCTGTCAGTAACTTTGATTAGTTAATCTTAGAAGATGCTTATACCCCTCCATATGTGTATTCAATTGTGATGGAACGTGCAATGTTTGTCCGTCCGCTGTGACTTCGTAAACTGACCCTCTATCTCTTAAACTGCACATCTCTTGATAAATTAAGCGGTTCCATGCCCAGACGGCGACCACACTCTGCATCCAGTCGAATTGTTTTTTTCTACAGTGGCCTTTAATGTCTTCTGTAGCAGCGAATCATGTAAATTTGGATCTGAATTTCCGAGAAGTTTTATTTTCTATGCAAATTCGAATCACACCGCTCCATAAGTTGTGTTGTTTTCCAGAATTGTTTCAAACCGAAGAAGATCAAAGAACGGGCTTTTACCTCTTCGCGTTCATGAATATACGATGCCTAAACCAAGCAATATACAGTATTAAAGTTAAACAACAGAAAACACACGTTCTAGGAACCATCAAAGTGGAAAGACTCCAAATTTATTGCAACGTTCCTAGTTTCATTAAGAAGTTCGCAATACGTTCACCTCATCAACAATTTATGTTGTTGGGAAACTAAAATGGGTAATATAAATAATTTAAATCAGATTTAATGAGTCCGTAATAAAAAATAACACTCGTTTTACTGGTAATTATGAGAAGATATTTTATCAGCATGCTCTGGAAATAACGTTTTTAGCAAAAAATAAATTATATCGTAATTGGTGGACTGCATGGGAAGTTTAAAGTTATATTTTTACCTAAGGTGTTTAACAATATTGCCCTTTAAATTGTCCTCTTCAAATTTTTGGATACTTTTTTTATTTTTCAGAGCAATTTTTCGCCTCTGTGAATCCCCCATATTTTCTGGTTCCTGTTTACAGAAATACGAGACGTGATTTTTGTCGAATAAGTGGTGTCAGCTGATCTGGAAGTATAATTCCAGAAATGTCTCTTGTAATGATTTACCTTAGTTTCTCTAAACTCTTTCTTTTTGTGCTTCACTGTCTTTTCCGCACAGTAACCCTTTCGCGCCTCTTTAATTAAAATACTTTCAACAAAAAAGTAGCACCAGGAATCTCAGGGCAGTTTTTAAACCCTTGGATACTCAATGCTCACTGTTTTGGTTGGTACATGAAGAAATTGATATTCCAATGTAGATACAAGGAACGTTCTTAAAGTTCGTGGCGTGAGTATGAAGAATTCATTTGAGGGGCCTGGTAACATGTTACTTTTCAATATAGTTTCCTTTGGAGTCAATACACTTTTGCCTCAGGTGCTGCAATGCGTTGGTTCCAGCTGCGAAGAAAGTTTTCTCTTGGGCACTGTCGGTGGGAAAATGGATTCCAGCGAAGTATGTTTTCAAATTAGGAAATAGGTGAAAATTCATGGTGTTAGATCTGATAAATGGATGGTACAAGATTTCAAAGCCGCACTCATACAGTGTAGCCATAACAGTGACAGACTTGTAAGAAGGCGCATTGCTCTGTTGGATCAAGCCACCTTGCTGAGTTTTCCTCTGCGTTTCTCTGATGTTTTCACATAAACGCTTCAAAAAGTCTGCGTAATATTCCCCCATGAGTGTTTTGCTTTTCTGAAAGTAATCCACTAGTGACAGTGGATTACTTTTATGGCCCCCACGTCTCATTTGTGGTCACAAACCTTGCAAGGAAATTTTTGGATATGATTGAAAACGATGCAAATGTTCACTTGACAAGAGTTGTGCGTTTTTGATATGTTCTCAACAACTTCGGGACCAGTTGTGTTGAAAGCTTTTTCATAGCTGGTACACATGTTCAGATGATATGCCCAAGGCGCTGGAAACTGTCACTCATCGATCACTCTTTACCATATCCTGCTCACTTTCAACAACTCTGGAGTGATTGACATTGCAGGTCTTCTAGAGCGTTGGTCATCTTCTGGGCTCTCTCTCTCGTTTAAAATACGATGCTCACTTCTTACCTAGTGAATAGGAAGGGACATCCTCCTCAAATGTTGTAACGATATCCTCTTTTTTTTTTAGCGTTAGTCTCCTTTTCCACCCAAATTTTGGATGACCGCACGGTGACTATGTCCATCATTCCTCATTCACACAACTTTGATCCTTTCAATTAAAAAAACGACGTTATTGCATGTAACTTTGCGGATTACTATTTGAAACGTTACGTACTATTTGAAGTATTCGTGATGATGTCTGTACAATTACGTGCAGACATCATCACGAACTTTTCAAACGCCAATCGTACTCTATTCTGTTATTATTTATCGCAGTGTTTTGAAATTCATGATGCTTTTAACTGGACAAACTGGAAAATCATGAAATGGCAGAAACTAGAATAATAACGCTTCTGGTTTCCTCTACTATCTAACAGATGCGCCCCCCCCCCCTTCTATCGATTGCAACTTACGGGAAACGAAATTCATGGCTCTCACAGTTCAAGACAGAATGGGCAGTATTAGCGGATATTACTGCTGCCTTCCGAAACGAATGATAACTGCACGTAGACGAGCATTGGCTGTATTTGGAATTGAAATGAGCTAGTAATGTCTGACTTCCATCACACTTACAATGAATTCAGTTGCACTGAGCAAAAGAACAAAGACAAGATTGATGAGATGAGAAGGGAACCGCGTTCATGGATTGAAAAACTGTGATGGGACAGAACTTAAAAGAAGGCAAAACTGTTTCTTCCCGTTGAGAAATTTGGGGAAAAATGAATAATTTTTTATTTTACAGAAGGATATGTACAACAACCCTTCACAATGAGACTCCAGGAGTTTTTTACATGATAATATATATATACATTTTATTAAAACATATAAATAGATAAGAATTAAGCAAGGAACGATTGTGTGGTTACAAAGATAAACGAATGAAGGTTACTCACCATAGCAAGAAGACCGTCTTAGGATGTACGAGCTGTGGATAAAATCTTGGTGGTTCAGAGGAGTGGGTTGAGGCTTACAGTTCTAACAGGAATATCAGATCATGGTAGTATCTGGGAGTGTTTTGGTATTATCACGAAACTGATGAGAATCACTATACACGATTGTCGAAGGCTCTCAAAACAGTTTAGGACAATCAGTCAATTGCTGTGGTCACCGATCGCAACAGATAAGATGTGACAGGAGCTTGACTATAGATTTTATATTATATCCATGTTTGAAGCCACACTGAAATTCATCTTATTTGTTGACTCGGTCTCGAGTCAATAAATAAGATAAATTTAAATTCATCTAAATTTAAAACTATTATTTAAAATAAACAGAAAAAAAGTAACTCTTAATTAACGGGGGAGAAACGGAAAATTAACCCTTTAACAACGAGTGTCTTTTAACAGAAAGCGCAGTAATAGCAGTGCTACAGCTTCTTATAATTTCGTAGTCTTCGGTGAGACTGTAGTGGTTTTGCAGCCTCGCATCTGCAAAATGGATTGGTAGAAGTACAGGTAGACAATATTATCCCCTCCTCTAAAACTTCTACTCGAAGTATTAGAAGCAATTTATATGTATCAACTGTGATGTCTTATCCCTTCGCTACATGAAAGGGAGAGAAATATCCTCCTAAAACAACACATCAAAAGTATTTCATTTCCACGTCTCTTCACTGAGCGAGTCTCCCATATTTTCATCTGACTTCAGAAAGCTGACTACTTTCTTTGCCGTTCAGCATCTTAAAGCGGAAGAGAGAAAGAGCGAGAGGCGGTGGTTCTGTTTGGACATTTGAGATTTCATCCGTTTTGATACGAAGTGAGGAGATTAGCCTCCTCCCTTCTCTGGTTTCCGTCTCTCGCATTTCTGTTTCCATCATCTTTATCCTCCTTCATCGGAAACATCTGGGTTTCCAAGTTCCGTCCCTGATAGCTGCGTTTTTAGAAATCTTTTTGCCATCTCGCAGATAGCTTTTGGTTGGGAGGTAGAGGCTTTTGTGAACCTTTTTTTTAATCTCTTAGGTCTTGTCTTAAGAAACTAGGTTAACGTAAGAGTGGTTACAGGGATAGTACGACAGGCTTCAAAAAATGAATAAATAAAATAATATTATTAAATACGTTGTAAGAATTTTAAGCAAGCAAACACAAACTGAAGAATATTTCGGTTTTTATCCAATATCCTTATGTCTAATGGAAAGGTAAAATCGTTAAAGTATAAACGAAGTGCAATTGAGCAGCACAGGTTTTTTTTAATCGTGAATAAATGAGTAAATTCTTCATTCTAAGAGGAGAAAAGGGAAATATGATCCATTAGGATTTTTGTACAACTGATGTTTCTTATTTATTCATGATTGTGGGGAGGGGCAACCCCGGGGTTGGTAAATAAAACGCTCATGTCTTTTTATTGCTGTATTCATATCTACGAGTAATGCCTCATGGCCTGTTGCTGCTTACTATTTTGTTTTTATGACACTTAGTGTACTTTAAAAGTATAACCGATTTTCTTTCTTATGATGTGTTTTTTTCTTTTTATTTCTGTGAACAGAAGAATTTAACTTAGAATTTTGATAGCTATAACCAAATATCAGAAATGGGCCTTTGTTTTCATAAATGTAATGCAATTAATAGTATAATTATATTTGATATTAATTTATACGTTTGAATTAATTATGGTTAAATTATTGCTCATGAGATGACACTTTTATAAAATAGAGGCGTTTATAATAATTAATTTAAATAATAAGTTTTTTAATATTAAAATAAATTATGAATTACGAAAAAAATTATAATCACAATGAATCGTTCACAATGTTTATGACACCCTTCTGAGGTATTGGGTGATTTCTATGAATTTGTTGGAGGGTGGCAAACAAACAGCAGCTAATTCTGCAATTTTTACTCAAGGTGATTAGGGGCCTTCCAGAAGTATGGGCCACAAAAAGATGTCGATTCCATCTTGCTGATATGATAATGCCACCATGATAATGCTCGTTCTCTTTTCTGTAACGTCAACCGTCCAGAAAATTTGCTGACCAGTCCTCCTATAGCACGTCCTCCATGCAGTTCGGATTTTGTACCTTCTGACTTTCATTTATTCGGTTCAGTGGAGAAGTATTCCTGAACAATGCTTCAGTGACGTGCACGAAACTGGGAGAATTATTCAGATTCTGAATTCTGAAGAAAACAAAGATGCTGTTCAGTTGACAATTAGTTGGGTCGTGAATTTTCTCACGAAAGCATTCCACCCTTCATTTACAAAAAAGGGGTGACAGAACTATTTTATTCCAGCAAATAACTTTTCGTAATGAGCAAAGCTTAACACTTAACAAAGTAATTTGTAGTTGTTTTCATTATACCCGTTTTGGAAGATCAGCGTTCAAATCCTATCGATGCTACATAGCCGAGTGGTCAGGAGCGAGAGTGCTGAAGCACATACTCTTTGAGTGTACCGTGGTTCAAGCCCGCGACTGCTAAATACGGTTAACGTTTGTATTCGTGATTTATTGTAAACTCCTCCGACATATTGGTCGTGCCGCAATATAAAGAAGAATTTATTTAAGGGCTTACAGCTGGGATTGAACTGGCCAATATCAAATGGAGGTATAATGTTTTAATCGCCTAAATAGACAAGATGACTTTTAGCACAGTTGGTTTATAAACAAGATCTAACGGTGTCTTATTACCTGAATTACTGCTAATCTAAACGAACCATCTTATGCTGATCTGTGATTTCCGTTAGAAAGGACATCCAGACAAAAAGCATTTCCTCCAATTGGATAGATAAGCCAAGGATTAGGAATTATCCTAATGGGATTCTGAGAAGAGACCACTGTGATGTCCGTAAAATTAACCATTGTTCCTGAGTCGCTGGTAAACACGCTATCCAAAAGAATAGAATAGTTTGGAGGTAGCTTAAAAGCAGGATCTCTCATCATCTGCTTTCAGGTCGCCTATCCAGCTGTTTTTGTCCACAGCAGTTAATGAACATGCTACCGTTGGAACAGAGTTCCAGAAGATGATTTAGATAAACAGTAGAGCTCGTACCCTTCTCAGTTCAAAGGGAGCAGTTTCATTCTGTTTTGCCCATATTTCACCACACATAGAATAAAAGAAAACAATCTCTTACAGGTATTTATTGAGAACCTTGTAAAGGATCGATTGTCAGACAAGTTACACATCAGTTTATCCTTTGCCGATTACGCCGTGTCACTGTGCCTGCAGTCTTTGAGGTTATTCGTGAATTTGGTAGCGGATGGTATCCCTATCCCCGTATGATGGAGTGTTTCTATAAAGAGTGGAGGCAGCCAGTTTGTTCCGTTCTTGATAAGAATTCTGTAATTAGTCTAATTTTAAAGTTTTGCTTTTTATTTTTTTATCGAAATAAGCAATCGATATTGCTTGAGGCTAGAAACACTTCAGTAAATGTTTGGAGCCTCAGTCCATGTCTCATTTATCTGTCATCCTACTTGTTTTGATCGAATGGTTCGTTCCCGGCCTTTTTTTTAAATTTATTTTTGCTTTTTATTTCCAGTGTATCCATCTAGCAGTCTAGATCTACGCTCGAAGCTATCGTTTTTATCTGTTTCTGGGACTTCTTTATACTTCATTAACAACAATAATTTATTGTGAATATTAATTTCATTCTTTTGTTCACAAAAAATGATAATGATGCATCTATCGTGGTATTAGTGCAATAAAATACTTTTGGCGAACTACATTTCTTTATACTATCTTGATGATTTACTAATTTCGTTTATTTATTTTTTCCCCTTTCGAATGATTAAAATTCCCAATCGTCTACAGTTCTGACAGTTTTCAAAAGTTGGGGAAATGCTTAATTATTCTTTTCTTTCGCTTTTATTCCTGTTGTATCGCGTGTTTTTTTAATTCCATGGGGATATTTCGCAATTCCCTTCCCCATACCTTGAAATATTCATATCTCGCTCCAGATTTCAATTTAGCCTCCTTCTCTTATTCATCCTGTTTGCTTTTTTATCCTCTAATTACAGAGAGCTCTGTTTGTTCCCATCATAGCGTCGTTAGCAACGCGCATTTCAACTCCCTTTTGTAGCGCGTGAGTTTCCTTCTGTAATGCTCCCCCCTCCCCACTACGTTTCTTGGATTTCGCCGCTTCCACTGCTTTGGTACACCACGTTTGAAGAAAAGGGGGAAATCATTGCCCCTTTTCCATCTTAATTCCTTCGTTCTCTCAATTAGTATTGAAAAAACAACGAATTGTTAGTGTTTCCATCAGTGTTCCGTGCAGGTGGTTTATACCGCTTGCGATGAAAACATCTCGGAGTTGGTAATGATCTACTGATTGGTGTGGTTCTTTATTTATTCACGTTCTACTTTGATATATGTTGCTTTACATATCTAACAAAACGTACTTCTATTAATTTTCTGTTCGATTTTCTAAAACCAGTGTATTATTGACTTTAATTTTAATAATAAATTAAATTCAGAGATCATTTGATTATGATTTCTACAGAAAAATAACGAACGGTTGTTAAAATCAGTATAAATTTTCTTTCCCAAAATTCTAATGTGTCCATTGTCCTGAGAAAACGCTAGGATTCATCCACTGGCGTTGAGATATTTCTCAGACTAAAATGTTTTTTTCTTGCAAACAAACGATATTTGCATTTGGGGAATCTTCCCTTTTTTTTAGTTTATTTTTAGATTTTTTCCTGTACTTTTCAGTTGATTTCCAATTTAAAATAATGGGATACAATTTAGGCAGTTTTTTTTCACAAGTATTTCTCAGAGTACACCCCAAAAACCTCTCTTCTTGTTATGAAAATGTTCTTTAAAATACCATTCGGTGCGTACCCTCATCTGGACGATTTCATTAACACCTTTCGATAGTGCTCATTAAATTTAGGCTGGGTCATTATACCATCTGCAAAAATAAATGAAACCTCAATTTGGTCTGATTTTTAAAATTTTTGGGAAAGAGATTTACAGAATCAGATCAGATTGAGATCAGAAGGGTCTTGAAATTAATGCTAATACAAGAATTCCAGGAGATATTATAGGAGTTATTGAATAATTGCAGATATTTTAGGCAATTCCGTTAGGGTTCCCGGCTTCCTGGATCTCAAAACTTCCCCATCAGAATTGCATTATGCATCCTGGAGTGCATATAGCAATTAGGATAATTTACATTTGAAAAGAACATAATCAAAATGAAGATCGTACTCAAACTTGTTTACAAAAAGTAATGCTCGCATCTAAAATGTGGATTCTCTTTGCGTTTCTTAATAAAAACTTAAAAAGATTGCTGTCGATCCTTTCATATTTCTCTGAGTTCGAATTTCAAAGCTGCCTTTTAATTCCTTGAATTTATATACTCGTTCGTTCATTATCGATTCTGGTGCGTTGCCACAATTCTTTTTGGGAGGAGGGGGAAAAACGAGCTAATATTATTTTCACGTGGTCAAATATAAATGTGGCCACATCCAGTTCATGAATCTGGTTTCAGTTCATAGTAAATTAAGATAAATTTACGAAATCGCCACGGAAGAAACATTCCAAGAGAATTTTTTTCACATCGTGCAATGCACCACATCCAGAGAGTGCTTTGTTTGATTGCTGCAAACTAACTAATTGCAGACTCCTGTTGCTGTATTCATTTATTGGTAGATAGAGGGAGGCAGAGATTCTGATCATTGGCTGCATCAAGCTTGAATTAGCGGTTGACTAGAAATTAACTATGGCCATTAGTACCCCCCAAGAGATCGTACTCTAACAAGTCCACCACTGCTATCACTCACTTTCGGTACAAACACGCTCGAATCATAATTTTTTATTATCTTGTTCCAACAAGCCACTCTTGCAGTAGCTTTCTTGCTCGCAATTTTCGTTTTTCCATTAAGCGAAGTATTTTAATTTGGTTTTAATTATACAGGTTGTGTTTACTGTATTTTAATCACAAAAGAACAGTTTTTCCCTTTCATTTCTCTTTGTTAATCAACATTACAACGCAATTACTTTATTATTGTCTCCTGATATTTTATTTCGTTAACGAATAGAAAATTATTTCAGTTACACTTAGATTAGTAGTTTATTTAACGGCCACCATTTAATTATTTGAATGCAGCCTCGTGCGCAGCGTGTTTAATCGTTGACCGTTTTGAAACGGGTGTCTTTTGTCATTCGTGCAGCCATTAATTTTTCTAATTCAATTAACGTTTTTGGCTCTCTTCTCCAATTAACTTTTCCTTATCTACATTTATTTACTCTTTACACAATTTAATTTCTCTTCCACCTCCATTAGCTCAGTTGTTTTGATTTTTGTTCTTATTTATTTATTATTTTTTTTAAATTCCGCTTTAGCAATAATAGCCTGACAAAAGCGAATCCCTACAAGTAGATTAGATGAGTTTTCCATTACTCAAATCAGCTTCCACGCTTTCAGCGATAGTTAAAATTTAGTTTAGTAAAACAATAATAGCGAGAGTTCCGTGTTTTTGTTTTCCTAAAATTCCTGTTTTGAATTCGACAAAACAGAAAAACCGACCAAAGGATACACGCAATTTCTGGACAAATTGCGTCTGCTTTGATGCCATATGTCCTTAAGTGCCTTAATGATTATTCTAAACAAACACGCCTTAGTTAAACCACAGATGAAGTTGTTAACAACCTGTGGAAGTAATCAATGAATTTTATTCGAGGAACAGTGAATTTTAGGGCTTTTGTGCACACGTCCAACTTAGTCATAAAACTGGGTTGCGTTACCTTTTGATGTCCGCGTCTCCTGTACCCTTAAAATGTTAACATCGTGCACGAATTCTTCCTGTAGAACAAAGAGGCAGAATTTCCTCGAACATGTTGACCTTCGGTTGAATAACTGACGGTTTTAAACCGGGTAAGACCTATCACATGATGTCAGCCAGAATATAACTTATTATTAGCAACATCGGGATCAATTTCTGACAGTTAACTTCTTTTTCTAAACGATTAAATACATGTACCATTTTCCTCACGCTCGCTTCATCTGCCTTAGCATTTCCTTCAGCAGTTAGTGCAAATGATAAGATGGCAGGAGGTTGCCACAAACAATAGCGATGACAACATAAAACAGCTGGTTTTCATATGAATAAAAGAAGGTTGTTTGAACGATTGAATTCTTTAAAAAAAGAATGAGGTTCATATTAGTTCGATCTGTTATTGGTATGTTTTATGAGGGGAGGTGGTAAGCCGATTTTATATGCAATACATTAGTCCTTGTGTAACCTGTTAGATTACTAGCAGTCCAACTAACTGTTGGGTTCCGGGATCTGTGTACGTGCGTGTGCGCTTTCGATATGCAGGTGCTGTGTCCACCAGCCACCGTTTGATGTTAGAATGACGTGGTAGTTGTCTCATGGCGTGTGTGTTTACCTTCTTGGGGAAGTACGAATTAGCCCATTGATTTGTATATCGATTTTACATGGTACTGCCTGTGGTAAAAGACTCACACTCTCTCTCTCTCTCTCCACTGTGGCGTGGTTTACTGGACTACCAGTATAACGTGCACTAAATGAATAATTCTTGCTTCGATACCTTGAACATGATGGGTTTAATAGCACGTAGTATATTCATAAAGCCCTCCAGGGTACATTGTTGACCATCCCACGACGACCGTTGACCAGCTTATAGGCTGATCCGTCATGCCCAGTTTAAATATTACAGAATAGGAAGCAAGCAGAGCAATAATTCTGAAACAATATACGACATACTGTATCGTTTCCCAATCACTAACCCTACTGTGTAATCCCCTCGCATCACTTAATCCTGAATTTATGAGAGAGAGAGAGAGAGAGAGAGAGAGAGAGCGGGGGATGCACTACATCTCTGGGGGTTTCGATAAAATTCATAACAGAATAACAAAACCCAGGAATTGGTCATTCTACACCTTGGACTTATAAATTTTGTTAACATTCATTTATGTTTTCTTCTTATGATTTAAAGGCAACAGAGGATGTTAACAAAGGTAATCACTGTTCAAGATAATCGAAGGGGAAGTTTAGCTTTGAAATTTAAAGCCGCGTACGACTTCCCTGAATGATCTCATATTTCTTCTAAAGCAAAATTTAAATTATTGCACAATTAAATTGATACGCCGCATTTAAACATCTTTCCTTACAATGGCAATGGCTTTTTGGGTACCAGGTAACTGATCTCCAAGGAACAGGTTCATTCTTTTAGTTGGTGGAAGTTCCCTCCTCCCCAATGAAGGCGCAGCATTAAATGGGCTACACTTTACAGAAAAGAGCTAGAAATCTGACTGATTATAACTCTACTCCTTTGAGTCCAATCGATCATCTAAAACACGGTTAAAATGTGTCTAATGCCATTTTTTATTATGTAAAAAAAAAGGGTTCGGTAGTTGGTGGGCTCTTTTGTGTGGGCTGAAGCTTCTCGACCAACGAAGTGCGTTAAAACACAGTGGAACTTTAATCTTAGTCAATTATACAAAGCCAGAAAATATTATTATACATACCTTGAATGAATATTGTTATATTTTAAAGTTTCTCCTTGAGTAGGGCTCATCGCTAGCAGATGTGTACCCTTACTACTACATCACCATGAATATAATATCGACTTTTCCTTTATCCCACAGAAGAGCCTCTTAAACAGGCTTAATTACGATGCTCAACACTCGGATAGGAATAATATTAATCTTGCTTTTTTTGCAGACTATTTTAGATATGTAATAATATTTTTAATATCGATGATTTGAATACTATTTTATTTATATTTGTATTTTTAATAATACACGTATTTGTATATTCAATAATCTTTAATTTGTAGTCTATAATAACAATAGTATGATTGTTAATTATAATGATCCACAGTGAGGAAAATATAGGTTCAGATTAGTCTGTTTTAAGCAACAGAGTGTCTACGTTTTCTGTTTTGTAAATAATTTAATTTGTAGTCTATAATAAACAGCTATTATTTATCAAGAATTTGTATATTAAAATGTTTTTAAGTAAAGGGAAAACATCTCGTATAGATTTATCTAAAATTTATAGATAAATTGAAATTAAATAAACTTAAATATAATAAAATAATTAAAAGTAACTTAATCATTCAGAACCTACGTAATTATTTTTGTCATTCAAATAGGTGGGAAATGCTAAGAAAAGATCTAATTAGATTGAAGGTGAGTTGACCTGTAATTTCACCTTCATTCTAATTCCGAGACTATTTGACTGCGTTCATTCAAAGGTGCATCTAGCCAGATTTACTTGGTTATTTGTTTCTTAATTTTTATAGAGTTTCTTAACTAGAATAAAAATTAATTTGATATATGATGAAACGAATACAACTGCAAAATTCATGGCCCTGCCAAAAAAAAGAGTAGCACGGAAAAGGAGAACTTGATGATCTTGCAAAGCAGCCTCTCCACTTTCTGCTCAGCAGCCTCGATTGTGTTACTTATGTGCTGAAGACCGTAGATTACTTGACCATCTCTAAAACGGTTAACTACAAAGGAATAGGGCTGTCATCCAATGTTGCACCACTTCAAAACACGTTCTGTGTCTTGCGTGTGTGAACTGATAATTTTTGTGAGGGACCATAAATATCATAATCACTCCTGGTCACTTTGCTTTAAACTAGTTATTTTTAGCAACCTTCAGTAACCAGATGAAGTAGATTAAAGCGTACCCATTTATATCATAAATGGATGAGTTTTCACAACAGGTTATTCTTCTTTGTCCTGCCATGCAATTTGCCTGCCAAGTTAATAAAAGTGAACTACGTATCATAAAGAAGAAGCTTCTTGCAAAGTGACAAAAAGGATGGCCAGCCTTTGTCACGGGGATCTGTGTTCGTCTCCCTAGGCATGTACAGGGTAGTTATAAAATCTTTCCCATTTTCAGGAATTTCACTGGAGAGCTCGCCAGTTTTATGACAGAAAATAAGTTTGTGCACAGAAGTGGTCACCACGAACTGGACAGCATTGGTTCATAGTATCGAAGTGGAACAAAATCAGCAAGCCGAAACAAGTGTGTTGGCAAGGACCTGTCTTCGTCACACGTCTCGCAAAAATCCTTGAAGTGTCGTTCATAAAACCTTAGGGTAAGTTTCATAAATTTTCGTATCAAATTAAGTAAACATCTCCATAAGTTGGAACTGCAGATTATCAAAGTCGTTGTCATCATCGTGTACGGTTCATGATTTACACGGTTGTTGAAGATTGGTTATCAACCATCCTATGAACGGATGAAACTCGCTATCCCCTAAATGGTTCTTGTAGTAAGTATAAATTGCCGAAATTGTCAATTCCCCCGGCTGAGGTAACCGTGTGGTACCGCTTTACAACAGCCTTACTTAACAGAATTTGCTTCATTGAAATGGTTAACGCACGAGTCTGTTTGGAATCATGCACAGTTAATGGAGACCTATATCAGAACCTGTTACAGCTAAAGATTCGCCCACCATGAAACGGACGAGTTACTCATGGAATTCGCTTCATGCAAGGATAATGGCATAACCTGACGTTTATGGAATAACAGAGAGATAAAGAGACATAAGTTAGTGCAAATGCATTGTCTATACGTGGTAAGTTAACCGAAGTTAATTATAATCGCATCGTTTCATACATAATGTGGATTCCTCCTCTGTTGGGGAAGCGTTACTTATTTGAAGTATAACCGAAGAGGCAATTCATTGTGAAGGCATTCACAGTATGAGATGTAATGAAACGATGCCATTATAATAAAGTTCAGTTATCTTACTACATTTGCACTAACATATATGTAAGTTTTTCCGTAGTCTGAAGCTTTTAGCCCTAAAATTTTTATTAAGGAATAATATAACCTAACATTTATGGAATACGGTGTAACACAACACATTCAAAACCGTATGAAGGCCTGTCTAGGTTTCATTTAGTGAAGAACAGTGTCAGCCGAGATTTTCTGCATCCTTGACTTGCCAAAGTTTGTTGGTCTTGGAGTTTCTTAAAATATAGGATATATGGAGTTTTCCCATAGTAGATTTAAAGCAGGAAGTCGATTGTGGTCCTCGCCTTTCCAACCGACATACTCGAGGCAGCCGTTCATTATACAATTTCCCTCCTTGGATCGTTCATTAGAAAACAACGGCCACGCGGAGAAGTAATTGTTAATCCAGGGTGTTCATTTTAAAAATAAACCCGAAACAGTCAAAGGAAAACTCCATTTATTACCAGATAAACAAATGGTAGTTTATAAAGAATGCTATAACTGTCCTTCGTTGTTAATTATACAAAAATTGTGATTATCCCTAAGAGCAATGCGACAAAGAGGTTCTCTTGATACACTCCAAACTATATTTTCACTGCTCTCTGGAAGTGTTAGATTGATGGTCTATCTGGCCAAAGTCCTTATGATATGATTCGGTCCCTAAAAGCATCCTGAAACATTTCAGTGGTTGAGCGTGCGGTATGGCAGATTGCTCCATCCTGTTGTAACCAGATGTCTCTTTCATTTCATTTTCTTCCAGAAATAGACTAAACTGCATTGTAATGTCCTGATAAACACCAGAGGTGATAGTTTGGTCAAAACTATGGACTCACTAATCTTTTTTAGAGATATACCACACCAAACACTGATTTTTGGGGGGACAAGTAAGGGGATTTTGCAAAAAAATGTGCCAGCGTAGCCACTAAGGTGAAACCACCTTAGTAGTGGCTACGTCAGTGAAAAAGTTTTATCCAAAATTTCAATACCTTCACAGCAAAGTAAAGTTTTAAACGGTAATCTTTTAATATTATCCTGAAACTGAAGCTCATACCTATTGTTGATTCGCTGTGGAAAAGGTTTTAGGTGTCTTCATACAACGAAATGTACTGAACTAAGTAACATCCCTCTTTTGAATGCTTGAGTTCCGTAGAGATTTGTTTTGAAGATTGCAAATTGTTTTTCTAATGTCATCTAAAATGCCATGTGTAAGAACGCCTTCTTTAACGTTCCTTATTCCCAACCGATCCACACTTACAAACTTCTTTATTACCTTGAAAATAGCAGCTTTGCATGGGCGGTTAGTGTTATGAATTTTTCAACAAATTTTTGTTGACATTCACTTAAGACTTCATTTCTAACTAAGATTCACAAAAAAAAGCACGTTGCCCGATGGCATTTGGTTTATTCACCAGCAATGATGCATGCGACTTTAAAACGGATGTGATGAACTCAATACGTGGAACGGAAAATTATAACATCTTCCATCAGCACCCTCACACTAACAAATACACCAACGATCATTACTTGGTAAAAGTAAAAAAAAAAAGTAAAGTGCAGCCATTATCAACCCACTGCAGGATGGAAGCCTCCTCAACAATTCATGCTGAGGGAAATGGACCATAATCTGCCACGCTGGTCCAGTGCGGGTTGGCAGATCGACCGTATTCAGCAGTCAGGGGCTTGAACCCCGGTCTACTCAAAGAGCGTGTGCTACTGCACTCCCGCTCCTGCCCACTCGGCTATGGAGGCCTCATGGTAGCATTGTACTATACAATACTGTAACTTTTTGTATTCTGTTATTAAATTGCAAATAAATATTGCATTCAGTCCATTGTTCTTGAGTAGCCATGTATTGTTCATTTTTTAACCTTTTTTTTTATTAAAAAAATGTCGCGCGTTATTAATAATAATGACAAAAATCCCTTCATGACAGGGCCCATGACTTTCGAAGTATAGACCTCTTAAAGTTTGGAAAGACAACCCTAACATGCCCAAAACGTTGTGATATCCCAACAGATAAATTTTATTAAGAAGTTGAAAACACAAATTTATGCTAGATGAATTCATCATTTTAAATCGACTTCCTTAAACAAAATTTTCAAACTCTTTTGGCCGTATAAATAATGGAGTTGTATCAGAATATAACATAAACGAACGATAGATAGATAGTGAGATCTTGTTAGAGGCTTTATGACGCAAGGACAGCTAAAACCCATTGTGAAAATAGAGGCCATAGTGCGTCAAATGAAAGTACGTATGAAAAGCATTTGTGAGCACTGTCTTGCGCATGTCAATTTACGAGCAGGGGGCGGATTGTGATTGGAAAATTTCCCGGTGGGATCCATGCCCATGGGCTTTCATGAAGCATGGCCAGTTGAATATACCATCACGTAAATATTTTAAACTTAGTATCTTACGTTATCCTTCAGTTTATGAATTAATTTTGGTATAAGATGTAGGTTTCTTTCACGTTTGGTCTTGTTTTGGGCATTTTGGCGCTTCAACTATTTTAGTTGCAGTGACGATAGTTCACATGTTTTATTGTGTTTAATAGGGCTGTACTACTGGCGTCCCTCTACTTGGTTTCGTGCAGTCCACAGTTGTATTCTTCCATTTCTCAAAATATGTGCTAATGAATTCCTCCTCTTGAAAAAAAAAAACAAGCAGCGTACGTTGTCGAAAGCAATTTAATGACTCGATTACTAAATATTGCATTTAATTACATGCAATATTTAGATTTACATTTAAAAATTATAATTTTTGATTGATTTCACATGAAATTTAATAAACATTTTGTCAGAAGCAGTTTCAATCCATCCATTATGATCCATCTCCTTCTAGGTGGTTGGCTGCCAAGGATTTCCATCCTTTCTTCGCAGCTATTCTTAAGAGTTCTTTGTATTTGAATTCAGTGCATTCCTCCACAGTTATCCATGATTTTTTATCTTTCTCTTTTGTCTTCTGTTTTTCCTCCCATTAATACTTTCTGTATGTTATTGTTCTCATCACATGTCCCACTCAGGTAACAGAAGTGGGACATGTGATGTCCCACACATTCACAGAATCAATGACACGATAAAGAATAATTATAGATTAGCGTGAAGAATGAAAGAGTATTTGTTGAACAGTAGATTTCTCCAAAATGGTGTTAACTGGAACAGAGGAAAATTTTCGCAGAAGGAGGCAGCAATAATGGAGCTAACCTACCCGAAATTAGTAAGGCAAGCATCTCAGAAAGAAGTGCAACGAACTGCTTGAAGAAACATGAAGAGAAAAACAAGGTAAAATACATAAAAGATTAATAAAGCTATCTGTGACAGCAGAGAACAAGTGTGCGATGGAAATCTAATAACAGGCAAAAAAAGACATACGATTCACAACTCGAACACCCTCAGAACGAATGTAAATGAGAGAGAGAGAGAGACACGAATGGAAGCCTTGCGAATCGAAATGAAAATAATTACGGACAGCGGAACAATCACGTGAAAAGCAGAAATGATATCATTGCAGCTGACGGGAATACATTACTGTGCAGATTGCAATGCACGCAATGGATTAAATTCTTCGTGACAGGAGTAAACAATGCAAATAGTTCTGAGAACAATCCAAACAAAAGGGAGGACGAACCAAGAAAAGAAAAAAAGGACCCCTCACGCCTTTTTGTATGATACCTTTTTTTAAACTGAAATAGCCGATTACTTGGTTTCACTTCAAAGGTAGCTTGCAAAGAAGTTCCAGGGCTATACCCTTCAGTCGCGTTCTGCAAAGGCGATTAAAATTAGACTGGATTCTATAGCGGAGACTTCTTTCTAGTGGGTGTTAGAGTATAATTAATGAGCCGATTTCTTAAATGTACAATTATTGATTATATTTCGGGGTAGCCATAGAAGACGAGAAGAGTTTACAACTTTTTAACATATTGCTAAGTGTGGTGTCCCTGCATATTTTGTGGTGTCGTTTGGATTGGAAAAGTGAAGTGCAGAACTCTGCATTGCATAATGAAATTAAAATTCCCGTCTCTTAGAATCCATTCATCTGTAAATTCAAATCGTCGAAACTTTTAATAGTACTGTACTTCGTAAACAAAACTGTACCTCGTATAAATAGCAATTCTTTCACATGTTAGAAAAGTGTCCAATTGCATTATCTTATGATAATAAATACCACGTGTGTTTTTGCACGAATTTAAATTATTTGTTGTAATTATTTGGATTTAAATTATTAAGGGAAAGGTGTGCTTGGTTCTAATTACCCGATCACTGGAACAAGTAGTTTCCATCAACCCCTCTCTGTTCCCGAAAGGTAATTTTACTGTAATTCTAATCAGGTCTAATTTGATCAAGTTTTCAATGAGAACAGTTTTTGAGAGTTTCATAAAGCGATGTACTTAATGGGGCTATCAGGAGTTTTTGTTTAATTTCCCACGAAATTTAATTATTTTAAACAAAATGTTATAAACTCAAGTTCTACTCAATGCTACCTTTGCCTGAGATCGTCTAACTCAAACTGTGAAAAATTCCCAGTTTCTTTCGGCGATGTTACAATGATATTGTTGGATAAAATGTATAATGAAATTTAAAAAAGCGTTTATGTTAAATTAATTAAATAATAAACCCAGCTTAATTGGATTGAATTTGTAGAACTCCGATAAAATATCAAGTCTTTCTTTCGGATAGGATTGCAGTGATTATTTTTCTTTTCAATTAATCAGCAGTAACGTTTTTTTTTTTCTCTTCCATCTGTCTACAAAAATTACAGGATGCCCAAAATCGTATTTGCCACTTTTAAAGGAACTTATCTAATGAATGGAGAGAAGAAACGCATCAAATTAAAGGTAGAATTATATTGCTTATGGGATTTGAGACCATGGCAGCATATTTTGAGTTTCTGAAAGTAAACAGAAGGCAGCAATACCACATATAATTGACTAAAGAGGTGATGGCAATAAAACACTTAACCACGACAGTGGTACTGTTAGTTCTGCCATGGATAAGAACTGAAATCTCTGAACAACGTTAAAAAGTCGCTATTTTCTTTTGAAAAGAGGGCATGTACTAAAACGCCTATCTGAGTCTCATATGGGGTATCTTGACCTTCTCTTAGTTTTCCTTTTATCTACATTGTGACGTAATGATTTTTAAATCTGTTTAAATAGATGAAACAACTTCATAAAGATAACACAGATGTTAATTACTTACCTTTTTTATCATGAATATAAACAAGAAAAATACTATTGTTCTCTTTGTGAAAGTAGCCACTCATCTTAGCTGAGTGAAACAGTCAAGCGATCGCGTCCCTTACGGTTATTCCAGAATATGAGGTGGCTGCTTTCAGAAGGGAGAACAACTTCCACTTGTTTACACCGAGAATAAACTGAAAACAAATAGACTCGAGCTTAACCAGCTCCGAATATACAGATAAACCAAATAAGACTCCTTCAGTGGAAACTCGCGGCGCTTGCACTAATAGCTAATTGGTGAACAGACCACACTTATTGCCAGCATGGGTATTTCTTACAGAATCAATGATGGCACCACATGCTCAAAACACCTTATAATCTTAATCTCTTATACCTGTATATTTACGATGAAAGCAGCATAAATAATATCACTGTATTGTAAGCTGAGGTTATAGAACTGACTACAAGAAATTATTAATAATTGTTACGACTTTCATCTTTAAATTCTGATAACGTCACATATTTTTCTTGGTAAAAAAATTAAATGGAGTTTCGCAGAAAAGGTTATTTATCGGGGTTTTTCCATAAAACCTTAATATTTTTTTGTAATCCTTAAATCGAATGCATTGGCGATTTCGACAACTAGCGGTCGATAGTTCAGCAAATTTTCTATTAGGTTAGGGTTCATCGACCCAGCCAAGCAGTCCTGATCAAAATTTATGATTTTTAGACTACTCACATGTATTTTTGCTTTGTGTGTTTGTTGCTGTCTTGAAACTGTCAACGGCACAGCTTTCTTTGTTTTTCCGCATTGAAGGATGGCAAGACGTTCTGAATAATGCCAATACAGCCGTTGGCATTTAGGCATCCTTTGGAAAATGCAATTTGACTGGTACCATCCGCCATAAAGCACCACATGCATTGATTTGGCCTCCGCTGCTGTGACCAAAGCCCATTTTTGAAATTGAGCAGCGAAGTTTCTTTTAAGTTATGATTTTGTTCACGTGTTTTACTTTTTTTTTCTTATAATTTAGAATACACAATTGATCGCTCACATGTTGCTTTTGAAGAATTCAGAAGCATCTGAGTTTTCAGGTAACCTATCACTCTAGGAGTGGTATGCTTTTCCTCGAATTTCGAAACGAATTCTTTATCTACATGTAGTTTTTCATACCATCTGCGATAAGCACGACAAACCGTTGTCAACGCTTTTTGCCGATTGAATTATTTGGCGACTACCAACTGTTTGTTGTTCTCTTCTTTCCATTTCAGTAGTGGTATAAGAGCAGGATAGGTAATGATGCTTATCTGGCCGCGCTCCTCGTCCTAGGACCACTATGCTACCACCCAGATAGCAGATTCCTGGTTAGATAGTGTTGCACACACCATGACACAACGCACGATGTGATACCAACGTAACACAGATGTGTAATTGCTATCCATCACAAAGTTGTTGTTGGGTTTTAAGCGCATCAACGACTTGGACCATATTATACAGTGTGTGTTATGTCTGTAAATTGCGTGTGTTCTGTGGTCGATTTGCTTGTTTGTCAAACGAAAAACGCGAGTTTCTCGGAAAACAAGCTGTGTTACCCTCGCCTGATACTGACTAACTCAGGCACGTCGTGAAAAAGGACCATAAAAATTCCTCTTGTCAGTGAAGGGATTAGAATTCAGCTCTTTTCCACCCGGTGTGGGGAGGATGGCGATTATACTAACTGTGCGGTGTCCACGAGGGTACAACCCATCAGAAAGACACCCTGCCCGCTCGATTGCCAAAAACTTCACTCTGTGATACTTTTTGGGTGATATTAGGTGCACTAGCAACCTGGCTTTTAAAATCTTTAACGAGCTACCTTTTTTAACTCTGCTTTTAAAAACTCTCAACAAAGTAGCGTGTATAACACGTTTTCATAACAAATTGATTTTATACTCAAACAGCACCTAATTTCTTCCGCAACCAGTACCTTTTGTACGGAGTGATCACGAGATGTAACATAATGATCATGGTTATTCGAAAGTCAGTGGGTTCCTTCCAACTTTATAAAACTTTTTGATAATCGTCTAAAACCTTCGTTTTCAATAAAATTCTGTATTCGGAACTTATACTAATTACCATAACAGAGTTGATTGTGAGAGAGTTTACTCTACAGATAATTGACCAACAAACCGGTGAAAATTTTAAATATAATAATCAAAATTAACAGAGAAATAGTAACAATTTTAGCGCAAAACGAAGTTTTTTGGATTGATTTTATAATCGGAAAGGCACAGAAAAAAATAAAATTTGCAGGGGGACCTTGCTGTTTTGTGGGAGGTAACAATAGCTACTTGTTTTATTTTTTAGGATCCATTTCGGCTCACAGAAAAAGTTTGTAACCTCGAGCCTACTATTTATGTCAATTTGACGTTAAACTTCATGGATAACTGACATCAAACACATTGCAGCATGAAAAAAATCTTAGTGAACACAGAAATTAGTATTCCAGAAACAAATCAAAGAGCCAATTCCATAGTGAGTGAGCTTATTTTGCAACATTACTTGAATCCGAATATTTAGCGAAAAAATTAAATAAATCATTGTTGCATCAAGCAAAATTTCACCTAACCCTTACCAAAGAGGATCATAAGGTACTGTTATTAGTCAGTTTTATTAGTGACCCTCTGGCATCTGTATTTCTTTGAAAAGGCAGGATCTCAAGGCCTCTGGATACAGTAGAATTTCTCATTTTTCATGGATCCTGGTGTACCGGATGATAACGTGCTAGCATTCTCCAAGACGCGTCAAGAGACTGGTTTAGGCCATTCATCGTCAAAAATATGAAGGCAGCATTAACAGAAGTCCATTCCATAACAGGACCAGTACGTTTCCGAATGTCATTCGTCCCGAATGAAATAATCCAGAGGGTTGCCTATTAAAGTGCATGCTGATCTCTTTGACCAGCTTCTGACGTTACAAAAGTCATCATTTGTTCCCATGGCCACATTTCCAGTCAATGGTAATTATTTTTACATTAGCTTTCCTAATATCGGTGTTACTGTTTGGCAGTTAACACTATTTAAAAGTATTATATTAACTTTTTGGCACAGGAAAGACTGAGAATATTTTTAGCTTTAATTAATCTTATTGATTCTGTTAAAAGTAGTATTTCCGATTTTTATTTTGGGAAACAGACAAACCGATAAGAAGAAAGAATTAGCTTTCCAAATTAGATTCTGCCAGCTGGGGACTCTAATTTGGATTCTATGATATGGGAAGAGAAATAAAACGTTATTTTATTGAAGAATATCAAAGGCGTTTTCGTAATGCGGATTTATTTACATTGGACCATCAGATTTTTTTCAGAATTGTTAGCATATAAAAATGGAGGAGGGAGGAAGAGAAGATTTCTTTTTTAGAGTTTGACATCGCCTCTCTTTCGGCACAGCCGAAAGAGAATGATTTTATTTTCTTTAAATAGTTATAAATTGATCGTTTTAAATAATTCATGGTTCGTTGAAGTCGCCGAACAACGATTTATTTATTTGAAAACTCACTGCCCATAAATGCCTTCATCTCAAAAGAACTTTGGTATGAAAGGGCTATCTTAATAGAAAAAAATATGCGAGGATATAATTATCGTGTAATACAATTAGGTTATTTAAATGATTGTAATGAGAAGACAAGGTGGCATTAATGTGGAAATAATTTTATTTGTGGAAGACATACGAACACCCAACTCCCAAAACAAATCCACTTCTATTTACACTCGGGTCTTGAGATGTAAATAAAATTACCTCGGTGTTTTTTTTTTTCTTTAATTGGTTGAAATAGTGCCTTAGCTTGACTTTCAGGTGGTTAACTTATACGTCGAAAAAACCAAAATGAAAACATTTTGCCACTTTTTTAAGCAAAGGAGATTTCGTAGTACAGTTTAAGTGATTACTGAGAAGCCTTTTTCTGGAAAGCATGTCACAATGTAAAAGATAAATGAACGAAATAAAGATTTAAAAGTCAGCCACGAATAGAACAAAAAAAATAGAAAAGAAGACGAATAAAGAACAAATGCTTGAAGGTCAGCGAGGACGAGAGCAGAAAAGAATAACTGTACGTGTAGAAATCCGAACGATGCTCTTCCAATACACAAGTTCTCCTCAGAGGAGATAAAGTTGATTTAGTATGTGGCTACCGTAGATCTCGTCCCTCTGCACTCTGAAAATTGAAGGATTCCATTTTAAACACTTCACGAATTAGATACGTGCTTGCAGCAGTGCTGCCTTGTCTGCTTAATGTTAACAAATTTGCCGTGTTTTCCGAAACATCCCATTCGCAGAACACAACTTGAGCATCAAGGGAAGAAGAAGAAGAAGAATATATCCTGACTTCTCTTACAGAGAGAGAGAGAGAGAGAGAGAGAGAGAGAGAGAGAGAGAGACCGTGGTCGATATGAATATATTCTTTCAGAACTTAACTCTCACTGAACTTTAAGAAGTTTGGGATGTCATATATTTTTCCCCAGTATATAGTGTTTTTTTTTTGATCGATTGCACAACTTGTTTGGGAGGTAATGTTGAGTTACTGAGCTATTTATTTCTTTAAAGCCTAGTTCTAGAGATAATAGTGCTTAAACTTTGCCCCACTTCCTGTTTTTTTGAGAAAATCGTATAAAGAGAAAGTGCTGAAAAATATAAATACATGGTTGGGCGAAAACATCTAACCATTTTAAAAATGAAATGAATACACTGAAAGTTGAAAAAGAGATTTAATTGTTATTACAGCTTAATAATCTACATCAAAGCATTTATGTTAGACTCTTCAGTGTTTGAAATAAAGTTCCTTAAATTGCTACCACCATTGCGAACACATTTGTGTACTAATATTCTCATATTATCCATTGCTCTGTGTAATATTTCTGGTGATAATCTTTAATTTTCATCACGAATTTTTCGTTTATGTTGGTCAACTTTCCGTGAATGGTTTATATACCCTTTGGATTTTAAGAAACGCCATAAAAAGAAATCGTATACGGATAAGTCTGGTTGACATTGGCGGCCATTTTATGTTTTTAAAAAGAGACAATGTGATTTTGAAACGTTTTCTTTAAAGTGTCGATGAAAAATCCTGCGGTTTCCTTTAAAGTGTCCATGGAAAGTCTTGTGGTATGTGTCGTAGCACCATCCTGCTTAAACCAAACATTTCGTAAGTTGACACTGTTTTGGTGAAAGTTTTCTAATACAAATCATTGCAGCATGTTAACGCATAGGACTGAAATTAAGTCACAGATTAACCATTAGCATATTTAAAGTATGGATCGGTGATGCCAAAAGCAGACACCCAACACCAAACTTACCTCTTTGGCTGTGAAATGGTTGTACACGTAGATGATACGAAGTTTCGGCTGCCAAATATCTAAACGTTTGCTTATTAACATACCCATTCAAATGAAAGTGGGCTTCGATCGCTGTTCACCTTCTGTAAGATTAGACCTCAGAAATATAAAGGTGTATCCAAATCACGAACAAGTAATTATTGAACCATTTGCATTTTATACGAATGTAACTTTAAATATATATGTGTACACTTCGATCCGATATGTTTAATTCCCTTTATTGACGACTAACAGATGTTTGAGGACTGCGTTATAAAGTTTCCTCTGATTCTGTTCGTGTTTTCTGTAACACGCAATCGACCTAGAGGTTTCACATCTGTTACACAAACTGTTGTTCTAAAATTGTAAATCCATTGTGCTATGGTCTTTCGACTTGGAAAACTACTTCATTCCTTCCGATGTCCAAGTAGTATCACGTTGAGTGCTCACCACAATAGAATCAACTTTTTAAATTTTAAAAAATAATGTTTAGACAGAAAATTCACGACGATTACTCGACTACCTCTCCATTTTTAATGAATGTTCTAGTGTACTCTTCTCCAGAACACAAACCGCCACATCTCCACTGCAACTGTGACGAAATAGCATCACTTTTAAAATAGGTAATTTGTTTTTGCTCGACCCTTATAAAAAATTCTCATAACAGGTTTAACATGAAGATAAGGATGCAAATGAATAAACTAATTTCGGACGCAACTGGTCTCATGTTGTGATTTGCTCATCTTTGTAACCCCTTACATGAAAATCGATACGATTGATATGTGGAAATCGTGATGCCCAGTTAATTGGACCTCCTCGGCTGTAGCGTACATTCAACTAAGCTCTGGCATTGAGGCGTTAATGAGAAAGTACTACATGTTGTAGTAACCGCATCGCTGTTCACATATTTAGCCAAATCTTATCGGAAGTGAATAGAAAGATTACACTGAGTGATCACTAAATTGTGACCACCCCATTCATAATAGGCTATGCCGCATATCCCGCGATATAAAAAGCCAAACACCTTTGTACGCTAGAACAGTGGTAATTTGCATCTTGTGCAAGTAAAAGTGATAAAATAGCAGTTATGGATCGGAGTAAAGATATCACAAAGTTTCAAAAGGGCATGATTGTGGAAGCTCGTGAATCGAGCGTTTCCATATCGGAAACGGTTCCACAGCATAAGACCCAAGACCCACCCTCTCCTCCCCGCTGATTGACTTGCCGCAATATAGCCTCAGATGCTGATGCGCGATGAAACCACTAAACAAACAAACAAATCCTCCCAGCTGATCATTGTCGACGGCGAATGATGTGGTGTCAACAACACGTTGGACGGACACTGGAGGACTGGAAATGAGTGTGCTGGTCGATGAGTCCAAATGCCTGGTGCGACGCCTTCGTATGTGACGCAAGCAACACGAGTCCATGGATCCGTCGTGCATGGTGCCCAATATCTAGACTGGTGATGGTCGTTGCTTAATGGGGCATGTTTTGCTGCCGAGAATTAGGATCTATGGTGCATATGGAGCAATGTTTCACTAGTGAGGTATACCGACAGCTCCCTATGTTGGAGCGCCTGTCAGCAGCTCTATCCCACAATGGCCAGTGTATAATTCAGTGATCAAGGAGTGTCTATCATGGAAGAAATTACGCATCTCTTCGTGAAGGTTTTTAACTTTCCCTGCTATGCGCTCGAACGTACCTTGATTCATTATTTACTTACAATATCAGGGATTCCACAATTGATTCTCTTCAGTGTTTGTTCTGATTTCTTTATTCTTGACGTTTTTCTATACCACTTATAAATGTGGCCAGTCTGTTATTTAGTTTTATCCTAATTTTCAGTAAATGCTTTACAAATCTTACGTTTATCGGTAAAATGAATTTTTGAAGACTTACTGTAGTTTTTACGTTCTTCGTCATCACTGCATAAAAAAAGTGGTGTCTTCTTGTGCACGCGCATGTGTAGATACATCGTGAATTAACCTTGTTTTTGAAATCCTCGCTCAAATTAGTTATCGCCCTAAACACAGAATAACCGACAGGTTTTGCATATAGGCCGAAGCTGGAAAAATGAAGATGACAACCCCACACTCAACCGTAACTGAAGATTCATAGGAATTGAAACTGCCTGTTTCAATGTATAGACACTGCTGAAAATTGTGAGTGATGTGGGGCTAGTAGTATGTCTGCCGTAAAACCCATAGATGCAGACCCCAATATTCCAGGGACGAACTTGCAGATGCTCTTGTGGACAGCTGAAGTTCTAACGTAACGTTTACCAATCACTTTTTATCGTCACCACAAGGTTCTTTGTAGAGAGCCTTGTGGGGAAGGTTGGATTCAAAATATCTGTAATACTCGTATTTGATTGTTCGATTCAAAGTGTCGGTAATATGCATGTTTGTCATTATTTAAGAACATTTTTGCGAATGTGCTTAGTTAACACATTACCAGATCCAAGCGCAAAAAGCCACTCAATTTATGGTTTCTGATTCAATCTCATGGGATTCCACGCTCACATATACGCGTCTACGTCTTCCTGTTTCAGTAAAGTGGAACCCCCCCCCCTTCCTCGTTTTGGGACCAAAGTATCCAAGTATTCATAACCATCTGTAGCGATTTGAAAGATGTCCAAAAATGGTTTCTAGCACTTCATGGAAAAGCGGATGCGTTGTTGGGACAAATATTTAGCGGAAGAAATGCAATCTGAAAAGAACCGCAGCAAAATTTACTTTCAGTAAAAAATTACTTCATAAAAATCATTCTCA
Organism: Mastigoproctus giganteus; assembly: GCF_048544385.1. NCBI lineage: Eukaryota > Metazoa > Arthropoda > Arachnida > Uropygi > Thelyphonidae > Mastigoproctus > Mastigoproctus giganteus. Next base: position 121,644,566 of record NC_143576.1, on the reverse strand, counting down.
GTCTTTCTTTAATCTGTGTAATTTCTTCATATATACTTAGGGGTGTTATAGATTTATCTCAGAATAATAACTTATTGTATAGCATTAATATTTATGTTCTAACTTCAATAGTGGATATGAGCGAAAAGATTTTTTTAAAATCTTCGATAAAAGTTTAAAATTTTTGGTAAGAAATAATATAAGGTGGATAAGGACGATTTACAGTGGTAATAAAGGAGCAATACTTCAACAATTCCTGGATAAATTATTTTTATGGATGGAGAAACGACAATTGAGGTATAATACTGGAAAAACGTCTTGCATCTGCATCATTACTCTAGTAACCTAGAGTAATGTATCACTGGGTAGCCATCAGACTTAAGATAGATGATAAAAGGATTTGGAAAAGGAAAAGCGCGGCTGACTGTTGGAATGAACTTCCATAAACTTTTGTGGACGTTGAAGGTTTTGTCTAAATTTAAAGAGCTTTAAATTTAGACAAAATATTAGACAAAATTTAGACAGATACTTTAAAGAAATAGATAAATGAAGTAAGGGAAGGTGACACTGATTACAGTCAGTATTTGCCCTTTTTTTCGCTATTTAACCTTGTTTCTTTGCATTATTTTGGTAATATGTAGGTACTAAAAAGTTTACACAACACTTCCTTGAAAATTTAGGAACTTATAAAATGTAAACATTTGATATAACCGAATTTGATGCGAGGTGTAAAATTCTGAAAAGAAAATACATCCTGGAAGCCTCAGTGGCTATGTCATCTGCCATTACTTCAAGTTAGGGTTGTTTGGGGATGTTCTTCAATGTTCGGATTCGATTTCTGTTGTTAACAAGAGGAAGGGTTGAAGTTATTCAGTCTGTTGTGGAGGCGTAGGATTTCCCTGATTGAAATTTTCCTTTAGATTTTTTTAGCCGCCTGATTTGCCTTCGTACTATCATTTCTGAATGCAACCACATTCACGCATCCCCCCCTGCCCCCACCTTTGAAACGTTCCTTGTGCCAATAACAACGTTATGAATTAATGATGATGACAGTTCCTATCTCGGAATTCAGCAGCCCTAACTTCATGGCGATATCTCCAAAAGAGTCATTGGGGACAGATCTGTAATATTTTTTGACACCGTCCCATGCATATCTTATGGGATGGATTGTCGAGAAAATTTGTAATCCGATCTTTCCTTACTGTACTGTCATTTCTTTATCCTTTCAGGGAAATAATTACCTGCTAGGGTGATTTACAGTTGTCTGCCCTGCCAAATGTGTTTTCTATCACGTGGGTTCTAAGGCTTAGAAAAATAGGGCAAAATATACCGCCCCTCCTCCTAAGACCGACTTATTGGACTCTGAATGGAAAAGCCTTACAGAGTCCTTACAGTCCCCAATTCTCTCTTTTTTTTCCGCCAAGGCAGAAAAAAAAGAGAATTGCAATTAGCAGACATTTAAGTATATAATTCCAGTTATCCGAAATTTGGATTAGCTACAATTTGGAAGAAATTGAAACATTTTAATTTCCCTGTGACAAATAATAATTCATTAGTAAAAAGCATTATGAAAGGAACAAAGGAGAATAAATTTCTTTCATGTTACTTCAGTGTAATAGCAGCTACGTTGATATAATGTTCAAAACCTTCACTGTGACAGAAGGCTACACAAAATCATCGTCAACCATCAGTGTGATTGGTATTGTGTACAAGTGGTATAGATAATCAAGCCAGCCTGCTTGGGTTTTTCACACAGACTCCATCAAACATTTTTTTAATACTCCTTATTCTTTAACTTGTCTGTATATTCTCGATTTAGCTTTCTACAAACATGGATTTCTTGCTACAGATTAATGAACACTGTCACAATGTGGAATGATGAGGTCTATAATGAGGAAGTGATAAATGGTTAAGCCACACCTTGAATATTGCATACAGGTCTGGAAGCCTTATTTGAGGAAGGATGTGGATCGGTTAAAACGGGTGCAGAGAAGAACAGCAAGATTAGTGAGGGGGACAAAAGGCTGAGAACCCTTTGGTTCCCCTCACTAATCACACCAAGAAACATTTCAATTATGCAGATTTCAGTGTCTGGAAACTAGGCATGCGCGATAAGTTCTGATTGAAATGTTTAACGCTTTGAATGGATTGAGCAAACTAAATGCTGATAGCATCCCTACTTCGGATGACACAAATAAGGGGAAATAAATTTAAATTGGAAAAGGAGAGTTGCGGAATGGATGTGGGAAAATTTGCTTTTAGTCAGAGAGTACTTGTTTGTTGGAACAAATTTTCACGTGGTGTTTGAATAAATGTAAAGAAGGATTATACAGATTATTAGAAGGGATGGAAAAATAATGTAGGCATTTTTGGCTGATGTTGTATAAACTTCCACTACTGATACTTATAAATTCTTTGGACGTTTTAACCAGTGACAATACTAGAAACAAAGTATGGAGTATGAACAGCGTGTTAGCTGTTTGAACCTGGTTATCACATTTTGACGGCTGAGGAAATTGTTTCCAACTAAACCAGATCTGACAGGAATTTAAAATTATTAATGCGTTAGAGAAATAACAGGCAGCGAATCGTTTTTAACGCTCTTCAGATCGGTATTAAATGAGTCAAATCAAAAGAACTAAACGAAAACAAATTTACTTGTATGAAAATGCAGAATGCACCGCTTGAAACACCATCTTTCAACCAGTAGAACATTGGCAATTATTTTAATACTGTATAGAACAGTTATCGTGTACTAAATGCAAATTAATGTAATTTTTATCCTTGATGTTTTCTGCTTTCGTTTTATATGTAGAACAATTAGAATGGACTATTGTTTTGGATAACCGAGATTCTACTGTTTCGTGTATTGTGCAGTATTAATGAATTCTTCGGGATAGTCTCCATTTAATTAGATGTCTTAAATAGGCACAGTGAATGATTATCTACGTAAAAAGATTTTTTTTCCAGTCACTTTACTTACTAGAGTGATTTGAATGAACGCGCAGAAGTTATATGCGGTTTTAATCATACAGTAATCGCAACATATATTTTAGTGTTCAGTGTTGTTAGACCTCATTATGTTTTGTTTACTACCTCCATCTTTCAGCAAATGAGCCTCGAGAGAATAATTCCTTTGGCTACCCTCGGAGCCATTTGTGAACTATATGAATGACACTAACGATAAATTTTGGATGGTTTTCTCTTCTGGCTTCGAAAACCAATTGCAGATAACATCTCGGTCTTCGTGCATGGCTGCAGTAGCGTCGCTACTGCAGTCATATGTGCTGTCTGTTTATGGATAACGTCAATGGATTCAGCAAGACATGTACTCGTGTTGGTAGCAGACGTTAAGGAAATAACGCACCACCGGGGTTACATTATTTTTTGTGTTTATGGCGACTGCGATTTTCATTTGAATCATCCTTGTGATAACTGCTCAGCGTAATCGCTGCCAAGGGTATATTAACCCGTGTTGTATGACAAAGTATCCTTCATGGTTTTGCAATTTTATTGGTCGTCATTATACCTGAAATGCTAACCCAACGCGAACCCTTTCCACCTGTCCACAACGCTTGTAGTCTTCATATACTGAATGATCTTTCATATTGGATACAGTTCTCTATAAACTTCCCCCTTAGGCCACTAAGCTTGATTAGCGTTCAGCAGTGCGGATACAGATGAAAAGTCATGAAATTCCTCTTCATTAACGTATAGAGAGATTGTGCATTCTGATGGATCTGAGTGCTGCAATACCCAAACCGCTCTTCTGTACGTCAGGATGGAATTTCCAGTCTTAATATTAACCTGGAAATCATCTTTGATCCCTCCCTCTCTCTCTCATCTTTTATATATATTTTTTAATTCATTAAACCTGAAATTTTTTAATATTTTCATCTTCGTTATCACCATTTAAACAAAGATATTTAAAATATCCATCTTCGAATTGAGTATTTTGATTTTAAGCCTTTTGAAATCAAACGTTTGGGTCGCCGTCTGATGGTAATACGTACACTGCATAAATATTAATGGGGTTAATAAAATTAAATTCTTTACAAAGTAGCTGAATCAAATTTATGAGCGGAACAAAGCAGTGTTCTTAGTTTATATCAAAGAACACCACTTTATTGATCAATGATTTTGAGCAGTGTGACCCCCATTATGAAGTGTTAAGTCATTTTCTGCTGTTATCCTTGGATTTATTGCTTTTGGTTGATTAGCTTTTTCTGGAAAAAGAAATTTCCACGTTCCTGTCTAAAGTAAATTGTTCTTGCAATTCCAGAACCAAGGAGTTACGAAATTTCTGAAAACAGGGTTTGTTATATTTTCCTGACCAGCTGCCTACGCAAATTCTGTTATCGCAATGGTTAATGTCTTTATTAGAATCAAATCATTTTCTTTTCGATATGTGCTGAAGCAGCTTAACAATCAGGGACCATATTGTCCTATCTCAAACGAACACCTTGTCTGTGTGAGTTAAAATGAGTAAAGACATATCACGGTTTATGTGGAAAATTTAAAGATCTTTAAAATTTGAAAAGTTAAAATTTTATCTGTTAAATCGGTCAAAATTCTGAAAATTACTTTCTCAATCATTAGAAGTACTCGTATGAATTAATTTCTCTTGCCCTTTTCTGTTATAAGAGGGATATTGAAGAGAACTATTTCCTGTTTTCTACTATTCTTGCCTTACAGTTGAATTCCACCATTTAAACAGATTACTTCCACTGTATAAAAATGAGATTTTTGTTGAATGTTTAATTATATTTTGTGCAGAATTTTAGTTCTTCAAGAGAATTATCAGACTTTTGGTCCACCGATAAACGGTGGACCAAAGGTCTGATAATTTGGTGGGATCCATAGCAGTTTTCTCAGGTACCACTGGAATGCTGCACTTATTGTTGATTTCGTCCTGTGTTTTTATGAAAACAGCCATTACCGAAGTTGCATGCAATGTAATACAGAGATTTGACTTATGAGCTTTAATAGTAATAATCTAGGGCTTAATTCTCCACAAGGAGAATTAAATCATAGATTAACTAGTGTGTAGCATTCGTTACAGTCGCGCAAGTTTGCGACAGCGGAATGGAGAATTACTGAAAGCCTAGATTTAATTCTAAATATGTTTAATTGAACCTAATCCTGACATTTTCAATATTGTCAATTGAGTGTTTCCTTTACTGTTTCTCAAACAGCATAATTCGGAAGACCTGTTTGATACACACTCTACGCAGGACACAGTTACCTTACACATTCCTTCCTGCTGAGGGCATATGACCCTCCTGTGTGCGAGTCACTGTGTTAACTATAAAACATGTTTTAATTGACTTAGTCGCTTTTGCGCCAGTAAAATCCAAATTCATTTGAAAACAGTAAGATACTAGGCATTAAAATACGATTGTAAACTATTCAATAAGCCACAACAAAACTTCTGACGATGCAGATGTACACTTTATCGTCAGTCTGAACAGATATAGTGAAATAATAGAAGGAAAATTCAAAAATTAAAGTAAGATTCCCTAGGCCATATTACTTTTCAGCAGCATTTGTTCTCATTTTAGAACTCTACAATGTATTTTGAACATTTTGAGTACTACTTCTTCATATAAGAAGAATATCTATTAAAGCAATTATCCCAATGCCATACGAGTTCATATATTCTGTTTATCTAAAAATCTGGCTCTTATTGAATGTTCCACGAACGACAGTTCTCAAAGTTTAATCAAAAACTTGATTTCCCCGATGTTTCTTCAGCTGCCCGAACAAGTGATGGTCGAAGGGGTGACCAAGTTCGGATTGTACGGCTGGTAACTAAACTTCCCAGTCGAATGACTGCAACAAGCTTTGAGTTTGACGTGCAGTATGTCGTGTTGCACTGCCGCGCTGAAGAATCATTCCTGAGGTAGAAGTGCAGCCCGTATTTGTTTGTTGTGTTTCCAATTTTTCATAACGTCTCGCTCTGCATATTAGCGTTGTCGTTCCATGGGAATCACCTCCGGGAGACTCACTGATTCACTCCCAAAATGCTGATGAAACGAACTTTTCTTTTTCATCTTTGCGTAAGGCGAGTATCTCCATTCCGTCTTTGCTTGTATTGTTTCTGGAATTAAAGTGGTGGACTCACGATTCGTCATCTGTCATTATGTGTTGCACGGGCTTCTTTTCTTCATGCGCTCATTATGAAAGATGTGAGCAGCAAGCTGTGAAATGTCGAGTTTTTCAATTGTCGGTGAAACGGCTTGGAAGCACAAATGGAGGACAAACTTCACGGTATCCCACTTGCTCAAGCACGATGCTACGCACTGATCCAGTATGTCCATATGCAAAATGTCCTCAACGACTGACTTCAGTTTTCCAAGTGCTGCTTCGCCACTGCCAACAAAAAAAAAAAAAAAACCAAAAAAAAAAAAACCCGACCTAACCGGAACAAAATACTTTGTACCTTCTCAATTTACAGTATTCACTAACAACTGTGTTCTTACAAAGGGAAAGCACTTACAGCCTCTAGAACCTTTCTTTTCGATCATCCCTCGTAGATAAAATGAAACGCTTACCTTTAATTAGAATGAATGCTTTGCTTATTAGAGCAGCATCGATTGAAAAATGGGAATCTATATTGTCCATTAGGCATTTTCCAGAAACAAGAAGCCATTGCATTATGAACTTCAAAAGGTGTCTGGATTGCCCCCTGATGGCTTTAAAGGAGTCCAAAGTGATTTTACATTCTGAGCCGAGATGGCAAACAAAAATGCTCTTTTTATTTTCAGATGGTTTCATCTCATTATATCTGACCGAGCCTATAATCGCACCATGACATACTAGTCCTCGCAAGCAGAGCCAAGTTAAGGTGGAAGCAATTCCATCTAGACGCCAGCTGTCAGGGGCAGAAAAACGAATAGTGCCAAGGGACCGTTTCACTTGGCCAGCTGAGAAATTAATACAATATTACTGGGACCTTTTCGTGTAATGGAGTGGAGCAGTATTTTTCTTTCCTGCACTTGGATCTTAAATGCCTTTATGTGGCATTCTTCACAAGGGCTGTGGAAAGAAAGCCTCACTAGATGTGGAAGGATCGGCCATCTTACGCGACGATCTCCCACATTTGCTTTCGTAAGATCCTCAAAATAAATGCTAAATTAATTAAACAAGACTGGAGCACAGTTAATATAACGAGGACTGACATTTTGAATATACAGGTCTAAATGAATGTCTGTACACCCACTACACGTCTATACACCCATTTCTTTCATTTATTTTCTTTTCTTCTCCTTTTATTTCTCTTCTCTTTTATTTCTCTTCTCTTTTATTTTCCCTGTTCTTTTCATTCTCTCTCTCTCTCTCTCTCTCTCTCTCTCACACGTCTCTTTTCACTCACTCTTATTCTCTTCCTATTATTCTCGTATTTCCCCTATCTCTTTATCCTTTTCATTTTCACTTCTCTGTAGCTTTCTTTCTCTTTCATTTTTACAAAACTGTGAAAAAAAGGGAGGGGATGTGGTAAAGGAATCCCGAGAGAGAGAGAGCGAGCACCCCCTTAACTATCCTCTTCAGTGAGTGTTTCCTCTTATGAACATCAGTATTATACCCTTTGGTTGCTTTAGTTTTACTTTGGGGTGGGGCAGCAATTCTTATGCAAACTAAGGCAGAGTTTAATATTGATGTTCATAAGAGGAAACACTCACTGCAGAGGACGGTTATCGGCGTGCTTTCTCTCTCTCTCTCTCTCTCTCTCTCTCTGGAAATTCAGAATTATTTCACATGCATGTACGTTAGTAAGAAGGTAAAAATTTCTCAGGAAAGGCATTCCAAATTCAAAGTACCTTTAAGATGTGAGAAATGCAGATAATGAAGTTTGGGCAACGCGCCGATATTTGAACACTGTAGTGTAGCCCTCGGAGGGAACTAATTCGCATTTGTATTGAATAGAGGCTGAATAGCCAATAGTTCCTCATCAGTAGAATGGACAGCTCTAAAGAGAAACGCAGCCTTAAAACAGAAATGGCGGTATGATAATTGTGTGATGGTAACTGGAATTCTTCATAATCAGAAAAGTACGTTTATCATTTAAATAGGTGTAATTTTGACAGTTTCCTAAAGCATAATGAATTTTGTTTATTCTTCAGATTTTATATAATATAAATAATGATGAAACAAACCCCTCGTTTAGAGGTCCTAAGGCTATTGGAAACACAACTGTCTTGGTGGTTGGCTCAGAGGAAAGGCCCACTCTCCACATCGCGATCCAATGATGAAAGAATGGATCCACTTTTCACTGGTGGATTAAATAATTTAAAAACGTTTGGTTATATTGTGTAAAAGTAATGTTCACAATTCTTTACCTTTCGTGAAAAGAAATTATGCAATAAACACGATTTCCTCTTATAACAGCGGTTGTCACCTTTTTTGTTAAAATGGCCTCCTATTTGTCTATATAGATTTTTCCTAAGTAGTACATGTTGTGTGAATGAAATTATAGTGATATTTTGTTAGTAAGATTTTTTTTTTTTTTTTTTTTTTTTTTTTTTGATTTGGTAGTTATTGGCGCATCGGCTTCTGTGGCCATATTGCACCTCCCAAGGTTTTTGCAGTACTTTGATCCAAGCCCGAGGCGGGAATCGAACCCGCGACCTTTGGGTTGCCGGGTGTTAGTAAGAAAAGGCCTCCTGAGAGCTAGGTAACCACAGATGTGTCCACCAAATGACATCAGTCCAGTGAATGTCAATCGTCAATCTGGAACTAAACCCGGTACATGGATATTGATGAGAGATTGTTGAAAAGAGTTATCAGTCATTAAACCCTTTTTAATGTCAAAGTCACAAAGTCGTTAAAGTTTGATTTAGTCGTATGATGTTTTCAGGTGGGGAATTTCTGTGGGGGAATTGTATATTTCCCGCAGAAAAATGAATGGGGAACTACGATGAACAGCGAATTGCGCAGCCTTTAAAACTGCTGTTATATGGCTTGGCATAAAGTAGTGTTCGTATTTCTTACAGAGATATTCAGGACCGTTCTTTTGCTACTGAATAGTGTTTTGGAGCGAGAGGGTAAGGTGCGAAGTGCCCATGCTGTCTCATACGCCTCACTAGAATATTGCACACGTTTTATGTAAGATTCATGGGGATGTGATTATGCGGTTCTCGCCGTACTGCTTTGGTTGAAATAGGCCTGTTAACGAACCATGTTAACTTTCCCTCTGATAATACCTGTTGCAGCTCATCTACACTTAATTCACGGCATGAACCTATTTTAATTTTTGTCACTGAGGTCTGTCGGTGCTCTTTGTTTTTCTTCGAAATACTGTAATCTCTTTCGAAGTGCATAAACTAGCGCCATCGATTAATCCACTCGTAGAATCACTCGCGGAAGCCACTTCTTGATAAGTCTTTAATAGTGGTCTTTGTGACTGCAAATTCTCGACATTCATTAATGCGCCTGTGCCACTTGAAAATTGCATTGTTCAGGGTGGAACAGTGTAATAAGTAAGGGTTCCTGAGCGTTGGATGTTTGGCCGATCCTATTTTAAACTTTCATAAAGGATATTCATGAGTGTCCAAGGAAACTGTCAAAGTTTGCTAATTATTTGAAGTGGGAAGAGTGTTCACCAGATCTAGCAAGGCTACGTTGCTCCAGAATAGCTTATATTGCATCTATCTGTTTATTTTACTAATAGCATTAGGCATACAATACAAGAAAGAGAGCTTATACAGAATCATCCAAAAAAAATCCCATTTCACATGCCCATTCGCTCCAAAAGTTTGTGCAGTTTTTCCTTGAATTTATTTAAGCTATCAACTTGCAACGAAAGATGCAAGTTTGTTCCAGCAATCAACCACCCGACAAATTTCCTCAACTATCCTACAAATATCTTTCCTCAATTTCAATTTATGTCCCCTCAGGTTCATAATCGGAGCAAGCGGAAGAATCCCATCAGCATTGAGCCTTCTCAAACCATTCAAGGTTTTATACACCTCGCAGGTGCCTAATCTCCAGACGCTGCAATTTGAAGAACTTAAGCCTTTCTTGGTAGGGGTATCCCTTCGTTTCCCTCACCAATCTTTTTGCCCTTCTCTGTACTCGTTCTAACAACTACATATTCCTAAAACCAGGCAGCCAGACCTGTATGCAGTACTCAAAGCCTGACCATTGCGTTATACAAATGGATAATCATCTCCTTATCCCTACTAGCAAAATTCTTATATATCATTGACAAGATGAGCTATGCTTGCACCTGTCTGCACTGCTCACAAAACTTCATATCTGACTGCACAATTAACCCCAGGTCTTTTCATTCTCTACCACACTGAGTGTAGTACCACATAATTGGTGCATTTCTCTGGGATTACTTCTACCCATATGCAGTACTTCGTATTTGTCAATGTTAAACTTCAGGTTGCCACTTCTTAGCCCATCTTCCCAGCGTTTCTAGATCCTGTTGCAGTAGAACACTGCCATTATGACATTAACAACTCTGTCAATCTTTGTATCATCTGCAAATTTGGACACTAAGCCTGATATACCTTCATCAATATCATTAATAAATATACAAAACAACAGTGGACCCATCACCGAACACTGGGGGACTCCATTAATAACATTAGTGCACGAAGAGCAGTGCTCATTGATTACTACTCTGTCTTCTCCCACTCAACTAGCCCTTTATCCGTAGCAGCAATTTGCTCTTAACGCCAAACTGCTCCAATTTGTACAGCAGTCTTCCATATGCAACATTAGCAGCTTTCCTGAAATCCAAGTATATGATATCAAAATTATTTTTTGCATCCAGTTCCTTTGTGACCACATCATAGTATCCAATCAAATTGGTCAGACAAGACTTCCCCTTAACAAACCGATGCTGTGTCTGAACTATAACTGCAGTGTTGTCTAGATGATCCTGCAATGCTTCTTTAACTACAACTCCATTATTGAGAGAACAAATATAGATTATAACCCAGTTTAATGTAAAATAACTGCACACAATCGTTGTAAACATTATGGCCGTAAAGGGAACGAATAGTAACGAATGGACCCCAGTACACCAGGCCCATTCGTTACAATTCCATTATTTTCCCTGAAACAGAAGTTAAACTAACTTGTCTGTATTTACTCGTGTCACCCTTTGATCCTCCTTTGTGAATAAGTGGTGGGGGAAAACTAGCATAAGTTACGGCCTTCAATTGCTGATTTTGGGGAGGTATAGTCTAGGACTCTTTGAGACATATATTTGCTTGCATCTAGAGGGCAACTTGATAGTGACAACAAGAAACGTAGAAAAAAAAAAAAAAAAAAAGAGGAAACGTCGATTAGCCCGTGTCACACACCTGCGGGAGCTGAATTCTCTCAATTATGTTTCCCGAAGTCGAACAGTCTGTGATCACCATCATGACTCCGAGAGAAAGCTTCATTATGCTGATCTGATTGGCTCTGGTTTGTCTCTTTGGAACACACAGCGATTTCCGTAAGATGGTGGAAATTGGGTTTAATGGACAGAGCTTGATCTGGTTGGTTGGCTGCCTAGCTGTCTGGAAACTTGGACTTTTTGGCTTCCTTGTGCCAGTGAAAGTACTTCAGATAACACTCTAAGGACTCCCACTCAGTACTTTCCCCCCTTCTCCTACCATATCCAGAGTCTTATGAGGTTAAGGAGGAGGGCTGCCCATAGGGGGATGAATCTATCAGTGTTTATATTGGCATATTTGCTATGTTGAATGATCCAGGCTCTTAGGACGTCTCTGGAAACGACTGTCTGAGTAGTTTAAGTGTGTGTGTGTGAAGGATCTTACGTCTCTTAAGGTTAAAAGTATGCCTGACAGATTCTGTAAAACGCCCCGTCACTCGCATGTTAGTATCTACAACAGCCACACTTGGCAGTTTATTCCTTGGTAGGGTGACTGAGACAGAGAGGTCTCCTTATACCGAAAATGTACCTCAACTAACTTCAAAAGGGCATTATTGTCTTTATTTCACTGATTTTCTTTAGGGTTTTATATACCTCAATTATATACCAGTTTTTGGTGATCATACCTACTAAGGTTCTTCTTATGGACATTGATTAGTTCCAGTCACCAATGTGGTTGCTGTTTTTTTGATATTTTCTAGAAGCTCTACGTCTTATTTTACGTGCAGCCTCCAGGCCTGATTACAGTATTCCAGATTCAGCCTCGCTGTTTTCTTGAACGGAGGGACAATAATATCTTTTTCCTGTACTTGAAAGGGTCCTGTAAATCATGAACAGAAGAACACTGTGTGCTCTCCTAGTCGCCTTTTTACACTGTATGACACTTTTTCATGTCTAATTATATAATAACCCCTAAGTTGTTTTCGCCCTGAACCAATTTTAACTTCTCTCTCTCTCTCTCTCTCTGATTTATAAGTATTTCCTGGATTAGGGTTCCCTTGGAATTTTCACCAGAAGACCTGTAATATCTGAAATCGGCCCAAATGATTTTGGAGTAACATGGCTTGGTTCTAGTCGTTAACCAGCTTTCCTTCCTTTAAGCTATCAGCAAACTTTTGATAGCTTCCACCAAACTTATCAATAAATATCCTTAAAAAATAGAAAGAGGTGGAGTCTCCAACACTAATCCCTGAGGGACCTGCTACAGTGGTTCACTCTGAAGGATGTCCATTTATGACTACCTTTTGTCTCCTATCTTTTTGCCAGCCTTTGCTCTAACCAGTAATCCCAGTTTGGTCCAATTTTTATATACAGCTTTTTCACGAGTACTGTATCAAAAGATTTAGTGAAATAAAGGTAACTAATGCCGGGCATATTTCTTGCATTTTGCTATTATATGACTTAGTCATAATAATAATTTAGGTAAAACTTTCCTTCCTGAACTCAGGCTATGACCGTTAAGGATACTGTTCCTATCGAGATCGTCCAGTAATATATCTTCAACGATTGATCTCCATAATGTTATTCACAACCGAAGTCAAAGTCACAAAGCTATAGTTGCCGCTTTTTGTATCTTCTTTGTGGATTCAGGAGACACTGGTGCGTCTCCTGAAATCAGTCCGGAGGAGGGGGGGCGAGGAGAATGGGTAATTATCCTGGGTTCTAGTGATCTGATTAACATTCCCAAAGGTCTGATGCGTTCACGTACAACTTATTTTTTTAAGTATAAGAGGATGTACGAGTCACTATTACCCCTCGTTTCGAGCTGTCTTTAATTTATAAATTTTCCAAGTTTTCCCTGACTAAGGTAATTGAGGTGATAAGAAATGTACAGGTAACCAAAGGACACCAGTAGTGGAAAGGGCATTAACGGGGGTGGGGGCTGAAGATGGGAAGTTTTGGCTTCGCCATCGGATATTATGTGTGCGTGCTAAATGAATAAACGAGTTTAGACAGCCTGAAACTCGCCACACTTGTACTGTGTATGAATGAGTGTAATACAATAATTTTTATGCGTTTATACTTGGCACAAATGCATTAGAAAACATTTTTCCTTACAAGAATTAGTTTTCCTTTTTGCTTGAGTTTTTTTTCCGCTGTTCTATAATAAAATTGCCAATATTCTTGTAATAATAATCCACTGATACGGATGTGTCCATGCTTTTCGTAGCCTTCGCATCCTGTAGATAAGTGGCATTTAGTTATGACGAATGTGAGATGTGTTAACATCGATATTCAATTTTGAAAATATTTGCGATAAAAAATTCACGGTGAGAGCACTAAAAAGCTCAGTGGCAATCAATCTTTTCGCCCATCCATTTAAAGGGTATTTGCAGTCGTAAAAGTATTTCCCTTAAGAGATGTATAAATAATGCATTCAGAGAAGTATTCATTTCAGAGTGACGAGGTGTCATTTTTTGCTTAGAATACCTAGATGGATGTTTTCCTTTTTGTCTTTAATGCATCTGTATGGCAGTACTATTAGAAATCACTACGAAGACCCCAAATCACTAACCAATCAAGTACAGCGCGATCCAAGTTGCTTTTCGGATATTTTACTTTCCACTTACGCAGTGTGGGAAGTTCAGAAGAAACTCCTGCTTCTAAAGTGGCAACGCAAGGTGTCTGGCAGTGTTTCATTGATCTTCTTGGTGTTATTACTACCCGAGTCTTGTTTTAAATCACAGTTCACCACTCTCGTGTGTCAATATCTGGTACGTGTGACCTAATGACTCACTTCATAAACGGTGGATTGATTCGGCTCTGAAACTTCGGCGAATCTTGCATGTAGTTCTGCTTTTCTTAAATTAGGGACAGTTGACCTCCAGTTTTCTGAAAAATATAAGATCTTCATAAAAGGTGGTGGCGTGGTATACAGTAATATTGTCGATGATCGCGAAATGGTTTACATCAGAGCTATCCGATTATCTGTACCAGAGTTCTTGAGTTGAAACCCAGTGGTTAAAATTGAATTAAGTTAAAAGAATCCAATTCTCTTAAAAAAATCTTCACTTAGGAAACTTCGCTACTTTTTATTAAACAAGGAGTCTCTCGCAATGTACTCGCAGCCAGGTTGTATCTTCCTTTGGCTTTAGAATTACAAAAGAAAATTTTGAATTTAGACTTGTTTTGTCTGCAGAAATCCAAGGAGTTCAAAGTTCGAACAACCTTCTAAAAGGACTTTTATCGTGGTATACTGATATTAATAAAAACAACCATTATTCCAGCGATCCACATTATATTTAAGGAGGCAATCCGATTAATTAACGGTTATAATTTTTAAGCATTTTGAAAATTATGCATTAAGAAATTCGGCAGTCTTCTGAACTTACATGCAAAAAGGTGAACTTTTATGCGGGTGGCAAAGTGGATAAATTCTGTACGCTGGCCAATGAATTCCAGTAGGTTTTGTGAATTTATTAGAAAAAATCAATGAATACAATGAAATCAGCAATTTTTATCAAATACCGATTGAGATTTATGGGCAGCCCTATAACGTAGAACACAAGCAAGTATGGAACCTAAAACTAAAGTGGGCATACCTATAATGATACTGAATTGGTATAAGTTCCCCAGAGCCATCTTCCGGTTGTATTGAACACCAATTTTATCATTCTACTTATCGTGAATTTGTAAGAGTTGTATATGATGTTGGGATTTGCTGAAATTTTGCTCTTTTAAGACGAATATGACGTTGAGATAACCGTGTTTCTTTTCCTTTGTATTACTTTACAATGGAATGGAATGGGCATTACCCCAATGTAAATGACATTGCTCCGATGTCAGTTTCAGTGACAACCTGTGGCTGGAAACAGTAAGTGTTATCCTGTCTAACGGAGAGTTGAGAATATCACTCGAAACGTTGATGTTGTGAAGCAATATTCGAGCAGAATAACTTCGCTTATTTGAAAGTGATTCAAGTGTTACAATTGAATGTGATTAATTATTAAAATTGAATATAAACTGCCACTAAAACATAGCAGAATCATGCAGAAATATTTTAATAATGGAACTTGGACAGGAATTCCATTCCACTATTAAAATATTCAAAAACGGAACGTGTTAATAAAATTCTAGAAAATAAAAATAAATTAAAAAAGAACTGTGAATAAATATAAAAAGTAATGTGTGTGTGTGTTTTGCTTTTAATGCGTCTAAGTCAGGCTTACCCCAGGGGATAATAGCCACCATAATTCACGGCCCTCAACAGAAGGACGTCATAGATTACTTCAAGTATACTTCTTCACCTCGTCTCTTAAGTGTATGGTGTTTACTAAGGAATTACTCGCTATTTTAAAGAAAGTAGGCATTTCTGCGAAACTTAGCTAGTTCATCTGCATCCCCCTGAAGCATGTACACAAACAACGTTTAGTATTATGAATTATGCGAGCCATTTCTAACGGTGGCGCGCCATCCACCAAAACAGCGTTGCAGAGTTCACCCAATGTGCACACGCTCATCCTCTTAATTCTGGAACGATGCGACAATAGCGTGTGGTGTTTTCAATCTATTATCCGGATATTTCCCTCTCCGGAATCCCTTTTAACTACACAACGGTTTCCAAGTCCAGTAGGCAATGGGTGCTTTGATGCGTATCAGATGATTTGTTTCACGTGAGAGGATCTCCTTTTGAGCAGAGGATCTTAATGAGGCGTATTTCCACTCCTCTTTGCGTGACACGAGCGCTGACTCTCGGTTTCCCTTGTTTACCAGTAGCTGGATTATTCGACTGTCACGTACCATCTTTGGTTCATGACTACGGGCTGGAAGAAAATGAAAGAATTGCAATTTGGCCGCTCGATTCTGTGGAAAAGAACTCTGCTCATCACACATTCGGTTGCTCCGAATGATCCCAAGGGAAAATTGACAGTGCAATTAAAAGATTATAAACACTCTGTGACAATTTACAGTGGCAGAAACTAGAGTTTGTATACAGAAAAAGCGTGCTGATAGAAATCTAATAATAAATATTGAGATAATTCACAAACAGCGCTAAACGAGCAGACAAAATCATAGAACTGAAATTTCTAAAAGCTACATGAACTTTGAAACGAAGCCTCCTACGCTGATAGCGCGCGCATGAACTTTTTCTTTTTCATTCAGAATTACGTCTAGCGAGAATTCAACATTTAAAAAAATGTGCATTTAGAGAGATGTAGGAAATGAGGTGTCCTACCTGAACAGAGAGCATCTTGAGCAAATACACGGAGGAGACAGGGATGCGGGAGGCAATATTCATTACTCCGTGGGAAGCCTTGGCTGTGAACACACATTTCAGTACCATACGGGAGTTTGCATCGTGCTCTTGTTCGGTCCCTGAACTATACTCGAGTCGGCGAGCGTGTTGCCATCTGAACCGCCTGCTAACTATTGAAACGCGATGTACCTCTTCAAACAGTCTCCGCACCGTCCCTCAAATCTTTTCACACGTTCCCTGCGCACATCCCACTTTGTGTCGTACAAAAGGAACGCCTGAACAGCAGTAGCATCTACCGGCGGCGATTTTCGCCGTACACCGTTTTTAACGATCGTTCTGTGTGTGAGAGAGAGTGAGAGAGAGAGAGAGAGAGCGCAAAAGCAACGCAACCGAGGAGCGACCGTGGGTTGGGCTCGATGCTCACGAATCTCAAGCGTTTCTGCTCGGAGTCTCCGGGCAGGCTTCGATCTGTATGCTCCTTACACACTCGCGCAACAATTCAATAGCGAACGTGACGTCACGTGGAGCGCGTGCGGTCATTTTCGGTCATCAAAGTCTACTCAGGGACGGAACAGTGGCTGGAGCAGAAGTGCGGTTGGAAACAGAGCGAGCGGCCCAAGCTGCTGACGGCCGCACGCAACTACTACGGCACCCTCCCCTCAGCAATCCAACTATGAGGCTTTCAGTTTTATGAGATATTAGTTGGATGCTCCGACGAAATGAGCTTTGTTTGTTTCCTGTCTCGCGCAAGAACAACCTCCCCCCCAACCCCCGCCGCCGCCGCCGCCGCCGCATCTTCTCACCAGCTATCATCGCGGTCTCGCTAAATATTCATCGTGAGAAGGTGGCGGAACAGCCATCGCGCTCCTGCTGACAGATCGAATGGCGATGAAGAGTTTGAGATGCGGGAAACCATCCGTCCGGATCCAGTGAGGTGCGCGTGATGACGAGAAAATTCACCCCCGAGATGTTCGTTTATCAATCTCCCAAAGAGTTGCCATAACCGAAAGGAGCTTAATTTTATTGGTAGTATTGCGGGAAAGGCAAGGGACAATCTCATCAACTGCAATAATCTCCCACCCCACCCCTCCTCACCTACAGAATGTTAATAAATTAAAAAGGTTCGCGAGGTTTTCTTTTAGTCGCGTGTCTCCATTGCGAACCTCTCTAGCGTCAATGGACGGTGCATAGAATTCTATAGTTCGTTTAGCTAGCAGCAGACGGCGTGTGTAATGTCCTTTACTAATACATTACTATTTATTTAAGTCCTTTGTTGTGTATCAATTTTAGCGTGGCTCCTACTTTCTTTTCCTTTGTTGTTGGACATGGTCTATAATAAAAACGTACACTCTCTCTCTATATGCATATATGCTTGCGTGCGTGAAAATGAAAATAAACAGATAGTAATAAACGTGAAATGCATTAAAATCAGAGTTATCGTTATTTTTCCGCTATATTTCTGTTACAAAACGATATTACAAAGGCTTATTTCATGCTTCTAATTTCTCTGCCTTTGCTGAAATTCTGCTTCAGTCGTGGTAAAGATAGATCCATCATCCATACAAGCAGTTTTCCACCGAACAATAACAAAATGAAATAAAATCTTTATCGGCAAACTACGTCTTTATTTAACAAACCCGGTTTGATACAGAATTCTCCGCATGGTGGATTTGGTGAAACGTAATTCGTTTTGATTTTTTTTAACAATTAAATGAGTTCTAGATTTGTTATATGTACGGTTTATGATTGAATTGGGCGAGTAAACTCATGAACCGTAGTTAACCGTTAGTTAATTTAACCTATCACATCATGGTATGTCGATTGCGCGCACGATTTTGTGTGTGTATAAGTGGAGAGCTGGAATTTTTTTAGAAATAAGTTTGATTGGAATGCCTAGAGTTCTCATTACTTTTAGAAAGTACGTTTCCATCGATTTTTCCCAAAGGACTTTGCATTTTTAGAAGTTGTTGCTGTAATATGGTTTTAGGAGCATCAGGGACTAAGGCCAAGTCGCTCCGTCTACACTGTTTGTAAATTGAGTGTGTCCTTTGGTCGATTTTCTATTTGCTGGATGAAAAACCCGAGTTTCCGGGAGGGAAAAACCAGACTACCCTCGACTGAGACCGACTAATTCACGTTGTAACAAAGGCCCATAAAAATTCCTCAGGTCATCGACGAGACTCAAATTCAGGTCTTTTCCACCCAGTGTAAGGTGGACGGCAATTCTACCAATTATGTTACCCATGAGGGCATTTTTAGAAGTAGATTTTTTCAACTTTATTTGAGAATACGGAGTGGTAGTTATTTGTTTGCAATATCAGCGTATGTGCCAGACAATTAGGAAGGAGTATTAACCAGAAAGAAGTGATATTGCTAAATCCGCGTGTAAGCGAATACTTTTTTATCCCTTGAACATTCAAGTTAGATCCGATTGCTGCCGAGGTAATGGCGTTTTATCGGATTACCGAGCGATCAGTGGAACGAGATGGCGCTGACCTAGTTTTTGACCTCTTGCCATTTGACTGTTGGCTAAATGAGCCGTTATCCTTTGATGTTCACAAACGGGTGACCTTAGACTCGCTGGTTTTCTTCCCAAGGCTCCTTGAAAAAATGACCAACAAAACATCAGCAGACACTTTTGTAGAAATCCTCGTTCAAACGATTCTTGCATTAAGTTATATGAAAGGTATTCACTGATCTAGATAGCTGCCTGTTATGATTATTGAAGCGAAGGCCAATAAGCGAGTTTATTCTCCTTGTGATTAGTTGTTGTGGTGCGTACCTGGCTCTAAGGTTTAGTAAATTTAGAGAGCTTAGCCGTTTTCATTTGAACAAGCTGTTGTGCGTGGTACAGTACTGTACCACGCACAACATGGCTGGAATAAATTTAAATTTTCTAAATTAATACAATTGTAATTTTATCTACAGCCCAAAATCGCTTTTTTCAACATGATCCAAAATTTATTTCACCATTGACTGATGCAGATCATAACTTACCATAGAGGTGATACTCGGTACAACCAAAATAACGATCTTGCATTTATTATTTTACTTCGATTTATGCAGTCGTAGGGTAGAAGAGAGAAATGTAGGTCTCTCGTACATCCACATCGATTCTGGGTTCATTGATTTTTTTTTATCTCCTAATTTTTACTTCGTTTACTTTTGTGTTTAATGTTTATCTTTATTTATAATATCTATTTTGTAGCCCTAATTTGTTTTATCACATTCCATGATGTAAATTTTATTTGTTTTTCATGTGGTGTCTTCCACCTATATGTGTGGGTGAGCGTGTTTTGAAAAGCTTTAAATAATTCACACTGTTCTGCATTCAGTTCATACTATACCACAGCGATGGAAAAACGACCAATAAAGAAAAAAAAGGAAACCGTTGTTTATGGAACAATTATCTAATGCCCATTGGTTAATGTATGTGCTATTACATTACCATGTTCTTGAAGAAATTCTTAAAATCTGTGTATAGCACACGGAGAAATCGGTTGTAGTTGGAATATTCCTTGATTTTAGTTATCAGAGCATCGACGTTCAGAACTATTCAAAGGCCTTGAGACAAAGATATTGCCATGGTGCTTATCTCATTCATTTAGTGATATGAAGCATTGAAAACAAGGTCCTTTCCCCCACCAATTTCTTCTGGGTGCTCCTTTACTCACATAATCTGGAACATCGACTTGGGATCTATGAACTAGCAGCTACCGTAGAATTGTGTGTGTGTTTCTTGTCCATTAACTATCAGTAAAAATAGACTTTTTTTATCACATTTATCGATTTCGTACCACAGATATCAAACGCTGTTATTCAAACTTCTAGTGCATACATTCATTTCTGTATTCTTGGCAGTAATCCCAGAATGTTTTCTCCAAGAAAAGGGACACTCTTTTGAAATCTCTGATAAACAATTAAAACTCAAAATGCCAATTTGTCTCGCCCTGGGCAGTGTAAACAAAAGCCCCTATGTTTATAGACTGTGCACATGTTGATCATACTATTATGCATCTGTGTAAACATCCTGAATAACTCAAAGTGAAAAACAAAACGCACACCGTCTGCTTGACATTGTTTAACTTTAGCCCTGATTGAAGAGACCTTTACAAATTCTTCCAGTCCATGACTAAACTCAACCTAGATCTCTCCAAAATAGTGACAATGGACAAAACCATTATCCTTTCACAACGGGAGGGATGTGTAGGTATGCGCATAAGAATTTTTCGAATATTTTGAGGAAGTTTTAAATTACCTGAACAAATTAAACCATGCAGGTATCCTATCTTACTTAATTTAATTTAAATATTTTGGTACTGATTACTGAAAGACTCGCGTGTCTTTCTCTATGAATAATTCATAAAGATAGCCAATAATGTGTCCATCCATTCAGATGCGGTACAATTGGTATGTTGAGCCACATTCCGGTTTCGAAATAAACATAATTACATTATTGAGGGTTGGAGTTTTATTGCTGTTATGATCAAGACCTTCTATTCTCTTAATTCAATTTTGGTGCGTTCTTCATTTGTGTAGCACTCTCGCTTCTTTAAACGATTGTTCTTTTAGATATTTCCTGTGAATATCACTTATTTTCTTGGTAACAACCTACATCGCTAAAAATACAGTTCGGAATTAAATTATTCATAAAACTACTTCGATTTAATGATTCGGGTTTTCCTGGTAACATCATTCATGTTTTTTACGTCACATACGCTGCACTTTTACTGCTGAACGAGACATGCACTCGCTGATTGATGCACTGTTAACAGAGAAATAAATATAAATTTAGCACATTTTCCAGAACCAGGGAAAAGGGGATTTTATGCCTTCCTAATGTTCGAACGGCGTTAACCTCTTCATCCTTTCTCTCTCTTTAAGATGCTGCTGTATATTCTCCTGTCTCTAGGCAAATAATCACCTCTCTTCTGGTTCATCGATATTTCTACTGCAATAAATCATTAGGATTGAAGATGCCAATAAGTGCAATATCTGAATAATGGTCTACTCTTCAGCTAATTACTTATTACTTTGAACAATACTCTGATTAAGAAAATGACTTCTATTTGACCTAATTCACTCTAATTACTTACAAATATATTTGAAATTATTCTAAAACTATTATTCGTTAAACTCATTCAGAATTACTGTTAAAGCTGTCACTTGATTCGCCTGTAAGGAAAATCCTGTCGATATTTATGCTAATATTACGGTGGCTCATGTGGTCAATAATAAAGGAGAAAATAGAGTGCGGCCGCATCTTTAGATAAATACCCGAATCTTCCTCAAGACGGCGTCCTTTTAAGGTTCGCTGTAACGATACGCCTTACTCTTGACGTTCTTCTGTAGCTGCTGTAGAGTAGAAGAGGTGGTTTGTGATGAGAGACGACGTTCGGAAGATGCTGGGTAGTGTCAAATAAATCATAATTTCCATCGTCCGCCTGCAGCTCATCAAGCCTTGTTAGGAGTCACGATATGTTACGTCCAAAGCTTGAAAGAGGATATCTCTTGCAGCGCCCCCTGCATAACATTCCCAGCTAACAAAATCCCTGTGTCATTATTACCCATAACACCACGCATCCTGCCAATGCATCCATCCGTTACCATTGATCTCTTCGACTGAACTTTGACTCCATTGATGGTAAATAGTTTAACTTTTTACAAGTTAAATGCTCTTCTTTCGTGTAAATGATGTTCATATAAGTTGAAAGCAAGTTTCTGAAGTAACAGCAGACCTTTTACGACATTATTGCATTGGACATGTAGAACGAAGCATTTTGACGCTAATTTAAAAATTATTTGCATGCCACCACGAGGGTTTGCAAGTTGCTTTAATTTTCTCTAAGGTCTGTTTCAAATGTGGGGGTGAAAATATTCCTAATTGTACTTTTGAGAAACTGATTTAATTCAATTTTTGTTATTTTGAAATCAAATATACACCTTCTTTAGATTTTGGCGAGTTTCTTTAACTTTGGTGGAGTACTGATTTTTAAGAGACGTCTCCATTTCTGTTTTATAGCTTTTCACTGGCGTGTAATATATGAAAAATTCTTGCTAATAAGACAATTTTGTTTTCGTATTGGTTAATTTAGTGGAAGAGAGGAATTCCATGACCTTATTGGATTAAACAGATTTAAAAGCCCTGGATTAATGGTGACTATGATTGTAGCTTTGCCCTTGTGGGTAGCACAGTTTATAGGATTACCGTCCTCCCCACACCGGGTGAAAAAGACCTGAGTTTCAGTCCCGTCGATGACGAGAGGAATTTTTATGGGCTTTTTTCACAACCTGACTGAATTAGTCGGTCTCAGGCAGCATGGTGGTTTTTTCTCCCAGAAACTCGAGTTTTTCGTACAGAAAACAGAAAATCGACCTCAATACACGGAAACATATGACCTGAGTCGCTGATGCTCCTAAAATCCCCACTACAGCAACAACAGCTTGTAGCTTTATGTTGGACTTCTCGTTGCCTATCAAAAGCATAATCTTATTGATGATCAGAGAACCGAAGAATTATTTTTGTGGAAAAGCCATCCTCCTTTGAAATATACGTTTACAGTAACTCCATTATAGCATTTTTTATAACTTTTTTTCGCTGCCTACAAATATCACTTCGGATATATGCATGTGTAGGGGTTTAAACTTAACTTCTTCATTAGCACAAATTGGTTTTAAAAATCCTAAAAACCCTCATTAAATTCTTTTCGAACAAGACTTTATTGGAATATTGTAGTTGATTTGTAATAATCAAAATAATTTAAAATATTAAATACAGTTTATACTGAAACTGTATTCCATTATCTTGTTAGTTGCATATTATCACGTCTTGAAGAGAATCACGAACAGAATATAGTTTCATAAAAGCGGGTTTTAAATTTTCTTTTAGGTGGCGCAGCAAGTGACAAAAGTAGCCTGTGATAAACTGCATTGAATCACTGAGAACACGCACATACTTAAAGTAGATTTATCGTTCACCCTTACCATTACACGAGAAAGTAAAGATTGCTGGACTGATATTTCCTGGACCATGTGGATGTAACAGAAACCACCACAATTCCAGTGTACCATGAACTTTGGCATTACCTTGAAGGATTGCTATCTTTGCATCCCTAATAGCAGTATCACAATAGATGGCTTATTGAATACCCTGGACACGGTGTTTACAATGTTTAGAAATGTATGGAGGAAAACGTTATCTGCGAAATGTCTCAAACCTTACTATTCCTTAGAAGAAGAGTGGTACAACGCCACCTAGTAGTCGTGTGAATTACTTGCGCGACACCCTCAATCACCTTCCTTAAGTTGTTTCAAATCAGAAGCTCTCGTAACGACACTGTAACAGTTCCTAAGCTGATGCTGTTCTTGTCACATACATTTATCTGGGGACAGAAAAAGTCTCGTGTTCCTGGGCACTCCTCAAGAACTGTTGTGCTCTGAAGAAAGCTTACCGAAGCGAAAATCGGTGTTCTTTTTTTGGAAGCGCTGTATAAGAAATGCGAGTTTTAACAATAACGGCAGCAGGCTAAGGCAGCGAGCTCTACTAGCAACGAAATATGCAGTTAGGTAAATCCTCGCATATAAAACTGCACGCGCTGAATGACAGCCCTTTCCACCAATGGAAAACCTTTAGTGCTAGGATTGTAACTTTGTTGTAGTTTGCCAATAATGTTGTGCGTTCTGCATCAGCTAAAGCTCCCGAGGAGGCATCACAACAAATACCAGAGTTTTAAGGGTAAAAAAAAAGAAAGAAAAAGAAAAAGGAATTACATCTGGTGCTTTCTGACTGCGAAACAAAGAATCGAAGAGTTCGTTCGGATGGATTTATTTCTCGGTACACGCTAACGTTGCTTTTATTTTATTTGATTTGATTTTTATGCCACTAATGAGTAATATTCAGTAATGGCAGAAATGTAAAGCATTCTTTATCAGTAAGGTTTTTATATTATAAATTGTATAATTTATAGGCGTGTTAGCATATATGCATAATGCGCTTATTATCTTCACTATCTTCTTCCGTGCGCATGTTATAGCTCGACTCCTGGTTCGATGGATTTTCAAACAGCCCAAATGTAAAATGAAATTTTACATTTGGGCTGTTTGAAAAAATTCGAAAGATTTGTGGAGACGTCCAAATTTCATTAAAATCATCGTTCGAACAGAAATCTTAGTTATTATTGCTTTGTCCTTCGGTCCACATGCAATAACTCGACTGTCAATGTTTGGATTTTCATGAAATTTTATATTTCAACCTTTTAGAACGATTTGTCGAGCCGTCCGAAATTTCATTAAAATTGGACCAATAGAAATCTGGCAATTATTATTTATTTTTTTTTCGCGCATATCATGCAGGCTAATATATATTGTAGCAGAAGCACTTGATGTTATGTTTGTTGCCATGCGCAGACTGGAGGAATGAATGGGCAATGTGCCGGATGAGCAGAAATGAAATGTTCTGTGTTCGTGCTCATTTCTTTTTTGTTGTTATAAATCATGAATTATTTCTATTTGATAACGCACTCGAAATATAATGCACTTCGTATATACGAGTAAATATTAAACGTTTTTATTGGCCAGATATGTACAGAAGTTGAGTTGTTGACTTTTAAACGTATCGGGAACGTTCTGAAGTTTATTACCCGATTCTTTATTTTTAAACGTAATTGCGCAAATAATTACAAAAGCCTGACATGTAATTTGAATATAATAAATCCCAATATGATGTCATATCACGATATTAAGCTCTGGACCATTCAAATCAGGATTGAAAGTGCTCGCTATAATAGCACTGTCTCTGGAGTCAAGACCAATGGTCTGGTGCTCACTTTACAGATTAGCCGAGATTCAGTCTTAAAATCCATTCTCAGCGTGTTCTGATGTAGTGAGAATGTGAAATAAGCTCCCATCCTTTTAACACCAAGAAAATGAACCATGATCAAAGCGGTGGTCCGAGGAAAGGAAAGGCTCTTCAACTGCTCAAAGGTTGGTCATGAATCTTGAGCCTGTTTGGGAATTTTTAGAGGTGCTGTAAGGCCCAGGTTTCATTTTCAAGGACGACAATGCTCTTCACAAAGAGCTCAGTTGACCAATAATTTTTTTCAAAGTAAGGATGTTCTTCGGATGAAGTGGCCAATGATCTCTCACTTGAATGTATCGCGTCTGGGATGCTTCAGGGAGACAAATTAGACACGTTGTCCTCGTCCCAGAATTCTTCGTGCTTTATGATGTACTGTTACATAGAAGTAAGATTCATAGTCTTATCATCAATTTTCTAAAATATCAATTGAGTTCTTTCTGAGAGTTATGATCTTACCTCAGTTATGGGTAGTTGTAATATGATTATAATTAAAACAAAATAGAGGCATAAATGTAATCGGAACTTATAAAATGAAGTATGGACTTATGGAATTCCATCAATTACATATTTTGCTTGATATTTCATGGTTGTAGTTTTTAATTTTAAAAATTAATGTTGTCTATACATAACTTCAAATAATCTTAACAATCAGTGGCTGGTGAGGAAGGGTGGAAATTTTACCAGCCAGCAGTGAGAACTTGATATTTTCTTCATTAAAGGCAAAAAAAAAAAATTAACAATAAATAAACTAACTGAGATTACGAAGATGTTTACAATCGGGTCATTTCAGAAACTTTAATTTTTTGTCAGCAGTAGAGAGCTTGAAACCCATGTTGCGCAGATTTAATGGGATTAATTTCGTGCACAACTGAGAAAGACCAAAAGTCATATTAGAGCCACCCGAGAAACACATTATCTACCAGTGTATATTATGTACACAAATTTCTTATTTTTTTTTCTCGTCGGTTTGCCTGTTCTACTGACCGAAAAAAAAAATCGAATTTTTTCTCGAGCTCAATTTTAGCTGAATAATGTTAAAATTGCGATTTCGATTAGTATAATGGGCCCTGATGATGCTACTAATGTATCATTCAAAATTGTTGTTCAGACCGCTGTTAATTCTAAAAACAAAAATGAGTTATATGGAAGGGAACAGTGATGAGCCATTGAAGCGGTCCTCCCCCAGGCTGTATATTTCGAGATTTCACTCCACTGTCAAATCTTCAGCAATTCAAAGGCTGCTTTATTGATCTTCTCGAAAATATCCATAACTACTTTATTACTTTTATGATGTGACCACACCGAAGTCCGCGGAAGTGTTTCTTTGATCACAGAAAAGCTGACCTGGTAGGGTGAACCCGAAAATGATTTCTGGTCATCGTGAGGGTAGATGGTTCATAAATTCTTCGTTTATTTTTTTTCCATTTGGAATTTTTCGAGATCTAGTAATGAGCTTGGGAGAATGATTTCCTCCAGCTCTAATATTGTCTATCTGAAATGTGATTAACAGTTTTTCGATGGACCTCTATCATTTTGGTACATTTTCTATTGGATTAGCTTCTTCTATGTTGGACATTGAAGACTTTGATTATTTGAACACGTTTTAGTGGCTGTGCTACATTTATCGCCCTTTCCTTTTTTTCATTAATGTTTAATTTATAATTCCAGAGGGCGTAAAATTGTACTTTAAGAATTAGTTTCCTTCTGAGAGACGTGACCTACCTTGAAACTAGACTAAGAATGTCAGGTTACTTGTTCAATAGTCTTAATCAGAAACTAATAAAATTTGACCAGTTAATGTCTGAAGTAAGAGAGGATATTGAAGTGCTTAAAAGGACATTGTGAAACATATCTTTTAGGGAATTTAATCCAGATTTGGAATTTTTGTGCCCCCACCATATCATGACTGGGTTAGTCGGACTCAGGCGAGGGTAGCATGATTTTATCTCCTAGAAACTCGGGTATTTTAGTCCTCCAAAAACCGTGTGGATTCTTCGACAAACCGACCAAAAAAATACAATCAAATGTAGACGCAATATACTTATACGGGTGCCTCATGGACTTAGTTATCTTGGCGCTTAACACATATAGCAATAACAGCTGTGTAGAACTAAATTTCGCGTAAAAGGATGCGTGCTCTTCCAACATTAAGAAAATGACAGATAAAATGGAAAAATGCGTAATAATTACTGATTTAATGTTTGTAAATTTTCCTCATTGAGCAGATATTTTTCTCCTGGGAAGCGCTTACTTACTGATCTAAGAAAAAAATGTGTAGAAATCCTTTTAATGTGTAAATGGTAGCAGAAAAATAGGGATATCTGTTTTGGTTAGCAAGCCATTCATTTTGCTTTATCTTATGCAAAAAGAAAAAGTTTTCACCCAGCCAATATTTAGAATATTTCTATATTCTTATTTATTTTGGCCTTTCCTCTAGTGGAAGTGCGTTAAGTCAGAAAACATAGAGTCCAAAAGAGAAAAAATATCAAGCAAGTAAAGTGAAGGGCTTGGCATAAATAAAATGGATCGGAATCTTACACTGTCAGCTTCGCTTCCACACAGGCATGGCTGTTTACCCTGTCCAAACTCTCGTACCAGGGAAGCTATCGGCACTCCGGCCTGTCCAATCTACAATCATTTTTCTTCACAGACGCGCACGCTCTTATCCCCAAGGAAATAAACGCCTCTGCACGAGCCAGACGGGAACTTTTAAAATTCATAACATTGTCTTCTTCAGGAAAAATGGAATAGGCACCGAGTCTTTTTTTTTTCTTTCTTTTTGTGTTTGTTTGCGTTCTGTTCGTTTCGGTACGATGAAGGTCACATGCGGTAAGAGAAGACTTGGAGCTGCTGATAATCTTTTTACCTGAAGAAATATTTTTCTTGAAATCCGCTCGCTCTTTCTTGTCCCTTCATGGTTCTACTCTTTGGGTTTTCTTTCCACCTCTCTTCCATAGTTTTTCCGTCTCGTTTTTTCACTCATAAAGGGGAGGGGAGCAGGGGGACTCATGTGTAAGATGACATTCCATCATATTTCTGTGAAAACAAATTTGAGAAGCTAATGTTATCTCGATAGGTTTTATTCGTACTGTAGTACTCAGTAGATGGCGTTATAATATTTATTTTTAACTAAAATTCAAATTGACCTTAATTTCTAAAAGGATGGACCAATTTTCTCTCGTCTCTTTCTCATTGAGTTATTTAGTTTGAGGTATTCCGCAACCTCTTTCCGACCAATTTTCAGGAAATGAAGATTACTCGAAGCTAATGAGGTTGTTCCTGTAGAAAATTCAATAGAGACCGCTTCTAATTAATTCTTAGAAAATATTGGAACAAGGAAATGAAAGTTGAAAATACGAATCAACCGCCTTCTGTCTTAGAATATGCGTTGCTGGCAGGAGCTGCGTGAAGCTGAGTTTGGTTAGCTATTTGGACTTTCCTCTTATAAACGAATTAAATATCAAATTTGTGTAAACTGAAAGCAATTAAGCATTCCTGTAAGACTTCAACAGCGATGAGGTCGCAGTTTCATTTGTACAAAGTGCAAGAGATTCTGCCGAAAAGGAAGCTGGCGTATTTAGGTTGAGTTACACGTATTCCATTTGCAGTTCACTTAAACACAGGAGCCACAAGTGTTTTTTGTTAATATCATTGAAGAGATATTTATGATTCAGTGAAACCCCTAGTTCGGGGGCATTAAGGAAGTTGGCGCACGATCGACTCCAGTCAGTGGCATGGGACAAAATTAGACTTGCACCCGCCTTCTCTTGTGTACAACGATTAATTACCCTAAACGCTGAAAGGAAGAGTGTAATAGAAGCCAGATCCATCGGCAGTCTCAGCCTACATGGAAAAACACTTTTAACTAATAAGGGGTGTATCTGAGTTGTTAAAAGTGATAAAATAAAGTACAAAACTTAATTTGTCCATACAGTAATACCGGGAGTTGTAAACAAATTAATGAATCTGCGTTTTTGATGAAGTCAGCTAATGCTGATGTCGTTAGGCTTAATAAGACATGGTGCCACTCAGATACAAGATGAAGAATTTCGTTTCAGTGAATACTGTGTGTTCGGGAGAGAGTTAGGGAGGAAGAGAGGGATGAGAGAGAGAGCGATGCTTCTGATGAAAACTACATAAAAGGTGACAAGAATATTCCCTGAGTCAGATCAAGGTAGCGCGGATGTTGAGTCAGTATAGTGTGAAATGGCTTGCAGAAAATGGAAGATGACTCTGAGGAGTATGACATAAATCTCTGTAGGTAGATTGAGTGGGCTAATAAGTACGATTGGTTCTCTATGGGCGACTTCCAGCTACCTCTCATAGACTGGAATATGTTTCGCGAACCGGAAATACATTACACTATATGGTATGAATTTTTTTTAAACAAACAGGATGTAGTTGTAGTAGTAGGGTGTTTAGGAGCATCAGCGACTAAGGCCATATTACTCTCTGTATACTGTCTGTAAATTGTGTATGTTATACGGTCGATTTTCTGTTTGATGGACGAAAAACCCGAGTTTCAGAAAGAAAAAATCATGCTACCCACTCAGCTACGTTGTGAAAAATGACCATAAAAATTCCTCACGCTAGGAATTCTTTCGACAGGACTCAAACTCAGGTCTTTTCCACCCGGCGTGGGGTGGACGGCGATTCTACAACTGTGATAACCGCGAGATCACAAACAAAGAGCACGATTGTAACCTATCCCAGCAGGTCCGAGAAAGCAAAAGGGGCTCTCATATTCTAGATTTCGTCGTCACTAAGCAGCTTAACGTTATCAAAAATGTTTGTGGAGGAACCAATAGCAGGGGATAACCACAATACCATAACCTGGAATATATCTAAAGAAACTGATGTGGTGAAAGGTAAAATCAAGAACTTCAAATTCAAAAGAGTCTCCTATGATGGAATGAGATATTTCTTGGGCTCAACTAACTGTAGAGACTGCCGTATGCTGTCGGATACAAATATAATATTGGAAATATGCAAGGGATTTATCCTGGAAGCCACAAACGTACTCGTACAATGGTGGAATTCCATAAACGTAACATGCCAAAGTGGATGACACATGATGGTAAAAGTTTTTAATTGAGCAAAATCCGATACAACTCCAAAATGGCCAGAATGTTATTCTAGACAATTTTATCGTGGAAATGTTCGCCACGAAACCACATTTGTCATTTGTGACCTTACCCATCTTAACGGGAAAAATGCTTAACATTAGCTCTTTATGCTTTGCATATTTCGAATAACGTAACCTTAAAGACTTGGCAGTACGGTGACTCAAATGCAATAAAGAACTGTTGGATTCTCCTCCAGACATTGGTGTAGTCGACCACCGAAGCGAATTTGGCTACCCTTCTCAACAGCGGTCACCGAATTTTGTATCTGGATTCATGTAGGGTAACGCTTTTATGTATTGTCAAAAAATGGTTAAAATGAATGTTTGATCGAAAACAAGCCGAGAGAACCATTTTACAGCTTATCCCGGATTATGATTAATTGGCTCCTAATGTGGAGTGTGCATCGATGTCGATCGATGTACACGACCATTGCATTTATCAGGATCAGTTTTACGTAGTATGTTCAAGGATCAGTAACCTTAAGTCGTATATAAAAAAAAACCACTGCGAAAAGTGTTTTCGAGATGTTTTCCAAAATTACGCGAATCGAATACCCATAAAAATGACATAGGCGAAGATCGGGTACTCTGGGGGGTTGCATGGTAATTTGCGTGCATAAATTAATGGCTAAAAACAAAACTTGTTCTGACCTGCGCTACTTCGAACTAGAGGAGGTAAGAGCAAGTTTTGAATGAGAGATGTAATAATACGCGTACATCTCTGAAAGTCAGTCGATTCCACGGAGTAGAAATAAGAGTTTTGTCGCTTAACCTGATTTCTTTCTGCAGCCAAAGAGCTGGAATCCATTAAGATTAATGTGAGAACCTGAGAAATATCTTGATAGATGGCACTGGAAAGTATGAAAGGCATTCGTACTGAAACCTACAGGCTGTGTGTGTGTGAATAATTTCGCTCAGGCTGTTGCAGATGGCCGTAGATTCTATCGAGCCAACAGAATTGTGTTGTAGGAGATGGGATAATGCAGGTAATGTAGTGGAATGAAGCGAGCTGTAGTATGTTCGACATCTTTGAAAGGATGGAATTCTACAGTTTTTACGTATA